>NW_008339923.1:9643783-9671155 GCF_000622305.1 Nannospalax galili
ATCTCTACTAAAGTTCTCTGTGGCTACACCTGGTCCTTCTTTATGAGGACTTCCAAGAGAAACAGGAACTGGTCGCCCTTCAAATTTCTCAGATTCGTAGTTTATATACTGCCCTTTACCCCCATCAAATACACACACACATACAATCCCATCTCCCTTTTGTATTTCAAACAAGATACGTCTCCAAACTGGCAAAGACAAAGACATAACCACAAAGAAAGGGACAGTGAGTCACCTGTACAGCTCAGGAAGACCAAACTGACATTAAAGCCTCCATCTTCACACTTCTTACTTCCATTTTAAGCCAAATCAGAAAACTTGGACTTCAGGGAACTAGACCAATGATCTCCAATGTCTACCCTCGGAGAGAAGCTGGGAAGGAAGTTTCAATGGTTGTGTCAGAAAAGTTTTAAACACCTAAGGTCAACAAAGTTTTTTGGTGATTTGTTAATTTCTCAAGGCTACTGTGAGATGAATGTAGAGAATGAGACAATTCTGTCTCCAGCACAAGACAATTCTTTTGTACACTAGGCAAATTTATGCTTGACTCGCAAACTGTCTCCAGCTCCACCTTCTGGGAACAAGAATCAGCAAACCACCTCCACCAATTCTGCTCTCAAGGTCAGAACAACTGCATCACTGGTGCTGTACTTTTTGAGTGTTTGTGGGGAAAGTCAAAAGAAGACTCTCAAACAGCATGAAAGTCAAATTTCCCCATCCATCAAGCAAGTTCTGTCAGAGCACAGCCATGCTCACCTTTCTGGGATACTCTTCGGCTGCTCGATGCTATGGCAAAAAAGGAGGGCAGCCACAACGGAGCTGTGTATGCAAGACCTGAAACACTCCTTCCTTCCTCACCCTTACAAAGAAGTTGAGCTGGTCCCAGATGTGTCGGGACCACAGCTAGAATGCTAAGGAGCAGGCATTGAGCTGCCAGCCCTCCTCTGACAAGAAAACCCAGAGCTTGGGTATACATGGGATAAGAGAGCAAAAGCTGCTTAGGAAGAACACAGGACCCCCACACACCACTACCAATTAAGTTATCACCACTTGATGACTCTTTCTGCATTTTCCTTCCATTGTGAATTCACATTGGTAATTTTAACACAGCTATGTTCTTATTGTTTACTCATAAGATGTCTAGTTTGTAAATAATTGCATGGAAATCCCATTGCATGGCAGGTAAAGTCAGAGCAAACTCACTTGGCTGCTTTCTGAAAACTGTCATGGGCTTCATATTTTGCCTATTCAAAGCATTTAAATTTCTATATGTGCAACAAAAAAGAGATGCGAGGCTCTTATTTTCCTACCTCCTGGTCTTCGTTACTGATTTCTAATAACATATTAATTATAATTAATGACACATCATTTTACTATAGTATATCAATTATAATATGCTAATTATGTCATTCAGATAAATTCATCACAAAGCTTCCATATAGCATGTACTCCTGCAAGTTCATTTTAAGGAAATGATCAGGGATGGTGGTAGAGGTTTACATACCAAGTATGTTAACCTCAGCAATATTTGCAAACATTAGAAACAAGTTAATATCCAACAATGTAGAATAGTTAAATGAATATCACACTGATCAGTGAGAGAATATCATAAAACCATTTATTAAGCAAGTTTTCAAAAAATCTTGGTACATGGGAAAATTTGACAAGGTCATTATTTTCCAAGTTTCACATTTTTTCTTATATTTTTGTTTTCCAAAATTAAAAAATTTATAAAATAAAATTTCACCACAACCAATACTGAATTACATTCTCTACAAATACTTACAAATGGATTGTAGTGTATACACTGTAAACCAGTGTCTTCTGGCAAGAGTAAGATGATATGATAGACAATGTCTGAAGTGTCTTTTCAGTTAAAAGAGCCATTATTTCAGTATGTATGTGTATGTTTATAAATTATTTTTAAAGAATCGTTTCCACAGTTACTGTGGTTTATTTAACTTATCTCCTATGCCTGGCCTGACATTTCACTAGTTTTTTAGTCCTGCTTTCCAAAGTCTTATGCCTATATCTCACATCTGTGTTTATTTCTGCTAGTTAACCTCCCATTACATCATAAAATGGACATATTTTAAAATTTTAATAGCGAATACCACACTCTCCTCCAAAAACAGTTAGAAAACATGCTTCATACAGGAGTCCCTTGACAAGTCCCATAATGAAACCTATTACTTTGTGTAATAATTAAAAAACAAAACTAATAAAAACACAAAAGACGTCTCTTGCATGTTTGCTCTTTACCAACACAGACTCAGTGCATTTATTTTGCCATTTGTTTTCTGACAGACAAGAGCTTGTCATTTTAATTTACATTTTTTATTATTAGTGAGCTTGAATTTCTTTTTCTGTGACTTGTTGACAAATTTGCATTTAATTTCTAAGTTGTTGATGCATATCATTTCCAGTTTTCTTGCAGTCTGTTTCTCTTTTACTCCAGATGAATTATATACTACAGAAAGCATGGAGTTGTTACCTCTGGGATTACAAGTGTTTCCTAGCCCATATGTCATTTGCCTTTATGGTTTAAGAAGTCTTACGCTATAAAGTTTCTGTTGTTTTCATATTTAAAAAGTAAAGATACTTTGAAATGCATCAAGAAAGCTGTCAATAGTAACACATAAAAAGGGAAGTTGAAGCGTTAGTATGTTGACCTTTCTTCCTCGATGAGTATATATTAAGCTGCATAGTGCTCTACAGGGAAGTCTTAAAATTTTAGAGTTTGAAGAGGTTTTCTGTAATTATGCATAGAATGAGGTTTTTAATTGAATATATCCATTGCCCTGAATCCACAATAATTTGATTTTCTTTCTAAAATAATTGGTTTCAACAAATTGCTCAATTTGGTTTTTCCTTCCATTTGAATGCTTTTAAAAAGCAATGGAATTAATTATCACAAAAATGTTCACGGAATAGAGTCAAAAGTCATGAAGCTAAGTAATGACTGAGATGATGAAGCCACTGGAACTCAGCCAAGGCCAGAACAAGGACAACCGCGTGTTAAGAGGCTGCCTGCTCGTTAAGAATTGCAGTTTGCACTATGTTGAAAGATGCGGTCTCAAGTGAGGCCCACTTTGATTCTTTCCAGGGTCATGTGCACCACATTTTCACTTTTGTAGTGCCTCAGCAAGTTCTTTGGGAACTGCAGGGTCACACAGCAAAGGGCAAAATAGGCCAACTTAACTCACTGAGCTCCCTGTGGGTGGGGAGGTAGTCCCATAGGAGGTACAGCTTTGCAGGGTGATTTCTAGAGGATCCTATGTTCAAGAGTAGGGTTCAGATCCTTCACCAGCCTCCCCCAGCCAAATGGGGAATCATTAACCTTATTCCTTTAGCCTACAAATCATATAACTGAAATATTTTAAATTTTTTAAATGCACCATTTGTGATGTGGGTTCTGTGAATATGCAATGATAGCTTGTCTTAGACATTCATTTCAGCAGTTAGAATCTTCATCTTCCACACTTGGAGCTACCACTTGGCAAGTATCTCTAGTACTGGTGTTTCACTGTCATCTGCTCATTATCAGCTCTGAGACCTGTGGATGGAAGGCTGTGCAGCATGAACATGGAACTCTGTTATCTGAAGGACTGTTATTATCCACACAGTGCTTGAGTCTGACCCACATGTTCCACATTGGCCTGGAAGCAGATCCAAAGCTGTTGTTGATACTGCATATCCAGGGGCTTCTGGAACAGGGACTGTTTCCCTGAATGCCAGTGCATCTTGAGGTTTGACTATACTGCTTGCTCCATAATTGTACAAAAATGATGTTAGAAGATGTAAGCAAGATCATGTTGGACAACAACCAGCAACACATTTAGATTGATCCTCTCTCCAGGAAAGACCTGGCTGGATATAACAGTGGGCTAATGGACCACATTCATTCCCAAACAACCTAGTCACTTTTCTGCAGGGTTATCTGATTAATGGAGGTCATTCTGGGGTAGGGGGGCAGATGAAAAGCAAGAAACCCTTCTATTTACTTAAAACATTCAAGTTTTACTTTTCAACTCATGGAAAGAAAGGATATTCCTGAATAATAAATTTTTCTTTGGGCCATTGTGCCAAAAACTATTAGAAAAATGCTATATTATCTTAAAATGAGAACAACAGTCATTTCTCTCTTCCTTCATGAGCTGGGACACCAGTCTCTCCGTTTACTCTCAGTACAAGTAAGGAGACCGACTAAATGCCTTCACAGGTGAAAATCACTCACAGAGAGGATTGTCAGTGTATCTTCCTACACGGCCTTCTGAAAGAATGGATAAGGAACAGGCTTTGCAGTGAGCAGACTTCATGACTCTAGGGTCTGCTGTGATTCCTTGGGAACTGGAAAGAGCTGACACAGCTCAGTTCAGAGGTAAATCATCTCAGGGATCCCTATTTAGAATTCCTGACTTAGAACTTGGCAGAGTTCTTTAATAGAAAACATATTTTGATTTACAGTGTGTAGTTCCTCTGATCTCAATTTATGGCAGTTTTCACACTTTTGGAAGTAGTGGGCATATATGTGGTGGATTAAAGTCTATCATTATTCTTTTTAAAAAAGAACACATTTCTACTGAGAGAAGGGTGCACTAGTCACTTTTCTGTTGCTGTGATAGAAACACTGACCAAAGCAACTTATAGAAAGGAAGAGTTTATTTAGCTTATGGTTCCAAAGAGGCAAGAGTCCATCATGGCAGGGAGGCATGGTGGCAGAGGTGGCTGGAGGAGCAGCGGAAGCTAAGCTCTTACATCTTCGAGCAGGTAGAGGAAGCAAGAGACTGACTCCAGATCCAGCAAGGCTTAAGAACTCTCTAAGTCTGCCCCCAGTGACGTGCTTCCTCCACCATAGCCACACCTTCTAAGACCTCCCAAAACAATGCCACCAACTGGGGACAAAAATGTCCAAATACTTGGAGCTATGGGGGACATTCTCATTCAAACCACCACATCCCACTCCCTTGCCCTCACATGTTCATGACCATATAAAATGCAAAATGCATTTAGTCCAACCTTAAAAGTCCCCTAGTCTTTACCAGTCTCAACACTACTCAAAAGTCCAAAGTCTCTTCTGAGACTAAGGGAAATTGCTTAATTGTAAGCCCCTGTAAAATCAAAAGACAAATTACATACTCCCAATATACAGTGGAACTGAATACGCATTCCCATTCCAAAAGGGAGGAATAGAGGCAAAGTGAGGAAATACTGTACCAAAACCAACACAGAAAACCATCAGGACAAACACCAAATCCAGTAGGTCCATGTCCAACTTCTGGGACTTTACGTCCCAAGGGCTTAGATGGCTCAGCCTCTTCAGCTTTGCAGCCTGCAACATACATCTCTGTCTTGGGCTGGTACCACTCCCTGTATGCAGGTCTTCTTCGTAGATGCCTCACAGCTCTGATAACATGAATGTCTTTTTGGGATCTCCATTGCCAACCAGGCTTCACCATCACAGCTTCACACAATGCCCTATCAGGGCCTTCTTTATGCAGAGGAACCCCTGATGCATATTGCCTGGCCTCCAAAATGCTCTGAAACTGCAGAGGAAGAACTGATGACCCCTTCACTCTTGTATTTTTCATGCCTTTAAAGCCAGCACCAGGTGAATGAAACTTCTCCAGCTTTTTTGGAGATGCCAGGACCAAGGGACCACCACCAAGGGCAGCAGCAGGTACGGAACAGAGCTGCTCTGGGTCTGTGAGATGAGATGTGTGTGCTGTGAATGGCAGAGGTAGAAGTGGAGCTGCCAAAACCCTTTGGAGCCCAGAAGAGCATGAGTGAATCCCAGATGTCCAGCCTTGAGCTACTTTACTGGACTTTGGTTTTGTTTAGGTGTGCCCAATTCTTCCCTTTGAAATAAGACAGTGCTTGTTTTGGATTTTATAGGAGTGCACCATTAAGAGACTTTTAAAAGAGACTGTGAACTTTTAAGTGTTTGGAACTTTTTTAAGGACTGTGGGGCTTTTAAGGTTGTACTGTCTTATGTTGTGATATTAATGTTAACATATCTTGGGGACAAGAAATGGAAAGGTTGTGGTTTAATAGTGATGTGTTTGTGTGTCAAGTTGACAAGGTGTCAATTCACTTGACACACCTGAGTTGATGGAGCCTCAATTGGTGGATTGCTTCCATTGGACTTGCCTGTGGCCATGTATGTGGGGCATCTTCTAGATTATTGAGTGATGTGGGAGGGCCCAGCCCACTGTGGGGGGTGCCACCCCTGGGCAGGTGGGCCTGTGTTGCATGAGAACACGGGCTGAGCAGGGGCCAGGGGAGCAAGCCAGTAAGCAGTGTTCCTCCATGGCCTGTGCTCCAGCTCTTGCCTCCAGGTTCTTGCCCTGAGTTCCTACCTTGGGTTCCCTGATGAACTGTGACCTGGGAGATATCAGCCTAATAAATCCTTTCCTCCCCAAGTTGGCATTGGTCAGAGTGTTTTGTCACAGCAATGCAGAAACAAACTAGAACAAAGGGATACACATCAATACACCCTTTAAGGTAGTTATGAGCAGATGCATGCAAGGAAGTTAGAACAGTACATCAAACATTATAAATGCAATTGCTATGCTTATTCTTCCATTCTATTACTTTAATACATTATCTAAGCTTCCTTACATATAAACCAAAGCTACCAGAATGTATTTGGTTATTGACAATCAGAAATTCTGGAGGAAAGAATAGACTCCAAATAAACAAACAAAAGGTAAGTATTTACATAAAATAATATATAATAATCCAGTGCCCAAAAGAATGTTTCCAGCTTCTGTTCAAAGTAAAACCCTTGCTCAGTTGCACCCAGTTTTACAAGTGGTCTCTGAAATGTCATGGTTTCTAATCTGGAGGCAACAGATGGCAGAGTCTTCTCCAGCCATTCTTCTGCAAGAAGGCATCTTATAATACCCTAGACCACTGACACTCAAGTTTACTGTCACAAAGTTCAAATCACTGGCCCTGCCTAAACATTTTAATAAAATTAAGGAAGTCACTAAGAATTCCTGTGACTTCACCTGATTATGTTGCTAAATCCCCATCTAGCATTAGAACACAAGTGGGTGGAGATGGGTCATTTCATTACGAAAAGTCAAGGCTAAAGCCCTTAGCAAGGAGAACAGTACTCCCTGCTTGGTGTTGCAAAGAAGCAGAAATGCAGAACACATGCTTGTAGTCTGACAATGACTTCAAGTAACAATTTACATTAGTAAGCTGCCATCTTTTATATCAATTTGCTCCAAATCTATAGTACCATAGATCTGGAAGAAAATTAGAGTTAATCAGCTTCCAAAGCAACAAAGATGCTACAGGAATTCTTATTCAGTCACATTAAAGTATAATACTAATTTAATAAAGAACCTAAGGACTGCCTATCACTAAAATTACTTATGAAAACTTTTCATGGCATTTCTATACTCAAAAGAATAGTATCAGTGAGCTGCAGATTTGTTCAAGAAAAATATGAAATGAGTAAAATATGCCTCAAATTAAAAAAAACATGATATTTCAAATCTAAAATATAGCCAAATTTCACAAGGGAAAAACACAACTAGGAAAACCTGTAAAAAGGTATAAGAGTTAAAAATTGGCACCTCACTTCATAGCTTAAGATCTTTCATGTTCAGCCTTCCTGCAGTGAATCAGATCCAGGACTCATCACTGAAAACACAACTCAAGGATGCTCAGGTACCATTTATAAAAGAGGTAGTTTTACACATAGCCTGTGAACATCTTCCTCTAAAACGTTCATATCTAGATTACTTACAATGTGTAACACTATACCAACACTGTCTAATGCTCCATCAAGCACTATGTCTAGGGAATAATGACAAAAGACCCTTTTCAAACTCAACACAGACACAATTTAAAAGCATTTATTTCAGGCCATGGTTGACTGAACCTCCAGGTGAGCAGCCCTCAAAGGGTCACCTCTTGTCATGGAGGTTTGTTTTCACACCATTCTGCAGTGAGGCTTGTTTGTCCTGTTCTAGATAAAGGTTTATGCACCAAGGATAAAGGCACATGTCACAGCTAGTTTGTGACAGAGTGCCACCTCAGCAGGATCAGAGGTCTTTCCACTGTTGCATGTTGCCCCTCAAACACATCAGTAAAATATAAAGAAACAACACTAAAGGAAGTGTGAGAGGCTCATGTGGGTTCCAACTTGCACAGGAACAAGGTTCACTTTCTGTGGACAGGATTTACTCCCCATCACACCTCCTCCACTAAGCGGGTGGGCGAACCCTAGCACATCCACAGGGGCCAGAGGCACCTCTGTCTCTGGGGACCTGGGAATGGATGACATCAGAGCAGGAAAGCCACACAAACCTGTCCAGAAACCCTGAGTAAATAGTGTGCGCACCTTATAAACCATGTGTCTCCACAGACCACCGACTCCACAGCTACACGGAGGTACAGCTGGGGATTTTGTGAGTACTTTATGGGTCCATGTGATCATTTAAGGAGGGTGAAAGGTTTCTGTGGCCAAAGGATTTTCTGAAACAGTGTCTCAGCAAATGTCTGCTAAAGGAAAGTCACTCTCTCGGCATGCATTTCAATGACCCGCTCCCTTGGCTGTTTGTTTGGTGAGGAGGAGTTTTTCCATAGCAAACTGGAAAGAACAAGTTTAAGATGCAACATTGAGCACAAGTTTTGAAGCAGAGCAGAAGCACAGAGTTGTGGGTGTACAGCTGCCAGCTCTTGATAAAAGTAAGATGCTGAGATTTTGGGCTTACAGATTTTTTTTTCTTTCTTGCATTTCTTCAAATTAGATGTGATTTCATAGATTTATACAATGAAAAAGAAGTTATCACTCAGAAATAAAAGTAGAAAGCTAGAATTGAAACAAATTACTTTTACACGGGGAAGCAATATCCCACACCCTACCACTGCATAGCAGGTAGAAAGACAGACAATAACCAGCTCCCAAGAGGACTAGTGGACTAGAGGACTAGTGGAGATGGCCAGTCCTCACCCCATACTTTCCTAATAAACATGCAGGTAAAATATCTTTAAAAAGGCAAATATTATTTGAAGCCAGTCTTAGAAAAAAAATCCATTCATATCATAAAAATTTAGAATGGACCAGTAAGATGTCTCAGCAGGTAAAACCCAATGACCTGAGTTCAACCCCCAGAACCCACATAAAGAAGGAAGGAGAGAACATAGTCCACAAAGTTGACTTCTGACCTCCACATGCTGTGGCATGTGTGCAATCACATATATACAACACACATACAATACACCAATTAATAATATTTTATTTTAGAAAAAGGCCCAATGTGTCAAGTCAGTGTCCCCAGATGTTCCCCTGTGCAAGTCCATCCACTGAGGTCTAGTCAACCTATCTAGAGTTTCTTGTTTTAGGAAGATCAGCTCTTCCTCACCCAGCAGTAATCAGCTGCCAATGTTTCCTCAGCTAAGATTGGGGTCTGCTGTTCATTTCCCCAGGTCTATGCTAGGTTCTGTCTGCCTACGTTTGTATGTGACTTTTGTATGCTGACATCCTTGTCATAGAATCATATGAGCAGGGCCCCAGGAGCTCATAGGACTCCATTTCCATATGATCATGCACCTTCTCCCTGGTTCTTACAATCTTCCCTCCCCTCAGAGTATATGGGTTCTAGTGGGGGGGCTGGGGGCCATGCCAGTGGGGATGGGGGTATAATGATGATTAAGATTATTTCAAATGTTCTGTATAAAATACACAAAAATTCAATAAAAACAAAGTTAAAAAAATAAAGAAACATCAGTCCATGCCAAGCACCGACCTACCACAGCATTTCATCTGCCAGGATCCTAGGATACATGCTGAAAGAGTCTCAAATTCTCACAAATCCAGAAGTTTCCCATAGAGTCAGTCTACTCACTAGTTCTATATAAGCATCTATGTCTTTTTCAAACAAGTGCTCATAGCCATAAGGAAAACGATTGTTTTTTACTACTTTTCAGAGATGCTGGAATGAGTGGGAAGGAGCAAGCAGATTCAATTTGCTGGCCAGGTCACCTTATCCACCAAGGCTGGCTCAGGGTCTAGCCATCTTCCCAGCACCTCTCTGCTTTCTGATACCTGGTACCAGACATCCTTCAGTTATTTCTGTTTAGCTGACCGTAGGTAGGTCTTTCCTACACATACATTTTTAACACAGCGTGTTACACAAAACAGATTTTTAAATCTGAATTGATTACCAAATCATAAAAGCTCAAGAGTGGGTTGGTTGTCTGTGGTCCTTTGGCACTACTAGTGCCCCTAACCAAGGCCTTCTCTATCTCCAAATCCTTTTCCTCCACTTATCTGTCATTCTGAGGAGAAAGAAACTGTCTCTTGATTTAGAAGAAAGGAGCAGTTAAGATGATGTAGGGCAATTATAAACAGACATGGTAGACAACAGGTCAAAGAATAAAAGGATAGGTCTCCAAGGTCTGCTGGTGCCCCTGGGAATTGCTCAGTGATGCTATCCACTGAGGTGACTGATAGCAGCTTCCACAGGCTCCTGAGTACCATGGCTACAGGGAACATAGGGTCTGACGCAGCCCAGGACTCCATCTGCAGTGTGGCACCTGGGCTGGCGATCTTCAGGGTCTAGGAGGAGTGTGCTTTGCACTCCTGTCCTATGGATAGAGGTGGACACTTGGAGTCCCCTGAAACTAAGCCCTCTGTACTTGCAATGTTCAAAGTGGCTTCTGCTTTCCTGACCAGCCCTGAACTGACATGGAAAATTTGTTATAAACATCTAAGCTTTCTATTTCTTTTCTTGCGTATACTCCCTAACAGAACTGAACTCACATGGCAGCCATTCGCTGATGCTTTTGGACGTGTATCCATTCTTCAGGTCAGGGTCTTTAACTGTGATGCCATGGCCACTGTTTGAATCCCTTCACCTACCCCCACCCGAAACCCTGAAGGCACCCAGAACCTCAGCATCCTGATCAGTTCTTCTCCTTCCACCGGCATCCTCTGTATCCCCAAATGATAGAAATCCCCATGTAAGTGTAAGTCACAAAGCTCCTGAGAAAGTCATAGCCTCAGGAATCACAGTTAGAAACTGGTATGCTCTCAGCATACTGAGGATGACCTGAGATCCCTGAGGTTTCTCATCGGTTAAATCATTCTGGATGAGAAACAACTTAAAGTATTCTATCAAACAACTAGGATGCATTAGTGAGCATCTAAAAATGTGTCTCTCTGAAGATATAATGAGATCTCAGAGATGATCTTGTTTTCTGTCTTTGACCTTCTTATCGATGGCCTTCAGGGTCCTCTGAGGTTCTTGCTGAAGGGTGAAAACATCCAAGAAGCCCTAGCTATGGACCTTATACTCCTGACAGAGTTATATTAACAAAGAATCTCCCTACCCCCATGCTGGGGGTTCAATCCAGGTCAATGCAGGGGCAAGACCTCTACTAATAAGCTCTATGTTCAGCCTTTTTGAGGGGAAAGGGGCAGTGCTGCAAATGGACCCAGGGCCTCATAAGTACATGAAGGCCCTGAAAAGATTTTAGCACTAAAAGTGGTTCATCTTAAAAAGTAGATGCTGGGTGTAGTGGTACACGCCAGAAATTCTAGCACTCAAGAGATTGAGGCAGGAGGATTACAAGTTTGAGGGCAGCTGGGCTATACAGTCAGACCATAAGTCAAGAAATAACACAGGGCTGGGGATGCAGCTCAGTGATAAAGCACATGCCTGGTGTGAATGAAGTCCCTAGGTTCAATCCCCAATACCACAGAAAAGAAGGAAAAGGGAAGAAGGTAGAGAGCGAGAGGAGAGAGGGGGAGAGGAGACAAAGTAGACTTTCAAGGATTTTTCATGTTTACGTGTGTGTTCATATTTATGTATATGTTTCTAACTCAGTTAATTTTCCAGACAATGAGTACCTGTCAGATATGATATCTGGCTATTTGGAAACATAATGGTGGCTTTTTAGTTGCAGTTGCTTGTTTTTGTTTGTGTTCTTGTTATCAGAAATCCCCTCTGAGCTCAAAAGCAATGGCAGCAGTTGTTCACTGGCTGATGAGAGCTAAGCTGATCTATAATTCAATTCAAGGCCGAGACGCACACACTCCTCTTTAGCTAAAGAGGACAAAATGACCAGAATCCAGATGTCATGATCAAAACAAGTATCCCAACTCCACCGTATAAGCATATGGTGGTGCTGAGACCCAAGTCTCCAAACATGACCTGGACCGATGGTGCATCCTCTAAATTCTCATGAATTGGTTTGCTTTGGCTATGGAAGCCACTGTAACAATTCGTATTGGTCAGGATTGCTGTTGGTGTGAAAAAGTCACACACTTAGTCATGAGCGTGGTCTCTGCTTAATTAGGCACAGAAACAAACCTAAATAACTTCTGGAAACGATACGCATGCAATACACAATGCTTGAGTTTGACGAGAAGCTTAGGTCTTGTCTCCTTTTAAGAAGGCAGCTCTTAGAAGGAAGGACATGCTACACACAGAGAAAATAGTTATGTGTCTGGGCCTGTCAAGCATAGTCTCTGGGGTTTCTAAAGTACACCCAGGGTCTTCTCAGAAGCAGTCTGATCTCTATGTTCAGATCTATAGAGATGCAAAGCACTTTGCTCACTCTGTTTTTGTTTGGTATAAACACACAAGAACTATTGACTTGAACTGCCTGATTCACAAAATCACAAAAACGCATCTTTGCTAAAAAGGGGGCAAGTCTGAACTTAACCTGCATCTTGTGTTCTATGAAAATAGCAAAGGTGATGTCACTCCCTTCTCCCAATTTCCACCCTTTCTGTCCCAAGAAACAACTACCTGAAAAGAGGCCCTTTCCCAGGAATCTTAGGTAGGATTCATGTACACACAACAGATTTACCAATACAGAGCTGGACATGGTCTCCAAATGCCTAGCTTCCTTACTAGCATAACTACTTGACCAAGTATTTTATTTGACCAAAGGAACTATAGAAAGACTAACAGATAAGCTGCCCCTTAGCTCATTTTCACAAGAAGGTCCTGCAGCTGACCCCACCTGCTCCCACCAGGTAACGGTGAGGCAAGATCAGAAGCAGAGGAGCCCACATCTGTATTTTGATTTCCTTAGCATGTTACTAACAGCACAACTTTTTTAGATACAACTTTTTATTGTAAGGGACTAAATCCTCAATAATCAAAACAGGGTCACTGAGAAAAAATGAAGGTGGCTCGCTTCCTGCTGCTTCTTGGTCTCTGGCAGAAAGGCCTTATTTTTAATTCACCTGACCTGCTTAGAGTCACGTAGACCTGGACACATCATCATTTGGAGCCATATGCCTATCAGTACCCACTTCTTTGTTTAAGTTGACCAATCCAAAATTAGGGGAGAAGAAACCACTGAAACCCTTAAAACCCAGATTCTTCCTCAGGGACATTGGATTTCAGTTTCCCAAGCTCAATCTCTACTTCTGGAGAACTTTTCTCTGTATGAATGTATGTGTGTGTGTGTGTGTGTGTGCGTGCGCGTGTGTGTGTGTGTGTGTGTATGTGTGTGTGTGATTCTTTATGTGTATGGATGTGATTCTTTACCTTTAATAAAAGTTTGTTTAACTTTTGCTCCCTGTTGGTATGAGATTTTTCCTGGCTGTAAGTTCCTTAATTGGCAGAGAAAATGAACCCAACAACATCCTACAGACAGATAACGATGCTACCGGCAGTGGTATTATTGTCCTTCTTCAATATTTATCACACTACTACTGATGATGACTCTGATGAAATATTTATGAGTTTCAATAGCTGCAGCAAAGCCAAGACTGACAACCTGGTTGCTGTCAAGTGGGACCAACTACATTAGTGTAATGGATGCGCTAAGTAGTCAAACATCTTCAGAGTGGATGATCTTCAAAACTGATAGGACTTTTAATAAGTCATGATGTTAGTCTGGTTTCATTGTGTAACCTTCAAATAAAGACATCAGAATGCTTAGATTCAGGGAGAGTATCAATGGAATGATTCATGTCTTCAGCATAATCTCCAAATTCTACAGTCGAGCACTCAAGGTCCTCTGAAATCTCCACTCAGATTGCTTCTAAAGCTCATCCCGCTGAACACCAGTATTACAGTAGGGCTTTTGACAGTTACAAGGAAACTGCAGGTACAACTATCCATGCTAAACTTGGACTTCTTTGAAGGCTACTGGAGAAAATGGAATTTTACATGAATCAATTTTGTAGTCACAAACATTCAGTTAAAAGACTAATATAAGCGAAATAATTCATCTGTAAACCTAGAAATATACAGCCAATTTTGAAAGAGATGTACCCTAGCTCAGAAAAAATGTTATTGAATAGGTTAATGCTGTTGTAATGAAATGCTTCTTTTAATTAAAAAAAAAAAAAAAAAAAAAAAGACTAAGGGTCGTCACATGAAGCCCAGAAAACAGAACAGCACTTTTCTAAATAGCTCCCATTCAGAGTCTCCCAAAAGGGATGCCATCAGGTCATTTAGTCACCATGTGGAGATATGGATAGTGGCTTCAGTTTTTCAGCCAGCCATGTGAGAAGCCCACTGTTGCCTCCGTCTAGGTACAGTGTCTTTGGCTCAGGGGGAATCATGATCTGTCTTGTCAGAGAGGTTTCTGGAACTGGGTTGTATTCAGAAGAAATGGTGCAAGCTTCAAAAGATATGGAGAAAAAAAAAAGATTCAAGTGGTTTTTGCCAAGAAGAAACTCATGAGTTCAGTTCCAGGATGAAGGCCCTTGCACACATACCTGCTGTCACGCCATGCAGTCAGTCACACACCCATGCAGTACAGCAAGCCCATGTTGCTCCCAGATGTGCACTCTGCTGGTAACCCAAGCCCCAGTGCTTCTTTCCCTGAGCCCTACCCAATACCACTGACACCACTTGCTGCCTTCTTAGGATAAACTTCCTCTAGTCTTGTCCATCTCTTATCTCCCACCTCCCTTTTCACTGTTTCTGAGTCTCTACACCACTTGCCTTCTGCCTAAAAGGAACCACAGGAACTTAGATCGAAGCACAATTCCACAAACAAGAATGGCTGAAAATCCAGGAGAAAATGCTCCAGGTAGCTACAAGTCTATCAACCACCAGATTAACAAAGATCAGAATCATTACCATTCACTAAAAGGTCTCAAAGGAAATGAGGCAAAGCCAAAGCCAAAGAGCAGACAGCAAAAACGCCCAAATAAATTCTAAAACTCCAAAAGCTTAATTCACTTATAATACACTCTCACATATTCAGTGGAAACACAACTCAGAAAATTAAACACAGTAATCAGACCACAATTATTTAGCACAATTATGAAGAACAAAATCTCTACTGACCAGCACCTCACTTCAACAAAAGCTGCTAGTGTCAAAACTCAAGTGCATATCCCCTCAGGCGAGATGACTGACTACTAACAACTGGAAATGTCTTATATTTATTTTATCACTACTTATGCCAGAGTAGACATAAGGCTTTATATATCATAGTGCAAGACCCTATACATAACTCCAAATCTCACTGTGAGCTTCTTTGACATGGTGCCTTTTGGATAGCTCTTCTGCTATTTTAATATTATTTAACATGTTTATGTTACAAGTTTTTCTTTTTAATCTTTCATCCACATATGGGTAGGCATACTATTTGGAGTTTTATCACTTAACCACAATGACAACCTGTGACATGTGCATTATTACTGCTGTCTTCCAGATGAGAAATGTAAGTGCAGAAGGAGCTCTGGGGGTAGGAAGCATGCTATAGGTGTACTCATGGAGAAAGTTGTAGCCTTGCATCTGTCTTCCAGTTCTATTAGTTTTTCTACTAGCAAATGAATCAAAGCACATAGTACCATGTCAATAAACTCTTCTTACAATCTTCTCTCTGTGCTCTGTGATGCTTAACCCTCATAGGGTTTATAATCATAACACAGGCACGCACACACACACACACACACACACACACCCCACACACCATAAATACAAATGCCATTAGACAACTAATGAATGGAAAGATATGTACATTTGTAATCAGGATATTTTTTTATATTCCAGGTCAGTAATTTATAGATATGAATGCAAAACATTCCATATTTCAATTATTTGTGAGAATAGGAGATCATTTTTGTCAGAAAATTATGCATAACCCAAACGTTAAAGCTCATTTCACAAACTCTGGGTATGAGATACGCTGAGACAGAAAATTATAAACCTTCAGTGAAAAGCTCCAAATGCAGTGGCACAGTTCACTGACACGACTCATTAGAATTCAGACTATGGGTTTAGATACTCCACCTTCCCTTTGTGCTCAACACATTGATGAAATTTTTAACATTATAAATAACAGTGGCTATAAATCAGAAAGAAAACCCTACAAGTGGCCAAATGCTTATTAAACATTTTAATATAAATCTGTAAAAGCATAGGGTATTTGGCTGAGAAACACCTCAAGACAAATACTTTGTACTGATAAAGTAATTTTGGAATTGAAGAAAATCTGTTTATTACAACATTCTGAACATAACATACATATTTTAGTAAGTCTACCATTGCCCACCAATATAGCAAGAAATACGATCAAGTTATGGCTTCATGCGTCAAATGAAACTCCAGATTAAATCACTTAATTATTCTTAATAAATTCTCTGAGAAGAAAGCAAAATTGTAGGGCAGAAATAGTAATATTGAAAAAACCAAGTTAAATTAGGAGTAGAATGGCTGTGCTCTAAATTCACTATTAAAATTGATTTTCATAAAGCCATAGGAAATTAAAACATGAAGGAAATATAATTCAGAGAACTTAATCTTCCTAAATATATGGAACAAAAGTATCTGTGAATATCATTTCACTTTAAGACAAATTTTACTGGATCCAAATAATAGTTAAATAACTCAACCCCTTTGCTTATGAAGTTTGACAGATCTATAGCTCAATTCATGGAAACCCTAGCTCCTCTTTCCCCAACAAATGGAAACCCACACCATTATTTCCACCTAAAAAAGTTTGTAACTGTGTAAAGAAATCATAACTAATTCAAAGAGATTTTAAAACTGAGCATCTGTACTTACTGAGAGCAGGAAGCTTATCAGACTTTTACATGTTTTGATATAGACATTGTAGACAAGTACATATAAATTTTATTAAATTGTTTCAACTGGTAAAATATATACCTACCCTGTTTATCTGGGAAAACATGTTATGTAGTAACAACAAGGAAAGATTCACTCTAGTAACTAGTACAGTGATAATTTCTCAGGGTTGACCTAATGTAAACTACAAACTTCAGGTGACAATGGTATGTCAGCATGGGTTCACCCCTCTTAACATAGGTACCCTTGTGGTGAGGTATGTCATGGTCACTGGGGAGGATGTATCTAAAGACAAGGGACATGTATGAAAAAACTGACACGTGTCAGTTTTCCTGTGAACCTAGAACCCCTCTAAAAATACAAACTGTATTTAAAATGGGAATTTTTTTTTTTTGGTCTTTTTGAGACAGGGTCTCCCTGTACCCCCAGCTGTCCTGGAATACATTATGTAGACCAGGCTGGCCTTGAACTCAGAGATCCACCTGCTTCTGCTTCCCAAGTGCTGGGATTAAAGCCGTGTGCCACCATGCCTGGCTAAAATAGGAATTTTTAAAAATTAGGATTTTTAAATATTTTATTTGTTATTTTATGTATATGTGTGTACTGCCTGCATGTAGGTAATTGCACCTGTGTCATGCAATGCCTGAGGAGGACAGAAAAGGCTGTTAGATCCCTTGGAACTGGAGTTACAGACAGTTGTTAGCTGCTATGTGGGTGTTGGGGTTCAAACCCAGGTCTTCTGCAAGAACAGTCAGTGTTCTTAACTGCTGGGCCATCTTTCCAGCCCCTAAAATGGAAATTTTATATGATGTACTGTGATTAAAATTAGGTGTCTAAACAGATATTTTCCTACAACCTTTAAATTTTTTTTTCATTTTTGGTTGTTTTGAGATAGGGTCTCACTATGTAGTTCCAGCTAGCCTGGAACTCTTTATGTAGATCAGGCTGGCCTCAGTCTCACAGAGATCTGCCTACTTCTGCCTCCCAAGTGCTGAGATTAAAGGCGTGCACCACCACATCCAGTTTCTACTACCATTTTTATGTTCACATTCACATAGTCCATGATTCTAGGAAGAAAAGATACACTACCTTCCGTTCTTCCACCACGGCCACGTGAATCCTCCCCAGGTCCATAACCCCTCCACCTGCCTTGATTTCAGGGGCAGCTGTTGATCATCTCCATCGTCAATACAAAGCTAATCTACACTGATGAAATTCTAATGTTTTCTTCCTCATAAAAGTTTCTAACAGCGGGTGTGGTGGCGCACACCTTTATTCCCAGCACTCGGGAGGCAGAACCAGGCAGATCTCTGTGAGTTCAAGGCCAGCCTGGTCTACATAGTGAGTTCCAGGACAGCTGGGGCTACAGGGAGACCCTGTCTCAAAAAGACCAAAAAAAAAAAAAAGTTTTTAACAAAGACAAGAAAAACTTGGCCTTGCTGATCTTAAGAGTCATGGTTTTTAGCAAGAGAATTAAAAAGATTCACATCCACATAAAGTCACAGTTAGTCCCCCTAAAATACATGAATATGGAGAACATCATATGTAATACTAACTATTCGAAATACTGCAAGAAATATATCATACTAAAAGAAAAAAATGTATTGTTTATGTGAAATTCAAATTTAACTGAGATTTCTATACTTTTTCTGACAAGTGTCACATTAGATAAAATGTATGCAATAAAACACACACATTCTGAATATTTGAGTGCATAGTTAAACAAGTTCCCCCTGTTCTAGTTTGTCTCTCCACTGCTGTGACAAAACACTCTGACCAATACCAACTTGGGGAGGAAAGCATTATTTGACTTACATCTCCTGGGTCACAGTTCATCCAGGAGCCCAAGGTAGGAACTCAGGGCAGGAACCTGGAGGCAGGAGCGGAGCACAGGCCATGGAGGAATGCTGCTTACTGGCTTGCTCCCTGGCCCCTGCTCAACCTGCTTTCTTATGCAACACAGGCCCACCTGCCCAGGGGCGGCACCACCCACAGTGGGCTGGGCCCTCCCACATCACTCAAAAATGAAGAAACTATTTCACAGACATGGTCATAGGCCAGCCCCGTGGAGGCAATTTCCCAGCTGAGGCTCCCTCTACCCAGGTGTGTCATTGACAACAAAAGTTATCCAGCACCTCCCCACACACAAATGGTCAGTGAAAGGTTGAACACAAACTATAAATAAAAGCTTTATTCTTCAAAATGATAAAATCCAAATATATATAGATCTTGAAAATAATCTAAATATGTATGGATAGGTACACCTTCTCATTGGTTTTGGATAAACTTTTCAGACCTATTTTAAGAGGAAATCTCAGCAGATGTAAAGCATTTTAGTTTAGAGCTGAAAAATAAAAGGAATAGTAAGCATTAGAAAGTGCCCCATAAAATACAGTATGCATTGAGCATATGAGCTTGCATTGAGGGACGTCTAGGCACTCTAACTTGACTTGATAGGCCTTAACACATGAATGCATGAAATCTGGTGGCAGGTATGAGGAGGTACAGATGGAGGAGGGGGTATAAAGATGACTAAGATGTTTCATATGAAATGTACAAAAATTCAATTAAAATGTACATTAAAATTTAAAAATACAGTGTGCATAGCTGTAATTTTTCCACATGCACCATAAAGATGTTACAAAAGAATTACAAAAGCAAACATATGTTTAGAGCACATACAATGCCTCCAATACCTACCCTTACAAATTCTATTTGATATTTTATTTTGAAACTTTCTAAGGAGTTAAGTCTCCTATGAAAGGCAGAATTTTTCAGAGTTCCAGAGACACTAACAGGAAGTGTACACCGGACCCTTGGAAAAGCAGCTTTCAGGGGTCTAGAAATGTAGATCTATGAAGCTTGGCTGGTTTGTTCCTTGGATATGAATAAATAATATTTGAAAATTTATTTTTCCTATTACGGTGATACTGAGTTGAAAATTATTTTCTGGGTAAAAGTTAAAGGAGCTCTGGTTAAATCTCAAGAGATTTTCAAATTTGAAATTTTGGGGATGTCGATGTGCTGTGTTGGATGAACAAATCACCCTGGTTATAGTTGTGTCGTGATTTAACTGAGCACTGTGCACCACCACTAATAGTTTCAGCACCCAGATTCCATAAGTTAATGTATAAATAACAAACACTATAGACACATCTGGTTGGTTGATACACAACATTCTTGTCTTTGGGAATTCTCTACTGCTGAGCATCAAAAGCATTTGCAAACCATTACTAAATTAAATCACAGATCACGCATTAGCTACCACTTTTCTCTGTAAGACGATACTGAGAGTACTGACCTACATAAACACATAGTACCATGTTTGCTCACAATGTTTTCCCTAAATTTCACCTATCACCTACACTGGAAAGTCTTCAAATTCCCAAGGCTCAGGATTTAAACATTCCTGCCTGTTGCACAGAACATCTGCCTTTTGATGTCTGTACACAGGATTAAAATTTGGCACCTACTCAAAAGACCTAACTGTTTCTAAAAGGCTGCAGCTGGGGGGAGCTGCAGAACCAACATGTTTCTTCCATTCTTGTCAGAATTGACCAGGATCATCACCAAGTCTGACAGAGGACATGAAGTCAGTCCCTTCTCCTTCCAACACACTGACTTCCTCAAGGATATTAGCTCTCAAATACAGCTGTTCCAAAGCCACAGGACAGACACAGTGGCTGCCTTCAAAGATATTCTTGAGATTGGCAGCTTGGCTTCTATTCGTTTAACTAAAAATACCAAGTCTTCTGTTTATTCGAGCTGGATAGCTGAAAGTTTATGTTGTGCACACACATAACAATTCCTGTATCTCTTTCAACCCCCGTAAACTTCTGGACACATTTCCCAGAGGTGACATTTTTTTCACCTTGCTAAGGTCATTATCTACTCCCTCGAATCAATGACATCTGAAGCACAGACCAAACCAAAACCTCCAGCCAGAATGAGAACCTCAGCAGATACCCACACTAGTGCCCTTCTCTCTCCCAAACCAGCAGCTGCCTCTCTAGCACTGTGCCAGGAGGACCCGGAGAATGCAGATGTTGGTCCAGCTGATTCTTCTTGTACACCTGCTTTAATTCCACTTAACAATTGTTTGAGACAGAGAGAGAGAGAGAGAGAGAGAGAGAGAGAGAGAGAGAGAGAGAGAGAACTCCAAGGTATGTTAGCATCATTTCTAAGATGAGAACAAACTATTCCAAATAGCATCAGAACATCAGACAAAATAGTAAGACAGGATCGATCATACCTCACCTTTGGATCACATTGGAATTCCAACCATGCCAGAATGCTTCAGAACATAAATAAAGTCAAAGAGAAAAACACCGTCAGGAAGTAGAATGAGAAACTTCTCAGGCATCTTGACTTTATTGTAAAATAATTTCCTAAAGATGAGTTACTAATACAAATTTGATTTGGTACATTGTTTTTACAGTGGCTTTTAACTTAATGTATAATTGGTCAAAAACAGCTTATCTATCAGGTCAAGTTGATTATGCCCCAAAGAGGTTTAAATACCTGACTCTGTAGAGAGAACATGTAGCATCTTAAATGTCAGATTAAGTTTGATCCAGGGCAAGAAGCACAAATAGTAATTTACAGGAGAATTTTTAATTCTTCAGCTTAAAAATAATTGTAACGTTCCTATGAAAACCCACCCCTACAGACACGTGTATCTTGCCTTGAAGGTATGTACTTGCAGTTTGCCCGTGGGAAGCTCTGGAGGGTGTTCAGTGATTAGGAGAAGGAAGCTAAAAGAATCAAATCTGCAATCTTACTGACTTGCACTAAAAAGATTAAAAACAACAGTTTGGGGAGGCAAATGGAGGGAAAACCAGAGGAAAACAAACATTACACATTCTTAACAAAGAAACCAAAATATTGTCATTTAGTTTAAAATAATCATCTTTGATTATGTTTTAAAAGAACTGTCCTTGAGCCTTTCTTTGCTGAAAATGAATTTGGCCCTGGTGGGTTACACCAACATAATAAAATACTGTGAAGACAACATGACCTGTTTCTTTCTTATAAACACAGTATTTGGATGACCTGTGTGCAGCTGAATGAGCCCTTTGTAAGACATCTGAGCATTGCTTCTTGTCACGACTAGCAACAGAAACACCAAGTAGATGTGAGAGGTGAATGTTTGAAAAGACCATATCTATAGCTTAAAATACACGAAGTATTGGTCTCTTAATTTTTTACAGTACATCAACAATTACATACATGTGAAAGCAATGAAAAATCAGCCACAATCTGGAATTACTAACTACCCAATATTTCACAAAATTGTAATTTTTTTTCTACCAAACAAGTTTTGAAGATCAGTTTAAACCCATGCCACCATTTGGAATATTATACTCAGGGCTGTCAGACAGCATCCAACAGAGCCAGTCAGAATTTCATAGAGCACTAAGACCAAAACAGCATGGGCTTGTCCCAGTCACATTGCCAATCAGCATTCCAGACCAATTTATCTTTAAAGAGACCACCAACAACAGTTATCACCAGCCCACAGTTAAACCAGCCACAGTTCTACCAGCACAGAGTTCATCAATAAAACACCAATCTTCTTTTCAATTTCACGGCTATGACAAAGCACCAGCAAGATCATAGCCCAGTGAACTAAGGGCAAGTCCACTTGGCATCTCTTTAAAGAAAACTGCTTACCACAGAGTGGATTTTCCTCAGAAAGCTGTACTTTATGCTGTACATTGTTGTTTGAATTGTGTTTGGTACATTTTTCATATCCCAAGGCAAGCTGGGCATGTCTGTGCTTAAACAAGGTGAGCGTATGCCCACCTCCTGGCTCCCATTCAGGAGACTGCTAGGAAAGAAGAAATATACCAGGTTTTACTGAGCACCTACTATTTACAAAGCAGTTTGCTCAATGCTGTAGCACTAAGGATAGACTGGGAGGATGAGCATCCAAGTCAGAAAACCAACTGATTCCACCTGCCCCAACTTCTATAGCTCCTGATTCCAAAGCCTTAAAAAGAATCAAATGAAAAAGAAAGTGTCAATTCACGGAAATTCTAGTTGTCCAAATCAAATCTAAATCCAATGAGGTATCTTCAAACACTACACTACCTACAGAGCTTTGAGATGCTCATGCAAACACGAGTTGACTACGTAAGCAGGCAAGCCCATGTGACACTCTGTATAGCTTCTATAGCTTTGGTATCTGTGATCAGAGAAAATTTATTTTTCCTGTTCCTAAATATGTTAGTTTACATATATTTTTAAAATTGCATATATAAGATTAAACCATATTTCAATTTCAATAAATCATTGTATTAATAAACATAAACTTAGATTAAAAACACAAAACTTAGCCAAGCATCTCATCAACTGTATTTATTCCACTAAGTGACAAAGCTGGTGGTGATCCAGGTCATGTCATGCATCAGAAGAATTCAGACTGCACAGTAACTGACCATCCTCCCCATCACTTACAGACATAGCTTGGGAAGACTTTCATCTAAGTCCCAAAAAGATTTTATAAGTCAGGTTCTTTCCTGATACCAAATGTGGGTGAGCAGATAAATTAATCTCTATTGCAGTATCAGATCCAGTCATGAGAGCTCACAACTTTCCAGAGTTTCATGGCCAAAATAAAGGTGCATCCAACCTCTCTGATTGGTTTATTAACAGTTCCAACTTTGATATAAACTGAACTTTTTAATTTTACCATAAAGATCATACACCACATGAGAACAGGTATTTTCATTTCATTGAGGAGGTAGATTCCTAGAACCACTAACAGACATTATCAACATTTATCTTCTAAAAGTCTCACTTTAAACAATTAGCCAAAGAATTGTTTGGTAACTGCCTCAGTACATGATCTTGGAAATATATGCCATCACTAAATACTTATTTCATAAATGTTATCTGATAAGTTAAAAGTATAATTTTCTTCTTCTGAATTCTAACTCAAAGACAATTAGCATACATCTTCCATCTAATGTGGCAGTCCTTGAAGACCTACCACCATGGACCCTGGTAGCAACACTGCATGAAACAAACCAAATATTTTGAAATACTCAGTGATATCTATTAATAAAAAATGAGGTGGAAATCATTAATAAAAATGGAGAAGAGTGGTGGTCTGAGAGAGCTTGTCTGAAATTGGAGTTTCAAAGTAAACAAAATACGTTGCAGTCATCCAATTATCTGAGACTTACAATTTTATCTATCTATCCATCATCTATCTATCATCTATCTATCTACCTATCTATCATCTATCTATCATCTAATTAATGTGTTTTTAAGTAAGCACTGCACTTTAATAATCTGGAATGAATGTATCTGAAGCTACTAAAATATTCTAAGAAGATGCTGTTCACCATCTCTAAAATAGCTCTCCCTCTATGAGATGCAAAGTAGTGGGAAAATATGTTGCACAAATCATAAAACTTACTATTAGCTATGCATGGGGCTTCATACAATTTTGGACCAAACAGAAAATTTGTCTTGCTAGACATATATAACCATACTTTGGTCTCACATCTGATAAAAAAAGATGCTACAGTTGTCCACTGTTTCCAATGAAACAAAGACTTACCAATTTCTAGCAGGGAATTACTGCACCCAAACTATTCACTTTCTACATTTTAATAGAGATCATGATGTATTTATATAAAATATGATTACAGGAGACGAGAGTAAATTCTTTCATTTTCAAGAACATAAAAGATATTAAGTTAATCCTTACACCATGCGGAGGCCTTCCATCTTGGTTTATTGATTGATTGATTGATTGATTGATTGATTATATGTGTGAATGGATGTTTTGCCTACATGTATGTAAGTACACCTGTGTGTGCAATGCCTGCAGAAGCCTAGAGAGGGTGTTGGGTCCCCTGGAACTAGAGTTACAGATAGTTGTTAGCTGTCTTGTGGGTGCTGGGAACAAAATCTGGGTCTTCAGGAAGAGTCAGTGCTGTTAACCACTGAGCCATCTGTTCAGTCTTCCATCCACCCGCATTTTGTTTTTAGATAGAATGTGGTTGCAAGAGAGTAGACTTTAAGCACTCTCACTGCCAAATAATATATATGTGATGTTAAATAATTTAGCCATTTAGTAATGTATACATCAAGCTGTGCACCATAAATATGTACAAT
The DNA here is from genome assembly GCF_000622305.1 of Nannospalax galili. Classification (NCBI taxonomy): domain Eukaryota; kingdom Metazoa; phylum Chordata; class Mammalia; order Rodentia; family Spalacidae; genus Nannospalax; species Nannospalax galili. Next base: position 9,668,944 of record NW_008339923.1, read on the forward strand.
TTTTCTCTTTAAATAAAAGTAAGTAGAAAAGTGTACACTTTTTGGATCTTAGGTAAGTATGTCTAATATTGTTGCATGAACATATTTGTCAGATCAATGAATGACTGATGATCTAATAGAGGACATTTCATGTTAAGTGGCAGATGAAACTGGGAATTATTCAACATGGGCCTGGCTGACAGAGCTAAATTAGATTCAATCATATGACTACTCCTGGTCATGGGACCACTCTGAAGACCACAAAGAAATAAAGATAGTGACTTAAGCAATGATTTCCACACTCTTCCTAGAGTTTGTTGTGCCTCTTAACTCACCAACTATTGATCTACTGTGTCAGGCCATACAATACCATGCCCTATGTAATAAACAAGAATCCAAAACTGTCAGCTGAAAACATCTACAGGTGTGATGTCTCAGAACAAATACTCTCTACAGAAAGGTACACTGTGCTCAGTTTCTCAATCCCTAGCAGTCCATGCAAAGTGGAGGGTCACTATCCCTCACTACCTGTCCCCTGGCCTAGCTTTGCTCAACTCAAACTCCACGAAGAACCCTTGGATAGACAAGGACATGATCCTTCCAAGTAGTGTAGTCCACAGGACCCTGGTCCCTTTAGCTTCCCCTCACAATGAATAAACCACTTGAATCTAAACACTAATGCCCCATTTCAAACATTGAACTCTACATGTTCAGAGGTACAGTGAGCTCTTCACTTTAAAAAGATCATTCTGGTGAAAATATATTGGAAAACCCAGATAAGAAGCTTTTATAAGAATCAGAGTGTTTCAGAAAAATGTTTTGGTTGTCACATGTACACTAGTCTAAAATAAAATATAGTATCTGAAGTCCAAATCTTGGCCCACCCCTTCCTTATGTGACCAAAATAAAAAAGCAATCGTTAATTTTTCTGAGACTTTTCTGAGATTGTTTTCTCCTCCTGTAAAACTTAGTTTCCTCACACCATCTCTTTGTAAGTTCAAGAGAATGATGCTTATTTCACAGAGCATCTGTAACTATTAAATATTTTCCACAAATGTGTATATACACATACACAGTACACTTCCCCTGTTGATGCCAGACATTCAGAGAAGAGATGAGGAGACTGTGCAAAAATAAGAAAATCTCAATCCAGTCTACTTCAATTTATAATGCAAATAAATACTCATTAACACATTTTATAAACAGCAATGTCTCAGGCAGATAAAAGATGCTTCTAAGACATCAGCATTTTCACAACACTGCGATGCTGACCGTGACACTGCTGTGTCTCAAGATGCTCAGGGAAGGAAACAAGTCATTCCTATCCCACAGGACTAAGGGACTGTTTAGCTGACAATCGCCTGCATAGTTCCCACAGAGCAGCACACTTCAGCTACTCCTTGAACAGTCTCCTCAGTATATCTGAGGAAATCAGGACACCCTCCATTCTAAATAAAAGAGCAGCCTTCAGGCAAGAGCATTCTGCTTTCATAAAGTCCTGTTGTAACCACCACAAAAGAAAGAAACTTCAAAGTGGGGATTGTGAGCTCTCTGCCAGAGAACGAGACTGGAGCCCAAGAAAGAACCATATTCCAGTTGCAACCGATAGTAATTTGGGATACTCACTCCTCAAGCAGTGCCAATTTCCCCCAAGTGCTGGGATGTCTTTGCCAGCACTGGCTCTCATCTGCTTGATTGAATGAAGTGGCTAGTGTGTGAGAGATTAGATAAGCCAGGGGCAACAGAGGGAGCAGCAATCTCATCCGTGCTTCAGGGGACGCCCATGCAGTGCTAGCGCACAACTGCAAAGGGCAGGGAGCCTGCTGGATGATGAACAGATAAAACTCTCACAGCCAGCTGCTGTCAGTGGTACCACAAGTTTGGTTATTCCTCCAAAGACTTCGGTCAATATGATTCATTTACTCTTTTTCCTTTCTCTTTTTTCTTTTTCTTTTGTTTTTGTTTTATAGCTAGGAATGAAACCCAGTCCCTACCACAGGTATTTCCAACCTTTTGACATTTACAACAGGACAATGTCACCTACAAAACTCATGTTTAAAAGCCTAGTATAGCCAAATTAAAAAAAAAAAAAATTGGACTACTATCCTCAGGCCTCTTGGGGTAAGTCTATAGCGCAGCTCTCCACACTGGGACTCCCTAAGCCACATTCACCCTTCCATCCCCCCCCCCTCGCCGTTCTATACTCCTAGTTTGGGCCCTGCGCCATTCCTAG
>NW_008339923.1:9678109-9732831 GCF_000622305.1 Nannospalax galili
ATTTTTAAAAAAATCTCACAATGTTTTAAGTGTATTTATGTCTGATTTCACGTCGGGCTGCATTCATGGCTCTACCAGGCTACACGTGGCTGCATGTCGTGGGCCATGAGTTGGAAACCCTGCCTGGCACACCCTAAGCACACCTGATCTCAGGCTATGCCACTGGACTACCCCAGAGCCCCTGTATCACTCTTGAATTCAGCAGCTACATGTGCTTAGGACATTCAAAGCAGCTCAGTTACAGCCCCATCCTCTCTCTGCCACTGCCCACTAGAGGGGAGCAACACAAGGAGCTGACCCAAATAACTCTCCACACAAATGCTGGCTGCTTGAGTTTAAAGCCTCTGTCCCCATGTTTTAAAGTTGATATTCCCAGAAGTGTCAACACCATTTGGGGCGGGGGTGGGGGGGCTACAGTTTTGTCAACTGAATCACTTCTGAGAAGGGTTTTGGTGATGAGTTGTGCTTCTTCCCTGTTCAGTAGGACCATGTCATTTCATATACTAGACAGAGCTCCAGGGGCCAGTATGGTGACGGTCATTCTAGTGTCCCTCAGGCCTGTCAAAGAGCACCGAACACACAACAGGAGCTCCTGAGTCCATACAACAAGAATCTCTGGGTCAGCTTGTCCCATCATTCATAACACTCGCAACACACACTGGTGACCACCATTAGCCATCTTCCACTCCAAGCACTACAAAGTCTGGGCTACTCAGGTTTCTGGCAGCATGTGCCACCATGGTCACAAGTGGCCAAGGATAGTTATGAATGTGGCCCAACATAAAATCATAAGCTTAAACAATTTTTGAATATTTTTTGTAATTCAGTTTCACAGTTCTCAAGTCTGAACTTTGTAGATAACAATGCCATGTCACAATGTCCAAAGGTTGGACATGACTGGAAAGAAAATCTCAGGGCAGGCGCCATGTTTTGGATCTCTTCTGTACTGCTTGAGCAATAAATATGAGGTGAATGATTCAATGAAATATCAACCTCACAATATTTAAAGTTGGAAAAATGCTTACTATGTTCCTGATACTTTTAACAGAATATTAAATGTATTAGTTAACTTTTTCAGTGCTGAGGATGGAACCCAGGACCTTGAGAACATGGTAGTCAAGTTCTCTACCATTTCAAGATACTCCAGCTCCACACAATTTTTAGAATTCCCAGTTACCCTGTGTGATATATACTATTATCACTTCTATTTTGCAGATGAGGAAAATGAGCCTCAGTTGGAGGAAAGAAGGAGTGAACATGGAGGTACCATTTCCACTGTTGCTATGACAGCCTGTAAGGCACTGCACTGAGGGGCTGGGTATTTAATGCTGGCTGGGCTCACCTGAGATGCTGTGACCACGGCAGGGCAGAAGACAAGCCAGGTTCTAGTCTCCCTGCAATAAACACATTAGCCTAAGGAAATTAGAGAAAATGAAGACAGATGATGACAAGCAAGCCCATTATCATGAAGTGAGACAGACAAAGTAGAGTGAGCTGTGCACTGAGCAGGCCGGGGCTGTGAGTGAGCAGGGTGATGCTCAGGTAAAGTGCAAAGGCACAACTGAAGGGCGCCATTACAGTAGAGTCTTGGGTACAGTATCAGACCTGGTAGCCAGAACAAATTCTCCATATCTGAGTGATAAAAGCAACTTTGTGCCCAAGGACATGGGAACCCTGGGCTTCACAAGTTAAGGAAAATGTTTCTGAGGTGAAATGAGAAAATGCTGGAAGAACAGTACCTGACTTAATTGTTACCAAGATCCCTGTGTCCTGCATGTGGAGATGAATTACAGAGAGGACTAAAAGAAATGCCCTTGTGAGGATCCTGGAAGTGAGAGTTCCATGGCAGTCCAGCTCAGTTTAACTGTCTTATTGTGTGGTCCCTCTGTTGCTCCTAGATGTAGACATCTAGCCCAGCCATTTTCAGGCATTCTACAGCTGCTAAATATCGACTTCATAAAACAATTTGTTTTATTTTTAAATAAATAATTAAAGAAGAGGATAAGAATTTCAAAAAGAGGGGCTGGAGAGATAGCTCAGTGGTTAACACTGACTGCTCTTGCAGAGGACCCAGGTTCAATTTCCAGCACCCACATGGTGGCTACAAACCATCCTTAACTCCAGCTCCAGGAGAATCCGATGTCCTCTTCTGACCTCTGTGGCACTGCACAACATGAGTGCACTCACATAAATGCAAGCAATACACTCATGCATATAAAAATAAAAATAATAAAATATTTAAAAATTTTTGAAAAGAGAAATTATAAAAGAGTAGGGGGTTATAGGAGGAGTTGGAAGTGATGGGAGGTGTGGTAATGAGACAATAATACTCATGTATGAAAATCTCAAAAAAATAAAAAATACATATTGTTTTTTATTTAAAACAAGAGTTTGAATGGAGGTACATTGAATGGGTGGATAATGTTACTCTCAGAAGCCATGGGTTATTAAATGAAAATCTCAATACTATGTATTGGGAGGCCCAAGAGGCAAAAAAGAATGTAAAGGCTGGAGACTAGAGAAGAATACGGCAAAACACGTTCTTCTGGAAATGATAGACTCTTGAACTCACAACAGGTGTAGTTATGTGCAGAACACCTGCATAAGATGAGGGCTGTCAACTTTCCATCGTTAGTGGTTCCAGGGGCTTATGAAGCTCCATACATGGCTGAGGAGCTACCGACAGTTAATTATTGTTGGGGGAATGAGAGTCATATTCTTCAGTGGTGTGGCCAATGCTAAGTCACCCATGCTGCAGTAAATAACCTTCCACCCACGCTCATGCAAGCAGCCCTAATTAAATTCTGTGGGTCATACACAAAACAACATGAAAGTAGGAAGGGCTGGTTGGGAAGAAGAGAGTAAAAGAGGGATAAGATAGGGTAACATGGGTTAATATGATCAGAATACATTATGTATATATATATACACACACACATATATATGTGTGTATCTGTATAAAACTGGCAAAGAATAAATTTTTAAAGCATTTTAAAGAAGACATCAAAAGTCTATACAAAGTAAAACTGCTTCCAAAAAGGAACTGTGTCATAAAATTCAGAGTCCCAAACAACAGATGATATGGGAGGAATAATGTGTAAGAAGATCGATAGATAACCCAAAGGGATCAGTACTAAGCCACAGATGCCACAGGCAAGGATCTAAACCACTCTTTCAAACCATCCCCGACCATGTGGTTTGATTTTTCAGGAGAAAAAAAAAATCGAGGCAAACAAAGACCTCTCTTCTTATGTTTCTAATAAGAAATGAGATGAAATACCAACAGCTAAATGAAAACTACACAGAGAAAGAATGTAGTAATACGTAAAGACCTTCACAGTAAGAATATTTTTAATTATTAAACTTTGGGGGTGGGGGTTACTAGCTAGGAAAGAAGCCTAGAAAGCCGTCATGTCAAAAATGATAAAGAGATAGGAATCAACAAAACTTAGGCATGTCTTTCCTTTGACATCTAGAGTAGGCAAAAGCAGTTGCTATTTTAAGGTAGCATGAGGTGGGTGTATACACTTTCCCATTGCTGTACTGTTTGGATGATTTCTATGAACTGTGACTAGATCTCAGGAGGAGGACAGGAAACTTAATAAAAAAAACAGCTGATGATTTTTTTCAAAGTGATTGAAATAAACAAAATCTGCCAGGTATGGTGGCATGAACCTTTAGTCCAAGCACTCAAGAGGCAGAGGCAGGCAAATCTCAGTGAAATTGACACCAATCTGGTCTACATAGTGAGTTCCAGGCCAGCTGGGGCTACAGAGAGATTTGTCTCCAAAAAAAGAAACAAAATCACCAATAGACATAAAAAAGTACTTCAAATATGTTTTGATGTTTTTGATTAAGCTATTGACCAGGGGTCCCACAGACCATCAAACAATACTGGCCATTGTCCCTGCTCTTGGTTACCCACCAGAACTTGATGGTAAGACTCTACTGCTGAAGATAGTACATATACCATTATAGAACAAATAAGGAGAAATCAAGCTGGTCACAGACCATCAAACAATACTGGCCATTGTCCCTGCTCTTGGTTACCCACCAGAACTTGATGGTAAGACTCTACTGCTGAAGATAGTACATATACCATTATAGAACAAATAAGGAGAAATCAAGCTGGTACAGACTTCAAAGTTTCTACTATCTAGCTTTTATAGTGTTGTTGGAAGGTGCTATGCAAGCTACCTGAAGAGAAAATCCATCATGAACCTTATCTAACTATGAATCCTGAAGCTACAAGAACAACTGGCCTGGCAAGATACGCCCACCAGAGAAATAGTGACTTGAATATTACAGGAGTAACCAACTTCTTTCTAAATGAACATAAGGTTCACTACATAGGTTGGAAACCATACAGTATCTTGATATCAGGCCAAGGAACTTCAGACTAGACAGCTCACAGGTCGTTTGAGAAAGCCTAATACAATTATTCTGCTAAACAGACATTGTATTAAACTGATTTCTAATGAGTTATTGCTATACCTATAAATTAATGCATCTCTCAGCTCTCAGCAGAGACGCTTCCTTATGCAGCAGATGGTGGTGATAACACAGAAACCACAACTGGTCAATGTGCAGAAAATAAGAAGCTACATACTGCGTATCCCTAAATAGCACACCTACATCAAACTTTTGCCTCTCAGGCTTAGGGATCATTGTGGAAGAAGGGGCAGAAAGACTGTAAGAGTAAGAGGTGGTAGATGACCACAAGGAAACAGTTTTCCAGACAGATGGTCAGTTAGTCATATGAACTCACAGCAATGGTGACAGCATGCACAAGTCCCACATAAGCTCAAGCTAGACAAAATCCCAGCATAGACATGGCTAAGTGGGTAAGAAACCCAATCGTACCTGAGGAACTATTGGCAACTGACAGCTGCTGGGAAGGGGAGATTCAGTCTCTTTTAAGGGTAATGCTTTTGGTAGGCTGACCAAGCTCCAGTGGATGAACCCACAGTAAAGGGCATTTGGGGACACAAACCGGAGTCTATAGGCATATACATATATGGAAAGAGAGAGAGAGGAGAGAGAGAGAGAGCAAGCGAGAGAGAGAGAAGTTCAGGAAATTTTGTGGGGGTTTAGTAAGGGGGGATGCAGATACAGGAGGGTATCTAAATATGATTAAAATTCAATAAAAATATGTTTAAGAAATTATGTGCATTTTGAAATTTATGAAATATTATTATAGTGTGGCTCGCATTAGAAAAATACTCCAAGAAAAATTTGCTTGACTAGAATTCTTCTGCCTTAAAATACTAGCACAACATTTAAAATATAATTTTCAGGACTAATTCAACATAAAAATCTAAGTAGGGCTATATTAGCATGAATATTCCAGTGTTACAATGATAAGGTAAAATCTAAGATTTGTTGCCCTCTATGTAATAGTCTTGGTAAGACAGATGGACAGATGAAGGTAGATAGATAGATAGATAGATAGATAGACAGACAGATGATAAATTGATTCTAAACATAATTGCCCAAACTATTTTAATTTTTTTTTTTTTTTGAGGAGGAGTGTTCCAAGACAGGGTATCATGTAACCCAGGCAGGCCTTGAACTTGCTGTGGAGCCAAAGCTGACCATGAACTCCTGATCATCCTGCCTCTACTTCCCAACTAGAGTAATATGTGCGTGCCACTGCACCAGGCTGACATCCAATTGAAGAAATGCTTTTAAGGACTGCGTTACATCTTTAGAAATAAACACGATGGCAGGAAACTGGTACACTGCAAGAGTGGGATTTTGTTTTGTTTTGTTGTTTTATTTGCTTGAAGTTCAGGCTATTAAGCCCAGCGCCTTGCACATGCTAGGCAAATGTTCTACCACTGAGCTACATCCCTAGCCTGTGGCTCTCTTTTTTTTCTTTTCCTTTTTTTTTTTTTCAAAGACAAGATATAACTATGTAGTTTAGGCTAGACTTGAACTCACCATCTTCTTCCCTCAGTCTCCCAAACCTTAAGATCACAGGCCTGTATTACTGCACATAACTGTGAATTGTGTAATGTATAAAATAACCTAAAGCATTTCTAAATGAATTCCAGTGAAGGAGCGAGTACAGGGCAGGGGGATTTCTGTTGCTGTAAATAAAGCATTGACCAACTTGGGAGTGGGCTTTTGGTTTACACGTCATGATTCCAGTCCATCACCGACCGAAGCAAAGGCAGGAATTTAAGCAGGGTAGGAAACTGGAGGCAGGAACAGAAGCAGAGACCATGTCGGAACATTGCTTGCTGACTTCCTTCCTCCTTCTGCTCAGCTATATTTCTTATAAAACCCAGGGTCACCTGTCCAGGGTTGGCACTTTCCACAGTGGGCTAGGCCCTCCTCCATCATTAACAATCAACAAAATGCCCCAGAGGGGTGGAATTCCTATGGAAGTTCTCCACAGGTGTGCCAAGTTGACAACCAACGCTAACTATTATGGGGGATGTAGTTAGAAAGGGCCAGCACAGGTGAAAAATGCAATGTGCCCCTGAGGAAATGCAGCAGCCAAGCTGTGTGATGCTTTGAAACTGATTGTTAAAGAAGTTTTTGGTTCTAAGGAGCTAGAGCTTTCAGTAAAGCACTGATTCACAATTAAAACACCCCCATTTTATGGCAACCCCTCTTTTCATAGCCATGTAATCTAACCTACAATCCTGTCTCCTAGTAGAAGATGGTAGCCAGAGGCTGTGTACCGGAGGCAAGTCGATTGATCTGGCATGCAGGTAGCAAGTCTGGCACTAGCTAGGAAGGTTTTACTGCTTAGATTTTGGGCTTCAAGGCCAATAGGAGGCATCAGAATGAGTCCAGTGTGAGCAAGTGGACAAATTTAGCTTATAGGAGGAGGAGGAGGAAGGAGAGGAGGAAGAGGAGGAAGAGGGAGGGAGGGGGTGGGGAGGAAGGAAGGAAAGAAGGAAGGAAGGGAAGGAGGGAGGGAGGCAGGCAGGCTTGGCCTTTGAAGGTCAGAAAGCTCACACTGCTGACACATCTGAAGATTCTGTGACGCACTCCCTTTACTTCTATGGGTAACAGATTTATCTAACAAAGATCTCCCATGGTCTACACTGTTGTGGTAGTATCACAAGATTAAAGCCACCATTTTATTCAGTATAACTTCTTATTTAAATCTTTCTTAGACAAATCTATGTCCCGATAAGACCAGTCAGCTTCAGTTACCACACTACTATAGTTAGGCTTTATTTTTTTTAATATTTTTTAAATTTTATATGTATGAGCATATTGCCTACATGTGCATACATGCACCCGAGAGGTAAGAAGAAGGCATCAGATTCCCTGGAACTGGAGTTATGGATGGTTGTTAGCCGCCTTGTGGGTGCTAGGAATCAAACCTGAGTTCTCTGCAAGAGCAGTTTCTACAAGGGCAGCAAGTGCTCTTAACTATTAAGCCATCTCTCCAGCCCCTGGCTTTCTTTATAGGCATGTAAAAGTCCTTTATTTCTGCAGAAATACATGCTGCCAGTATAAAACCAAATGTGATCACACAATTTGTTGTCCTATTGCCATTACTGGTGATGCATAATCTACCAGACTCAAGACTATAGAAATTAAAAGACTAAATTAGAATGCCTCTCCTTTATAAACTGGTCTGTAAATTCTTACTCAGCTACATAGTAAAAAAAAATTGTTTTTCTTATCAGTTCCTAACTTCTCTTTGAGGGCCATGTAAGTAAGGAGGCCCTGAAGAAACCAGAGCCACTTAGATTACGTAGATTCACAGATTCTTATGTGTTGTATGTGAAATAGTGATCTTCAGTCACAGCACTCACATTCAAAAGTGGATAGGGAGAAATAACACTGTGAGAATCATGAACTCATAGAGATGATGTCATCACGAGTGGAAGGCAGTCACACAGCTCATTATTAATGGGATCCAGATTGCTCATTAGCCTGCTAGACCAGGATCCTTTTCCAAGGACTCCCTACTTATATTCTCTAAGGAGTACACGTTCCTGCAGCAACACCTGAGCCAGCCGCAGCAAGCAGTCAGGTATCGTCTGGGCAAAGCAGGAGGGAAGAGGTAGGACGACTCAGTTGTGCACGTAGCTGTAATTTATTTCTACTGCACTTTGGTAAAAATTCACCAGCTTGTTAAGGCTCTACATTCTTCCTTCTTTTCTCTACCTGTGGCCAAAACTGCTGACTTAAAGGATTTGACCACAAGTGAAAACAGATCGATGTGTGTGGTTCCAGAAGAGCTGAAAACATTTTAAAAAATAATATGCACTTCAAGGATGCTGCTCGGGTCAAACTTTACATTATCAAATGGGTTTTTCCTTCTCTATCCACTGCGAAACAGGTAATAGGCATTAATTTCCATACTGATAGTATTCTCATTATGAAAGTTACAGCACATACATTAGCTTGCTGTCAATTTTATACTCAAGAACTTAGAAACCAATAACTAAGGGAAGCTAGACTTTAGGTCTATATTCAGACCTCTGATATAGTGAAGAAAAAAGGAGTGAGTGTTTTACTAGTCAATTGTCAATATATGCTCAGGGCCTTCTGTCTCAGAGGCCTTGGTGGACAGGTGTAATGGAATGAACGCACACAGTTCATAACTATAACTCAAGGTCTTCAAACTAGATAACACATTGACACAAGCCTATAACTCAAAAAGATGTCTTAAATGTCTGCTACATATTAAAAAGTTTAATGCTGGGGTGTCAACCAGGATCACAAAGTCCTTGAACTTGCAAAAGCCTCAGGGGTGAAGAAAGGTCCTAGAAACAAAATTGTGGTGAGTGTGAACAAGGCACCAGGTAGGTGGGGGACAATGTGTTCTGCCTGGGAAAGAGTCTTAAAGAAGGAGAAAATATGTCACAGCTGACACACTGTTACCAAAGTAAGAATAAACAAAGGCACAAAAGCCTCTATTGTATCTGACTGTGAGGAGGGTCAGCACAAGGCACAAACAACTTTAAACAGACTGTGTTCCACAGCTGGCATATTGACTGGAACTCTAAATTATCTATGCATGGAGGCTTCATGGCCTTGGTAAGCAGGTCTTCAAACTAGATAACACATTGACTCAACTTAAAACAATGTCTCAATGTCTATAATATTAAAAGCTAAAATCATATCAAAGGCACTGCTCAAAGCCCTGGGCATGCACTGTCCTCTAAGCTAGAAACACTCTTTGGAGCTAAGCTGTTTTTATCATCCATTCATTTTACAGATGAAACACACAGAAAACAGAGAAGTAACTTGACCAAGGTCACACATCTGCACAGCAGAGCCATTTGTACAGGCACACAATCCAGCTTTTCAACATGGGTTCTCTGTTAGGCTAGTGTAATTACTTTTGTTGTGAGAAACTGTCTTATTTTGTTTCTTCATTGCTGTGACAAAACACTCTGACCACTACCAACTTGGGGACGATAGGGTTTATTTGTCTTACATCTCCCAGGTCACAGTTCATCAGGGAGCCCAAGGTAGGAACTCAGGGCAGGAACCGGGAGGTAGGAGCTGGAGCACAGCCCATGGAGGATCGCTGCTTACTTGCTTCCCTGGCCCCTTCTCAGCCTGCTTTCTAATGCAACACAGGCCCACCTGCCCAGGGGTGGCACCACCCACAGTGGGCTGGGCCCTCTACCACACTCAACAATCAAGAAGGTGCCCCATGGACACGGCCACAGGCCAATCCAATGAAGGCAATTCCCCAGTTGAGGCTCCCTCAACCCACGTGTGTCAAGTTGACGCTAAAGCTATCCAGCACAGAAACCATATGCACTAATACTTGTTGTGTTTAATTTCCTGATTGTAGAGCCAGTCCTAAGAAAAACTTGTCGCTTTCTCTGTTGGAGCTCTTCTTAATGAGCCCCAAATGCCCAGTGATCTTCTGACCCCTAAAAATGTCACTTACACCTCTCTTACCCCACGATAGGGAGAAAAATAACATACATTAATTTATGGGTAACAAATATCCATTTTATCATTCCCCAAACATCTGCACTTAAAATGAACAGACTTGTTTTTCAAAGATATGCAATGAGAAAGGCAAAACGCAAGTGTAATTGGCCTCTTGGCAAAGTCCTTCACAGTCCTTAACGGGGTTGGGGTTCTGGATGTATGGGTCATGTCTGGGAACTGGATGAGAGTCCAATTCTATTTTGATAATCCAAGCTAGAATTCTGCTCACATGACCAAGAACCTCTCCATTTAATACAGATCAAGTAAAAATTCAGGAGATGTCCATCGAATTTCACTTCTAAAAACCCTGTGGGCAATGGATGCCCCAGACTTCTGTGAGTCCGACTCTTCTGCTTCCCATCTCCCTCCATCTTCCATCATGGAAGCAATGCCTACCTGGCCTTTTTTCAGTGAAATGCTGCCTCTTGGCACTGCTTCCTGAAGCCTAACAGTCCCCACTGCAGTGAAAGATCCCCAGGTCGGTGGCTACAGCCCCGCCCCCATCTAACTTCTGGTCTACAGAGGAGCAAACACTGGGCCCTTGGTGTGGGCTGGAGCTCCTTCACAAGTTTGTGGTTGACTCCAGATCATTGCCAAGTGAGAGAAATAAAACTGCCTCTATCTGAGCCTCATTTTCCTGAGAAACCTGTTAAGATAAGAAGACTCGGGAAAACAGAACCAAAAGGGTGGCCTATCAACAGGAGAAAAGAAGAACGGGAATTTGCTGGACTCACAGCAAAGCCATGTTGAAGGTGGGGAAAGCAGCAATGATTTGCCTGATTTGACTGAGCTTCAGGCAGAAGTGTACCTGACCCCGGGGAGAAATTCCAAGTTCCCTCCTCTGAACAATAGCATCTGGAGGGCTTTGAGCAAAGCATGGTACAGACATCTGCTCCACACATGAGCAACATAGGAAGAGGCCAAGGATGCTGCTTGTGGCTCTGCCTGCTGCAGGATCCACAGCATGCACAATGAAGGCCATCTGTGGACAAGGATGACACAGTAATGACACACTAACAGAACACCTCCGATTCATAAATTTGGTGGATGAGATTTGCACCTAACATGCAATAGTAACAGCAGACTTATTGAAAATGTGCATGTTAAGGAGCCAAGGGATGACTTGTCCAAATAGCTGGAACTTCTGTACATATCAGAGAAGCCTATGGTGGGATATTTGGTGTCGACCACATTGAACTTAAAGCAGAATGCAGACTTTTGAACTTGAAAAATCAGAGAAGGGACAATCACCTCAGTTTGAGTCGTAGAATCAATAACTTTGTAAGAAAGTTAGAGAAAGCTCAGTAAAAAAATAATAACCCCCAGATGACTGGTAGAATCCTATCAGTCAGTAAACCAGCAGATATAACCACAAGATAAAGCCCAATCCTATCTTGTAAAACATACTTAAGATGGGCAAATTTATATGCAAAATCATTTAAATATGTCCATCCATAATATACTACTTTCATGAAGAATTGTGTCTAAAGCAGAATTTAAAAACAGCAGGTATTAGCCATGAGCTTTACCACCCTATCAGGAAAAAGAAGGAAGGGAATCAGGTATTACACAGGAGACATGAAACACAGTTTCAAACTAGTAAACTATATTATATACAGTACTATACTTTGGATCTGGAATATTCCCCACAGGTATTGAAGGCCTAGTCCTTAGCCTGTGGAGTTACTGCAGGTAGTGGAAGAACATTTGAGGGGGTCCCTAGTTGGAAGAAGTTAGTTCACTAGGGCCATGTCTTTGAACAGATGGCCCTTAGGACCCTGCCCCCCATCCTAGCGCTCTCTCTCTCTCTCTCTCTCTCTCTTCCTATTTCCTAGTTACCATGAAGTAAGCAGCCTCTTGAACCCAGCACTTCCTGCTGCTACAGAAACAACTGAACAAGGACTGAAAACAGAAACCAAGTGAGTCTGTTATCGCAGGTAAAATAGAAAGCTAACACAGGCAATTTCAAAACTTTTTTGAAAAAAAGTACAAAATTATGCTATCTCTAAAATTTCAAAAATAATTTATTAATTGCAAGGGACTAGAGATGCAGCTCTACAATATGCTAGGGTCATTAAATAAGTACTAGACAGCTCAGAAAGCCTGGAATTGCTCCAAACTCTGTGTCAGTGGCTCTCTCCACAGGTGTCTGCTGTGTGCTTCAGGTCTCCAGCCTTTGACTGTCCCGTGTCCTGAGGGGGTCTGCAAGACTACAAGGCACTCTGAGAAATGTAGCAAACCTCAAAGGGGATGGCCAAATACTTTTCAAGGGTTTTCTAACTCAGCTTTTATTTAGCCTCTATCCAAATGAGATCTTTACTTTCTTTGCTTGATTCCACATCCTCAAAACAGTAGCTTAAATCTGTAAATCTTACAAAACTTAATACTGGATTGTACATGGCACACATAGCATCATTGTTTTGTTATTAATTGTTCTTAAGCGTCTAGATATGCTTATGTTATTTATTCTAAGTTTTGAATATTAATGCAAAATTATAATACTGTACACATTACTACTATGAAACTTCACAGACAGGTAACTGTTAGGAGCACAAGGATCTGAAAGGAAAATGTCACACTAAAAAATAAAATCACATTGACTAAGACTATGAACATACTGTCACAAAGACAAAAATAAACGCTAACAATATAATCCTATGGAGATTATATTACTTAATCAGAAGATCTCTAAAGTTTTGCATTATACTGGTGAGAAAAATCCTGGTGATTTAAAAAAATCCTGCCCATCACAAGCACTCACTTTGAGATCTGGACCTACAAAGTGCTACGTTGTGTTGTCATGAAGCTCCTATTGCCTCCTCATGGTCCATGTCACTAGTTAGTCTGGAATTCTGAGTAAGCAGGCCAGCTCCTCTGCTGATTTCATTAATGCAATGTAGCACCCTCAGCATAGCGGGCATTACACAGGTGCCTAGGCACACTGTCTTACAACCATCCAGAGAAGGTAGTAATCATGACTCCATTTTACAAGAAGAAAGAGGAACTAACTAGCAAAAATGACTCTAGGATTATTACTGAAGGCTACAAGGACAGTGCCAACTGGTAACTCATCCATGCCCAAAGGTGAAGTCCAAGGCAATCTGCTGGCCTCTGCCTGAGTAAAGGCACTTCCTTCAAAGCAGTATACAAAATGACATAAGGGACACGGAATCGGGGCCTCCAGCGCTCACATGCTCATGCTCACCTGGGTTGAAATGTTTGATTCTAGGATCAAACTTTAAATGTGTAAGCCTTTCATTTCTGAGAACAGTTAACAAGCAGGCTGAAAAGATGCGACCCAAACCAAAATTATTTGAAATTTTTTCAATGAATCATTTTTGGACAGTGTACAGTATGATTTAAAAATGATATCTGCTAATAGGGAAATTTTGCTATAAAAAGAAATGTTGGGAGTCATAACTATCCATGTATCAAAAGTGGCCCCATGTTTTTAATCAATTACCTCTCAAGGGAGTTTTGGACACTATGTTGAGATTTGCAATATTACCCAGATATATAACTTTTTGTTAGAACACTAGTTGGTTGGTCACTTGGTTTATTTTTCTAAAGTTACTCAATTCTCTGTCTGCCCTGTTCATTCTAAACTCTGGCTTTTCCTGTAAGGGGAGCATGAACTGGAGGGTTAGTGGGGCTAAATAGTTTGTAAAAGATCAGCAAGACTACTGTCCAAGCTCAGGTCCACCCACATCCCCTGACAGTGAGCAAGTCAGTTCTTTCAGACATCCATCCAGAACTCTAGGCAAGATGGAACAAATGGGTCAGAAGTATCTGAATAAAAATGCCCTTCCTAATCCTGGGATAGCTTCAAATCATTTGCCTCAAGATAACCAGGTAGGTGGAACAGTACTTAGCATTGGCAAATCCCCATGTTCAATCCCCAACATCAGGAAAAGAAAACACGAGTTGGAAATCAGAATCATATTAAAAGAAAATATACATAAAGTATTCAACAGTGATCAGTTATTAGTATAACTACTCAAGATTGCATCATATTATATAAATTTTGTTGTTCTTTTTCATGTTATGAATGTGAAAGAAATAAAAATGGCTACCAAGTAGTTAATAATTATTCTGGAGATAATTTGAAGTGTCCATGTCTATGGAGATAGTCACATCTGTCAGCAGATGTTCATTGTGAAAGGTAAACAACATATTCTATTATGACTTGTTTTGTTTTTAACACTCGAGTCACATAACACCTGAATAGATGGTACCTAATATCACTTATCACTTTCCTTTTAATATCTTGTACAGAGAAAATTTTTTTTAAAAAATCTTAAGCATCAGGTTAGATGCAAAGCTAGTTAATTGTTAATATCAGTCATTAGCTGAAAAGGGTAGGGCACCTCGCAGGAAAATTTCAATGTCCTGTGAGAGAAAGAGCTTCAAAAGAAATGTATATAAATTTCTACAAAGGCTGGGCTTTGAAGCCCGTCTTGCTTGGGTATAAAAATAGAGGACTAAAATGCAAAATCGATTCTAATGGCAAGACATCATTGCACTCCCCATGCCCAGGATATTAGGGAAGCCTGAATATTTGATTTAGTGGCACCTTGGGAGTAGGCAGACCTAAAAATCCTCAATAACCTTGAAAATCTCCACTTCCTCTAGAAGAGAATCTAGTGCTCAAATAAGGTGCCACCTACCCAGCCCACTTGAGTACAGTGGTTCTAGGCACATGCATCTGAGGACCTGTACCATCTTTTCCAAGCAGCAGCCCAGGGACTAACATCAGACAC
The DNA here is from genome assembly GCF_000622305.1 of Nannospalax galili. Taxonomy (NCBI): domain Eukaryota; kingdom Metazoa; phylum Chordata; class Mammalia; order Rodentia; family Spalacidae; genus Nannospalax; species Nannospalax galili. Next base: position 9,692,800 of record NW_008339923.1, read on the forward strand.
TAACAGGGTGGACCCCAGGAGCTCTTCTCTGTCCAGCCAGGGACTCCTCCTACTCCCTTTCCCCTAGGTCAGTCTTTTGGGAGGCTGGCAGAAGTCACAGGCTCTAGGCTAAGCTCTACTACCCTCTACCCTAACATGCATTCATACCATGTCACACTCATGTACTTACACACAAACATACACTCTTACACACTCTTATATGCTAACATAGATGTTAACATGCTCCCATACCTCCTTGGACCCACAGAAGTGTGGCGGTGTAGAGGAAACCGAACAGGGGAGGTGGCCCCCCAAGTCCCCTGAGCTGGCTCAGCTGTGTAGGAAACAGCAAGGAAGCAGAGTAGAGTGGGGGCTACTATCCTGGAGCCCCTGCAAGTCCAGCTCCTCCCAAGAAAATCCTGGCCTTAGTACAGACTCCACCTGCATCCTGAGCTCTAGTCAGCCTTGGGCCCCAGCTTGTGAGCGGTGGACAGTGTGCAGAGAAAGGCTGTGGAAGAAGTGGGGGCATGATGGTGCTGGGTCAACAGCCTTGGGGTGATATTCTTGCTTTTCTCCAGTTCCCCTGGAGCCTTGGGACTACAGCACTCTCCTCTAGAGGACTGAGTGCAATGAGCTCACTAAAGGACTCTAGAAGTGCATCACCAAAGCTTAGTAGGAATGACTGCCCAGTCCCAGTGGCTTGAGGAGGAGGTCGAGCTGAGTACTGCAGAAGCCAAAACTCAAAACAGGATGACAGGCAATCAAGGGACCATTCTTTGCTGTCAGTTCACAATGGACAGAGCTGGTTGTGGGTGGCCACCTTCCTAACTCTTCCAACAGTCACTGCAAGCTGCTGCCCCAGGAGAGGGTTGAGACTACCAAGGCCAGTGAGGGAAGAGGGATGGGCCTAGAGAAGTGCAAGAGGTGGAAAGGCTGAGGGAGCAGTGGAGAGCAGCTTCCAACCCAAGGGCCCCTCCTCCAACATTTAAAATCTTCCTGCGAACTGGGAACCAGCTTCTAGTCCACAAATCCAAATCTGAAATGTGCCAGGAAAGGTGTCAGGTGCTTCAAAGAGAGATGACTGAGGAACACATTACTTACATGCCAAGCACCCAAAGAAACTTTATAAAGTGGCTATCCAAACTGATACGGGAGCACTTCACACTGGTTTTGTGGAAACAGTGCTCCTCCTGCACACTAACAAAGATTTCAGCCAAGAGGTTCTGTTTGGAAACTGGAATTTCACCATCTTCACCATCTCGGTCAACACCAGCCTTCCCCAACACCATCAGCCTTCCCTGCCGCCCTCCAAGGGCAGACCCTCATATGACAGAGATAACTCTTCTGGAAGAGCCCCATTTTTCCATGGCGGTTTCTTGCTCTGAGGCCTTGCAGAGGAGTACCTCACTAAAGTATTTATTCCTGCCTACTTTAAACACTAGAACTTCCTTTCAATTACTCGAACAACACATTTATCACAGAGTCATCTGGCTCTGCCAAGAGGAAAAAAGTGTCCTTTTGTGGGAAGACATGAATGTATTTGCAAACACAACTGCTTGGTAAAAAGTGTTCTACTTTCTGGTTCTGGTCGGGGTAGAGGGAAAGTCAGGCACTGAGGATTCATCATTCTTAGGATTGACTCTCACTGTGTAGAAACTTAGACTCCTGCCCTCCTAGCACTGCTGAGGCTGTAGTCTTTAGACCTGCCAACCCTGTCACCTACTTCAACTCCCTGCCAGGCCTGGTAACTGGAAGCGCTCCTTGGAACATCACTGAGTCTCTCCACGGGCCTTTCTTAACTCAGTCTGCTCCAGGGAGTTCCAACCCTACTTTCTAATCCTTTAAATATCTGGAAAGGGTTGGTGCCAAGAGGGCGGGACTAGAACTGGTCGGTCTTCAACCTCAGCATCCTGCACTTTTCAGGGTAAGTGGAGGCTTTTGTGGAGGTAAAATAAAGAATCATCAAGGCAGTTTCCTGTGCCTGGTCTTTTATTTTTATGGCTATTGGAATCCTTCACTTCTTCCTCCTCGGTTGCTGGAGTACAGACTGGAGGAGAGATGGCCTGACAACCTTTTGGTTGCACAATGTGCTGTCTGGGGACCCTGGGGAAGGAGAAGGATGCTAGAGGAGTCTGTATTGTACTTACCAAGGGGTTCTACAAACACCTTGCAGCCCCGCGACTAGTGTCCTTTGGGCACAAAGACACTAGAGAAAGTTCAGGAGAGACTAGATTTAACAGAACAGCCCCCCGAGAATGCCAATCCCTGTCAGTGGGATGCTGCATCTGTCCCATAAGATAGACCCAGATCATGCGCCCTAGATTCTGAAGTTAGAGCGCCAGGCTGTGATGTGACACCCAGCACAGCGCGCCTCGGATGCCCCTGCCCTTCGGACCGCGCCGCCGGCTACTGAAACGGAATCTGGGAGCTCCGGACCCCCTAAAGTTGCTAGGAAGCCCCGGTCCAGGCGGCCCTTGGTCTTCCCTAGTCACTTCCATAAACCCACCAGACTCACCTACTGCCAGGCAGATGGGGAGCAGCAGTCTGAAGACCAGCCCGCACACCACTTCCGAGGCCATCGCGTCTTGGGTCCTAGAGGTCGGAGCAGAGGGTCGAGATTGGAAGGTCCCTAGAGCTGGGACGCCAGGCCCATGATCGTCTAGGGCCTCATGCGGCCGACGGCTCGCAGCCTCGCTGGCATGGCCTCGGAGGGCGCGGCGCTCTCCGCCCCGAGGGCGCGCTGGACCAGCTCCGGGCCGCGGCTCACTCGGCTCTCTGCAACAACCTAGCCAGGCGCCGCAGCCCCTGGGGGCCGCCCATCAAGTGGGTAAACGGAATCCCGCGGCGGATGCTTCTAGGGTCTCCTGGGCAGCAGCGGATGGACAGATACTTTGGGAAGGTCCTGGAATGGATGCGGCTAGAAGAGGGGACCAGGAAAGTAGCTGTCCCCTGCCGGGCTCTGGCGCAGCAGCAGCGTCCTGGGACCACCGGGAGTTTCTAGCAGAACTCCAAAGCCAGCGTGTCTGGTCCCAGATGCCCACGCAGGCTGCACCGCTCCTGGGACGCTCGAGGCTGCCCGGCGCTCTCCGAGCCTCGCCCTGCCGCCCCGGGCTCGGGCGGATCGCTGAGCGGCAGCTCCGCTCGGCCTCAGCGCCCCCCAGCTTCGGGCCTGGAAGAGCTGGGCCGGAGCTGCGGGGTGCGCAGAATCATCCCCCACACGCCGGATTGTGCTACAGGCCCGCGGGGCTGCGAGTCCCGTCCTCACTGCGAAGAACCTGCAAGCGTGGACAGGAACCGAAACCCCGGCGCACCATGCGCCGCGCCACCGCCTGGACTTTAGACAGACAAGAAAGCCACCGCGCGGTGCAGATGCCCAACGCGTCCCCAGCCCCTGCCTTGCAGCCTCGCCCGAGCCGTGCAGCCCAGGCTCCCGGGCAGGCGCGCAGTTCTCCACCTTCAATGAAACTTTGCAAGCCCTCACTCGGGGCGGGCGTGTCCCGGGACCAATGGGAAGGCGGCTCCCGGAGACGCCGAGCCCGCCCCCGCACGCCTGGCGAAGTAGGTGTCCTGCACCGCTGCACCCGGCTGCACCCAGAGCTCTGGCAGAGGCCGGGCCACGTTGGCCAGGTGGGCTGGGCACCCTTGGCTCGCTCTCTTAGCTCCCAACCGCTGCTGGTTTCCCAGACATGCATCTCTGCAGGGTCCTGTCTCCCAGTGATCATCCTGTCCTCCTGTCCTCCTGTAGTGGCCTGAAGCCTGCCTAACACTAGCGAATCAGTTGAGGACTAAGGAAAGAAGTACCTGCTTGGTTGGACAGAAGTTAAGGGATTGGACACCTTCAAGGGGTTGCCACCTCTAAGCCCACACCACTGGGGTAGTCCTAGAACCCAAATTCATCTAACTCTTTCATCCTTGTCTGACTTAATGAGAAGCTGCCACCCTGTAAAGGTTCTGGGCAATCTTGGGTCTTTTTCAGAAGACCGCGGAGGTCCAGACAAGCATCTGCACTGGGCACTTTATGGAACTCTGGTTTTCGTCACAGTCTTGCTTTTTGCTTGTTGAGGTTCTGTAGAAAGCCTGACCCTATGACTGTGCTGAGGGCATTCTCCTAATGGCCTCCCATTCACTTGCTTTCTAGACAAGACCTAGTGTGATCTGGTTCTGGTTTTAAGAATATTCAAGAATGGACTAGTTTGGGGTGCTCACTGAATATGTAGAGGACTACTCAGGAGAGCAGGTCCATGGACAAGAGTGGTGGGAAGCATTTGAGGGTCTCTCAGCAACTGCACTCAGGGCTGATGTTCCTTGTAAAAGATGGAAGGGTTGATGAATGATGAATGAAAACTGGGCAATCCTTGGGTCTGGAGTTAACACCCTGTTACTGTAGCCATAAGAACTGCTGCAGGGACATCTCTTTTTTTGGGATACAGTAAGCTTGAGGTAAAATGCTGTCATAAATTTTTTAATACAGAAAAATGTAAAAACAGTTGAAATATTGTGAAGGCACCTGGTAATTTAGACCATTTATGTGTGCTGGCTTCTCAGGAAACCCCAAATGCAGGTGTGAGTCCCAAAGTAGAGCTGGAGAAGGGGAGAGCCTAAGTTAGCAGGGAACTGACTGCTATCAAGAAAGGCTCTGTGTGCTACACTACAGTAAAGCTCATTCTCTGGTCCAAAGAGGAAGAAAGATGCACTCCTTCCTTTGAAATAACTTTGCGTCAACACATCAACCTTGTTTTCCCTGATTATTTTTTATGTTCTTTATGGGTTTCCCATACCAACAACTGTCTATATTTTGAAAAACATAAACTAGTTCAGATGTCTCCTTAAGAGACAGGGCATCCGGACAGGCAGTCATCTTACCATATACATTTCTTGCTTTCTCTTCCATCTTGGGTACCAATTGGTTCAGTTGCTAGAGACTTTTTTTTAACTAGATCCCAGTCTTGAGACTTCAAACATCATCCTTGAAAGACCTTTCTCTTGTCTAGATGAGGTCTGATATGAGGTACTCAGTCCTGGCTATAGTTGTAGTGTAGTTTCACTCTGCCTGGGAGCTGTGTGAAAATCCAAACAGGCAGTCTCTGCACTCCCAGAAATCCTGACTTCATTGGTCTGGTATGGGCCCCCACACATATAGATTTTTAAAGCTCTCAGGTGATTTTCAGGTATGCAGTCAGATTAGAGAACCATTTACATATCAGAACTCAGAAACAAGCAACAGATTTTGAAAACCAGTGTAGCCAAAGCAAATCCACCCTCTGGGGCTGAATTTCCACAAAGGAATGGCTGGCACTTCCATATCTATAGCCAGTAAAATCATTTTTACAACTGCCCCCATTTACCCAGGATCTTCCATACCCTGAGGTGCAGTGTCTGGTGTCTAGACAGGCTTATTTGCAAGTAATCAACAGTCCAGCAGAGTATGACTACCTTGCTCATGAGCTTTGCCTACCCGGCAGCTTTTATTTCTAATATGAGTGCTATCCTCCCTGGATTCTAAGAGTATTTGAGTTCAACAACACCACAGTGAGAAACTGAGCCTTCATCACACTCCCAGGCATATTGTGTTGATACCAGGTGAGTACCTCAAGCATTTGACTACAAGTTTAGCACAGAGAAAGCAGCAAATATCGGTCTGGGTCTACACTGCTGAATGATGGCTTTTTCTAGTCCTTACTGGGAGTTTTAATTTCTCAATTTCCTTATCTGGAAATTGAGGTAAAACAAACCTGTCTACTATAGTGTTACATGGAGAGAACATTTATACAGAGCTTAGAGAAACCAGGGTACACAGCATTCTTCAATGAATATGCACTGCTAATATGACAGTTATGCTGTTATGATTATAAAGCAAATTCTGGTCCTGTATTTATAAAATTAACTCATGGAAACACAACAAACTCCTTTAATACACAAAGAAGGATATGCTGGATGTTTTATATCCATGACACAATAGAGTGGTAGATATATATGTCACTTTGTGATGTGTGGGCTTCATCTCACCCACTGGCTTTTATATTTTTTTGAACTCAGTCTTGCATTGACTGACAACATCATTCAGAGAAACTGTGTTTGGGATCCTGGAACCACAGAGTCAGCAGCTTTCTTGTGCATCCTGTCTGCATCCTGCACTGCCCACTATGAAAAAGGGGTTCAACAGCCCTGGCTAGAGAGAAGGCGAGGTGTCTGGAACACTCCCACAAATGACTGCACACTGCTCAACATGAGCCCCTGCCGACTAGAGCTTCTTCAAGTACTCATCCTTTCAGATCCCAGAGAGTCTATTCCTTTTTGTAGTTAAATGATCTTTCAGCAGTTTCCTGAACCACTTCTCGTGAACCAGCGAATATTCAAGAGAGCCAAACTGAAAGCCAGCACAAAAGCCTCACTCTAACACATATGCACACCATACAACTACTTTTTCTAATTTTCAACACCCACCTCCTTGGATTTCCATGATTTTTTTCTTTCACAGGAGGGTTGTTTTATATATTCTGGCTGTAGCATATGATAAAACACTTGCCATATTATATATATACATTTAGTATGTATAAAAGGAAATGCTATCTTTGTCCCCAACTATAATTTTCTGTGTCAAGCCAACAGGCAAACATGGTTGATAATCTTTCCAGTGTCATGCCTCTTGGGTATTCTGTAGCATTTTGAAAGACCTCGAGGATGGCTGCTGTCCACAGGCTAACTTTACAAAGTAGCATCTCTCAGGGAAAACAAAGATTGTCAACCTGGCATTTTCTTCCTCCAGTGAATTTTGCTAAAATCTGTTGGCGCCACCCAGCCTATGGGGAATGTGGTACCTCTTGCCAAGGGAAAGTGGATATCTTCTAGTCAGATGAAATGTGTTTTCCTTACTATCTACTAATACATTTTTAAAATACATTGCTGTGTTTTCATTATAATTATCATTGTGTCCTAAACCACAGTATTTAAAAAATATTTCATTATTTTTATTTTTTGTGTATGAGTGTATTACCTGAATGTATGTAAGTCCACTACATGTCTGCAGTGCCTGTGAAGGTCAGAGGACGACATCAAATTCCCTGGAACTGGAGTTACCAATGGTTGTTAGCCACCATGTAGGTGCTGAGAACTGAACCTAGACCCTTTGCAAGAGCAGTCAGTACTCTTGACCACTGAGTCATCTCTCCAGCCCCAGCACAATATTTTTTGTAAATTCATTTTGTCTGAGGACAAATAGGTTTTGGCTTTTATGCTTAAAACGACTCTACATAGTGAGTTCCAGGACAGCTGGGGCTACAAGGAAACCCTGTCTCAAAAAGACCAAAAAAAAAAAAAAAAAAACCAAAAACTCTGACTGGATAGAAATGCCTACAGTTCAACAACCTGAAGTTGAATTTTCTTTAGAAGAAAACTGGGTATATACTAAACATGTACAGACTTGTTTTGCTTGTCATTACTTTAAGATAATACAATAAAATATTTATATATAGCATTTGCATTGTGTTAGATATAAGTAATTGAGAGATGAATTAAAACATGTAGGAAGGGGTGTATAAGTCATATGCAAGCACTACGCATTTTTTTATACAAAATGTTTAGATGTCCTTGGTGTTTGGTATGGATGGGTGGGGCTTGGAGCCGATCCCCTATGACTACCAAGAGAGCACTGTATATTGTGAGACAACAAGTTTTTAAGGCTAACAGTTTCAAATTTAAAACTTTGGTATTTCCAGAGTCCTCAAACTTTAAAAATCTAAAAATTTCTAGAGATTTATAGGAGACATAATCTTGTAATAGTCTTCTAAAGATGTTGCCCCATAAAGTCTTCACTAGAGTAGTGGAGAGTGAAATCCACCCTCCACTGTCCCTGACATGTGGCTCTTAGGTGGCTCTTCCTGCTGGGTCTGTATAAAATTTATGCCATGGCTTTAACTACAGTCTGTAAGCTATATAATACAGATCTGAAACAGTTTGCTGATTTTGTGTCTGCTGCTCAAGAACTTTTAAGAAGCAGCTAGCTGACACATAAGGACATGTACATTATTTTTCCAGTTCTATGATAAGCCATGAAAACATGCCCCACATTTCATCTAGAAAGTGGATTACAAAACACATATTGCTTCTAAATGAATTGTGTATTCAACTAGTACCCTTTCACCAGAGAGGGGAGAGAGAGAGAGAGAGAGAGAGAGAGAGAGAGAGAGAGAGAGAGAGAACACTGGATAGGAGAGATTTTATATGAAAATGAAGGAATCCACACATTTCTATTTGCTTTTTGTAAGATAAATAGATGAGGGGATTATGAGTTTGTGGGGAAGGTAGAGCATTGAAGTTTATGACCTGCCTGGGGCACCACAGGCACCCAGATGGCCACACTGAAATATGGAAATCCCCATTCATTATTTACAGCTTGTATCATGAGCAGATTTTATCTTGGGATTGTCTAGCTGTGTTCCATGAATTTTCTCCTGAAGCCTTTGGAGGGGCTTTTGGTTTTAACATCATTTTGTCCAAAAAGGCTTATCAAACTCTGAGAAAGTATCTCAGGAGACAGCTGGAATTGGGGACATAAATTAGAAGTAAAATATTCAAAGCAGTTACTAAACAAAACACTACAATTTTTTCCTTTTTCTTTTTTTTAAAATTATTTATTTAATAAGACAAGGAAAGTCTATGCGCCCATGTCCCATTACATGTTTAGTCATTAATAAATACATGTTTTGGCCAAATCGGATTTCTGCTACATTCCTTTAAAATTCCATCTAGACCTTTTCAACAATCATAAAGATGTTAATATTCTTAGAAAATGTAGGTGACCTTCATTCATCGGACCCCTTAAGAGATTTCAGATATGTGTAAGCACAGGAGCATGTACCAGCATGAGTTATTTCTAATTAATAACTAGACTAACATTAACCTGTAACCAGGACTACCAAGAGTCATCGGCAGCTGTGGAGTCAGCTAGTTGGAAGTGCCTTTTACTTGCCTGCAGTGCCACCTTTTGGATAAAATACTTTTAAATGCTAGCACCTTTAGAGAAAGTATACAATTAGATGTGCTGTATAGTTATTAATGGCAGCCGAAGATAGACTGATAAGCTCAGAGATACAGCGTGGACAGAACCAACGCAGCTCTGCCTCTGTCAAGTGGTCATTCATTAAGGACAGATAGACATCAATCAATCAAGTATAAATAATTAAGTAAATAAGGCATGTATGAAAGGAATATGGGGCATTATGGGAAGGTATAACCAACCCAAGGGAACCAGAGGAGACTTGTGTGGAGACAGTGGTGTTTCTTGCTTCTTCCAGAGTGACTATGAATTCATCAGAATATTGCTCCATGAGGGCAAGGGCTGCATCCTGTCCCTTGTTGTGACCCCAGGACCTAAAACAAGATGGAGCCTATAGCATATGTTGTATATTTGTTGAATAAATAATTTGTCTAGGTGATGGGAGAAAAAATAACATTCCACAGAGAAAGAATGGGCAGCACCCTGGAGGCCACATAATTCCATTCTGTCACCTGTGGGTCTCATGCAGCCTAAAGCAATTGATCATACCATTTCCAATTCATGGTCTATTTTCTTTGTTATTGTGTTGAATGGTAATGGGCACTAATTAAACACAAGCACAAGCAGGATTAACACAGACACCCACAGCTGGTCAATGTGCAGAAAATAAGAGACTGTGACATGCTCAGCCCTAAATGGGACATTTATATCACATCCTCTCCTGCCAAGAATCAGGAATTTTTGTGGAAGGGGCAGAAATATTTTAAGAGCCAGGGGTGCTGGATGAATATAAGGAAACAGTGTTTTCCAGATAGCAAAGCTATTGCACATATGAACTCACAGCACTGTGACAGCTTCCGTAAGACCTATCCAAACTTGTGGTGGGCAGGTGTGGCCTTTCCAGCAGCATGGAATGAAGCTAGCGTGGGTAAAGAGCAACTCTCACTTCCATGCCTCCTCCAGCCTCTTCACTTGCCCTCTGTGACACCTGGGATCCATGCTGTTGGTTTCCCTGGATGCCCACCTTCATGCCAAAAAGTCTGACTTCTCATATCATTAAAACCTGTGGCCGAGCATGGTTGTACACACCTTTAATCTCAGCACTCAGGAGGCAGAGTCTGGTGAACCTCTGTGAGTTCAAGGCCAGCCTGGTTCACATATGATTCAGGTCAGTCATGCTACATAATTTTTGAGACCCTGTTCAAAAAAAAAAAAAAGCCCACAAAAAACAAAACAAACGCTAACTTCTTATACCCTGAGGATCCAACTGTGCACGTCTAGCTTCTGCTCTAAATAAGAAGCCAAGATTAAAACGAATTTCTAGATTTCCCGGTAGCATGTCTGGATCCCCAGAAACTGCCTCCTGGCAACCCATGTATGTTTATAACCCTAAGAACCTTCTATATCCTCCTTACTCCCAACACATATAGCTATGAGAAGTGCTTTTTCAATATCATCATATTTTAAACATGCAGTGATAAAAATAAGAATTGACATCATTAATACATAAAATAAAGTTGAAAAAACATGAAAAGAATAATCATATTTATGATTAGTTGCAACTACACTCTGTATTATTTAATTTTTGAAATTCACCTAGAAAAGTAAACACACCAGGAGATACCCAATCTTATTAAAAACTAAAGTTAGAAAAATTAAAACTAAAATGAAGTACAACTTTTCTTTCATGAAATAAATTATACCAGCAACTTTAAAATGTAACAACACAATCTTTGGCAAATTATGGCTAAAGGGAAATAGTCATTTCTTGTTGGATTCAATGTAGATTTGAAGACTTGTTTAATAAATAATGTGGGAAATTACAACACTGGTTCTATATATTTACCCCAAAGGACTAATCCAGAAGAGCAAAGAAATTTTAAGTTTACTAAAATATTGTCTGGCAATAGTGGGAAGATAAAAATGATCTGATTATCTCATAATAGGAAAACGGATTTATAAATTCCATTTAGAGTTTATTCACAGAACACTATTCAGTTATTCTAATTGTGCAAATATACGCAGCAGGATGTTTCTGATAAGGTAGGTTTAAAATTTTCATCTATCGGGAGGCAGAGGCAGGCAGATCTCTGTGAGTTCAAGGCCAGCCTGTTCTACATAGTGAGTTCCAGGACAGCTGGGGCTACAGGGAGACCCTGTCTCAAAAAGACAAAAAAAAATTTTCTCATCTAAGTTATGCTTACATTATATAAACAAATTAGCAGTTGCTTTACTGACTGATAGGTTGTAGTGTTTCTCTCCTTTCATCTTGATTTGCAGGCACATGTTGTAGTATTTCCTGGACAGTCATAATTGTGTGTGTGTGTGTGTGTGTGTGTGTGTGTGTGTGTGTGTGTGTGTGTGTCTGGCTGGCTGTTCATGAGATGAAGCTCACATTCTGCCAGATTTTCTTAGAATAATCACATGGTGAAATTGAAGCACACAGTGATAAGGAATGAAAACAAAACAAAACAAAACAAAAAACCAGAATTCCCTGAAGTCAGAATAAATTGAGAAAACACACTGAAACATTCTTTATAACCTTAAAATTAAGAAATGTCTAGAAAGATGGTTCAGTGGGTAAAGACACTTGCAGCCAAGTCTGACATCCTGAGTTTGATCCCTGGGACCCATAATATGGAAAGAGAATTGTCCACCAGAAAGTCAGCCTCTGACCTCCACAAGCACAGTGTGGCTTGCATGTCCACATAAATCCATTCACACTTATACACACATACACACACACACACACACACACACACATACAGCCACAAAATAAATAAATAAAAATGTAATAGAGAAATGTCTTCAAGAAATGAATGCAAACCAATATATAATGTCATTATTATTACTATAATCATTAGTTAAAATTGTTATTCAAGTATCAGATTAAACATGAATTCTTCCACAAAAATATGATTCTAGTATATGTTCCCCATAAGCCTTTATCCTTGTTTTATGCACTAGAAAGCAACCCATATGAGATCTGGCAATTTGGCAGCATCTTGACTGCAAGGGGTTAAGCCTGTTTAGGGCATTTATTTGGTCTGTGAAATGAACAACATGTACGATAACTGCTAACCTATATTATTGTGATTTCAGGAAGAAGGTTTGATGCATATTGAAAAACTAGCTGAAATGACTGAGAGTCAGGAAACCAAAAGTTCTAGACAGCAGGCTACTCCTCTGCTTTCTTGCAGAAGACATGGAACAAGCCCCAGGAACTCTGAAGGACCATTTGGGCAGCTATTAAAGGTAAGGAACAACGTCGCTGTTCCTTATCTATGTAGCATGCTCGCTCTTTTAGGTATTACAAGTAGCCTAGAGAAGATTTAAGGTATGAAGGATGATTCTGTCAGTTATATACAAACGTTACTCCATTTCATGGAGAGGATTTGAGCATCTCTGTCTGTTGGTACCCACAGAGCTGCAAGAGTGTCCCGAAATCAGCCCCATGGCGTGCAGAGGGATGGCATGCTTTGGTCTTTTCATCCTGCCTCAGTGATTGTGGATCTCATGTGAACTATGTGTGGAAGACTTTGTGTCACTCTCACTATAAAGCGGAGAAACTCCATTAAAAATTGTCTTTGTGGAGCGGGAGAGATGACTAAGCAATTTAGAGCACTGGCTGTTCTTGCAGAATCCCAGCAGCTAACAGCTATCAGTAACCCCAGTTCCAGGGAATCCAATGCCCTCTTCTGGCATCTGCGGGCACTGCACAACATGAGTACCCTTACACACATGTGGGCATAACACCCATACACATAAAGTAAAAATAAATAACATTTAAAAAATGTCTTTGTGAACCATGCAGATACCAGAAACACTTTTGCGCTTATACTCCAACATATGAATAACTGTCAAGTTACAAATTATATACAGATATTCTATATGTTATCTGAATGTGATAGCAATTATGCACATATGTCTTATCATACATATATAAAAGTACTATATAATAAATGAAGTCACACTACAAACTTAGAGCAAGGATCACCATTGATGAGATTCATGAGATATATGTCAAACACTTATTGATACTGTTGAATTTTTATTCATTATTGTGAGGTTAGATGAGATCATTGCTTTTATGGAAATCTTAACTACAGTAGCTTAACCAAACAACAATGAGTTTTCTCCACAGGCCAAGTGTCCAGAGATGGGCATCCAGGTTGGGATAGCAGCATCTGAACACTTCTAGCATCCTAACTGCTACCAGCCCTCTGTGTCCACAGTTCTGCATCTACTGATTCAACCAACTGCAGATGGGAAATACTTGGAAAAGGAACTCACAAAAGAACATTCATTAACATCTAGTGACTAGTCCTGTCAAAATGACACAGTATAGCTACTTACATAGAATTTATGATGTATGAGGTATTACGAGTAGCAGAGAGAAGATCTGAGCTCCATGGAAGCACCGTGCCGATTACATTCCAGCACTATGCCATTTTATACAAGGCACTTGGGCATTTGTGGATGTGGGTACTCTCAGAGCTGCAGGAGGTACTGAGATCAATCCAGTGAGGATGTTGAGTGTCATGATTAGCTTCAACTGTCAGCTTGACACAAACTAGAGTCATCTGGGATTCTAGTCTCAGGGGGACTAGAGGGACCTCAACTGAAGAATTTCCAAGATCAGATTGGCCTATGGTCATGTCTGTGAGGTGTTTTCATAATTGCTTATTGATGTAGGAGGGCCCACACTACTGTGAGCAGTACCATCCCTGGGCAGGTGGGCCTGGGCTGTATAAGAATGGTAGCTGAGTAAACCAGAGGAAGCAAGCCTTGAGTTCCTGCCTTGGCTTGCCTTGGTGATGAACTGTAACCTCCAAGCCAAATAAACCTTTTTTTACCCAAGTTGCTTTTGGTCCTGGTATTTAGCATAGCAATGAAAAGCAAACTAAAACACAGAGGGATGACTATCTTCATCTTGAGCCACTGAGTTCTTCTTCACGGTAACATGTGTATGAGATGTCAGCTTAGCTTCTACTCCTGCATTTTGTTTTTCAGGCTGGAAGAGCACAGAGTGCTCCAGGTGCACTCTGGGAGGTGGAAGGAGGTCGAGACTCAGGTTGTCAGGTTCTCATCCTGACCTATCTCGTTACTTTACTCCTCATCTGTAACTAACATGGTGTCTGCATCATTGAGGCTCATGGCTCCTCATCCCTAACTAACATGGTGCCTGCATCATGGAGGCTCATGGTTTGGTTGAGATCTCACTACTAATGTGAGGTAGAGCTAACAGCAGCAGCCAGACTCTAGCCAAAGTCCTTTCCATTGTCCCACAGCGCCTCTAGGACTATAGGATGTGTGTTCCATGCAGAAACCAATCATAGTCTGTGGGGAACCTGAACTGTGGAGGCTCACCAAAACATCCACGGACCTACATATGATTGTTTCTTGAGCACAGAGTTTGAAAGGGACTAAAACTTTCCTCAGGAATGTCTGAGCCCACACCGTGGGATGCAGGTGCTTGGCACTCATGCCCCTCCACCTGTTACATCTGCAAGTAGTATACAATGTTATCCAAACTAACTCCTTCTTCAGTGAAACAATGTGCATGGGGGAGAATGTAGGAGAGTGTTAACATTGTGTTTAAATCCCAGTTTGTGTAGTCAGAAACCCAGTGGCCTAAGGTGTCTTAAAATTTGTGTTTTGTTCCCCTAAGAATAAAGAGGATGAAGACTAGTCAGAAGGAACAGTAAACTCTGGATCTGTCTAGAGAGCCAGGATCCATCCAGGTGTTTGGGTGAAGGGCTTGTGGAAGGAGAAAGGAGTCATCTCAGTTTCCAGGCACTGCTAAAGTTAAACAGCAGCCCCAATAATGATGACTCCTTGCATTTATCTAGTTCCTTTCTGTAAAAGCGCAGAGTGCTTCTCAGACATTATCTCATTAATTTGCAAATCATTCCTGGGAGTTAGGTGGGAATGAAGCCAGACAAAAGTTTCTAGCTTACCACTTCGCTAAGAGCCAAAGATTGAAATATTCTTTCTGCAAGTCGGCCAACTTCTGCCCAAACAACACTGTTCCTGAAGTTACAGCCTCAGAATATCCTTTCTCAGATTCTTGTCTCTAAAATGGTATATAAATTAGGCCTGGATTTCTTTAAAAAATGAAAATGTTTTTGGGTTTTGCTCTCAAAAGCAAGGTGAGTGAAACTCAGACCGTCCTGGATTTAGTCCCCAACAATCACATTTGCTCTCTGCATGTGCTGATGTTGGAATGTGATTTTGGTTCAAGAGCCTTTGAAACATCCTAAAGACAAGGTCAGAGATGTGCAAGTTGCCTGAGAAACAGCATAAGGTACAAAGTAAATGTGGTCTGACTCAACTGAAGACAGCACATGCCTAAAAAGAAAGAATATGGCAACTCAAAGGAAAGTGTGGGAAGAGGGAAGCAATACCTGCCAAGGACAGACCCTGTGCAACTGAAGAGGAGAGTGGATCAGCATGTTACTACTGTCTGCTCCTGTTAGCAAAGCAGAGAAAACACTCCCCTTCACGCTTGTCCCCAGAAACAAGGATCAAGTTGTGACTTGGGGTCCCCAGACAGAGATATCTCACTGTGGGGAGGGGCAGCAGGCAGAAAGCAACCTCCACAAGGTTGATGAGCCCTGGATGCTCAGGCCAGGTGCCTTAGAAGAAGGTTGAGGGGCAGTTTTGAGCAAATGACTGATTGAGGGAGCCTTTCGGGGGAGGGGGGTGAAGAAACGAGGTGGGCAGGAGAGAAAAGGGAAATGGAGGGGCACACAGTTGACCCTTTGGTTAGCAGGTCACTGGTCACAAACTACACAGGATGTGTGCTGGGATCCTGAGCCCCTCTGCCCCACAACCAAGCACCATGCTCTGAACAGGACAGAATCAGCCACAAACTACATGTCCGTCAGTAGCTGGGTAAGGGGACAAGGAGAGGCACTAGCAGCTTCTGTGTGCTGAAGGCCTGCAAAGTGACACTATGGCACTAGACCAAAGGTTTTAGTTTCACTCTTCATGAAACACCACATTCTTGTTTACTTTAAACTTCACACATCTAGTCTCTCTGAAAAAAAACTCTTTCTTCCTGCCTTCCCATTCTACAACCTAACCTCAGGATGTGAATCCTGAGAGAATCTTTTCCTACCCCACTTGCAGTATCCATTCTTCTGCCTGTCTTCCTATAACCCTGTTGCTTGGTAACCTGTTCTTTCACTTTATAATAGGTAACGTTGTTTTAGTCCATTTTCTATTACTATAATAAAATACTGAAAGCTGTGTACTTATGAAGAAGAAAGGTTTCTTTAGCTCACACTTTTGGAGGCTGAAAATACAGAGCATAATGCTTCTGAAGTGGGTGCTGTCAGCTCATGGAGGAGGGTATCATAATGGAAGGAGGGTGTGGAGAAGAAGATTACATCACAAGAAAAGAGGTCAGAGAGAAACTGGGGTCTCATGAGCTTCCCAGGGGAACTATGCTAAAAGTTTTCAGAAGGCATGGCTCCAGTGATGTAGCCACTACTCCCCACTCTTAGAGGTCCTATCACATGTGACATCACCATACTTGAGATCAAGCTTCAAGCACATGAAGCTGAGAGGGACACACTTAAGCCATATTCAAACTGTAGCATTTTAAAGTGTGCGTGTGTGTGTGTGTCTCTGTGTGTGTGTGTTTCTGAAGGTCTGTCATACTACATCAGATGACCCAAGGACTGCAAACACAATTTTTGTTCATCATTCTTACCAGCTCCCAGTGGGTAACATGGCACAGAAAATACCACATTTAGGAGGCAGTGCGGGCTGTGTCTAAGAAGGAGGGAGAATTAAACTACCCAGAATTAGACTCCCTGTGAATCCTGATCTACCATCGTTTATTAGCTATGTAGTCATCAATCTCTCTAAGTCTCATTTTTCTTCATCGATATGATGGAAGTGTTAATAGTATCCCTGTTTGTGCCGTCCTGCTCTGTTAGATTAGTGCCTGATACATGACAGATACTTAACACAAGGTGTTTCTTTTGAAAGCTTGGATCAACAGGTAAAGCAGGTAGACAGCTGTGAAATGGCCACATGTGAACTACATACACGAAACTCCCACTGACTATGTCTCAGCCAAGCTCTGCACATGGTTTGGTTTTGCTTGCATTTCCATTGTCCGTTGTACCTTGAGAGAACAGAGAGCATCAGCTCTTGGGTCTCCTTATGAACTTCCTGTGGGCCACACTGCAGGCACCAGAGAGGCCAGCACAATACTGCCCAGTCCTTTCTGTCAAGTACATGTGTGGGAGCTGCACTCCTCCACTGATCACTCTATGTCTGGGATCCTCAGATGCAGGGACAACACACGAGGCATTATGTGTGTTGGAAATGGGGAAAGAAAAGATTCAAGGTGATGAATTTGGTTGTATAACCCACAAAGAAAAGTACAACATTTATTGGACACATGAAAGAAAAAATTGCTTGTCTATACACATTTACCATCTGCGAAATCAAACTAGGCTGTCTGCCAAAGAAGAAAACAGAAAATGTGAGAGAATTTGCTTACAATAAAATTGTTAAAGACATTTTCTTAAATGGACCACTTTGTCTTCATGAAAGATTTCCCCAAACTTACAAAAAAAAAAGGAAAAGGAAACTACTACAGGCAAATATCCTTGATGAACATAGAAATAAAAAGTCAGCTTCTAGAAAAGATCAACACTGTTAGCAAAGTGGCAGGATACAAAATCAAGTCACCAAGATCAATAAACTTTCATACACTAATGACAAGCATGCTGTGAAAGAGATCACGGAAACGCTCTTATCCATAATAACCTCAAAAAAATCTAGGAGTAGGGGCTGGAGAGATAGTTACACAGCAAAGAGCACTGGCTGCTCTCGTAGAGGACCCAGGATTGAGTCCTAGCACCCACGTGGCAGCTAACAACTGTCTGTAATTTCAGTTCAAGGGGATCTGATGCCTTCTTCTGACCTCAACAGGCACTACATGACACGGATGCACTTACACACATGCAAGCAATACATTCATACACATAAAATGATAAAATATTTTTAAAAATTAAAAATCTAGGAATAAGTTTAACCAACGAGGTAAAAAACTTCTACAATGAAAACTTTAAGTCTCTGCAGTAAAAGATTAAGGAAGACACTAGATGAAAAGACCACCCATGTTCTTTTTCTGGAATTAATATTATGAAAATGACCATCCTACCAAAAGCATAGATTCAGTGCAATTCCAATCAAAGTCCTCATGATAGTCTTCACTGAAATAGAAAGAAATTCTGAAATTTATATGTATCACTAAAGACTCCAGATAGCTGAAGCAGTCTTGAGCAAAAAGAACAATGCTGGAGGGATTACAAGATTTCAAGCGATATTACAGAACTATAATAATAAAAACATCATGATACTGGCACAAAAACAAACATATAAATCAATGGAACAAGACAGAAAACCCAAACATGAGTGTACATAATTACAGCCATCTGGTATTTGACAAAGACGCCAGACAGACACACAGGAGGAAAGACAGCATCTTTAATAACGGGTACTGAGAAAACTGAATGTCCACACATAAAAGAATGAAATCAGATCCATATCCATAACCTTGCACAAAAATGAACTCCAAATGGACCAAAGACCTCAGTGTGAAACCTGGAATGCTGAAATTGTTAAATGAAAACTCAGGTTATATCCTACAAGAAATTGGTGCAGGAAAGGACAATGGGGCCTCATTAAACTGATGAGTCTCTGTACAACAAAGAAAGCAATCAAATTAAGAAGAAGCCCACAGAGTAGGAACGAATCCTTGCAATATGTACATCTGATAGAGGATTAATATCCAGAATATACAAAGAACTCAAAAAACAAAGAATCAAGAAAACAAACGACCCAATTAAAAAATGGGCTGCAGATATGAATAGAGAGTTCTCAAAAGAATAAGTAAAAATGACTAAGAAATATCTTTAAAAGTGTTCAGTATCAGCGATTAGGGAAATACAAACTTTACATTCTTGATTTGAAGGGAAGTGTTTATGAATTTTAATAACAATCCAACTGAAGTGAAGTTCCTTGGCTATGGAGCCACCCATTCCAGAGAGAGAGAGAGAGAGAGAGAGAGAGAGAGAGAGAGAGAGAGATCATTAGAGTAAACTGATAATGATTTATATGTAGATCATATGAACCTCCAAACCCACTCCCCCACCACCACCATCCCTCTCACCATCCCACATCTGCCTGGGAGTTTTCTATGTCCTGTAAACTAAGAAAGGAGCCTTCACAAACACTGATCAGAAAGCAGGGAGTGTATGGTAGAAGTGGTCCTCTCTTATGTTTGTTTCTGCTGTTTTAAAACTCTGTTCCTCCCTTCTCTGGAGCAGAGCTCAACTGAGGGACCAATCAGGAGGAAACAGGGTTTAATGAAGGAAGCCTGGGCAGCAAGAAGAAATGTCAACCACCCACAATCAGCAAAGGGACCTTGAAAGAAACTGCAAGAATTGTCTTGCCATAGCCCCACTTTTCCAACTTCTGAGCCCCTTGCCTCCTTCCTACCCGCCGCACCATCTCCTACCATATGTAGTTGCTATTGGACACAATGCTCTGCTTCACACTCCCTTGAGTGATCTTTCTGTGTTTCTCCTTTATTGAAAAAAAGAAGAAAAAAGTCAATTGTGTAGATCAGACCAGAAAACAATAGCACTTTGGCCAAATCAAACCAATGCCTGTTTTTGTCATGAAGCTTGTTGGAACACAGCCAGCTCACAGATGGATATACTGCCAATGACTATTTTTTTTTCTTTCCGTAATGGCAGAATGGGCTTGCTAGCTGCCATAGATGCTGTGTGACCAGGTTCTGGGTCCTTCTAGCTTCTTGGGTCCATTGGCTGTTTATCCTAGTATTTCTCTCAACACAGCAAAACATAGTTGAAGACAGTATGCTATTTTCTCTGGTTTTTTCATTTCAACTATCTTTTGCCAAACAGACTCTTGGAAACAAATTATCCAATTACGTTCATTAATTCTACCAAGAGTTCCAGTTTACTGTGTTCTAACTGTGAACCATGTGTGATTCTTGGGACTGAGAAAACTTAGAGTGATAGGCTCTCTGTATCTGCTCTAGATAAGTTGGTAGATTGAGCTTCAGACTGGCTGATTGAGAGAGAGGACCAGCCTCTGGGGCACTGCGGCAACAGTGCATATAGGGAAGCAGACCGGGAGCAAGGTGGAAGGTTTATAGCCTTTCAAATTGGTTAAAATGACCAGACTGAGAAAGAAGGCGAACAGGAAGTCGTAAGTCACCCAGAGTAGCAGGGATATTGTTATGCTATTTACTCCTTTTAAAAACTTGAATTTTTCATTTCTTTCCCGCTTAGCTAAATCAGGGAACTGAAACACTTTATTGATGAAGTCATAAAAAAGAAGAAACTCAGTGGTATAGCTACTGCTAAGGTACCCGTGTTCCTTCCTATAAGCAAACTCTTACCCGTGCTCCGGTAAACAACCCTAGTGAAACTCATTGGATCAAAAAACCACGGAAGAAGAGGCTCAGAGAATCAGCAGGAGTGGGAGGAGGACAAAGAGGATAGGAGGGATGAATATGGTCAGAAAGATTATATACATATATGAAAATGTCATAACGAAACCCATTATTATGTACAACTAATATATACTAATAAAGACGGTTTTAAATACTTTATTATTTTTATTTTTTCAATGTGTATATGTGTATTACCTGCATGTAGGTAAGTGCACCCGTGTCGTGCAATGCCCGAGGAGGAAAGAAGAGGGTGTCGGATCCCCTGGAACTGGAGTTATGCACAGTTGTTAGCTGCCATGTGGGTGCTGGGAATTGAACCTGGGTACCCTGCAAGAAAAGCAAGTGTTTCTACCTGCTGATCCATCTCTCCAACTCCATGTTTGATATTTCTTAGTAACCATCAAAAGTAGGTGCCAACACGTTTAAGAAAAAAAATGAAAAGGAAATCGAATTTACCATAGAATAAATCTGTCATTTTCATCCAGGAGCCCTTTTCCCTTAGGAACAAAATTTGAGCACCCTTAAAATGAGCCACATTTATGGAGCTAACCTATCTGTAAAAAATCATCCTATGGTTGACAAAGAACTAAGAAAAAGTAAGACTAGGTGTCCCCATCTCTGGTGTGTTGGCTCACCCTTCCAGGAAATGAGCTTCAAGCCATCTGATTACCACCTTCACCACTCTTTTTCCATAACGATTTCACCCTACTCCAGTATTTGCAATTGTTTAATGGTTTCCCAGATGGACTGTGAGCTCCCGGAGGACAGGTCCAGCATGTGTAGAACTGCGTTTAGTACAGGGTCTGAACTAAAAGTGATGTTTAAATCATTTAAGGTCGTTATTCACTGTAGAAACTCTGCGGCATTTGTTTATGCAGTCAATCAGCTTTCACTCTTAAGATAATCATTATCATAGAGTTGAACATGGGTTAACTTGTTTCAGTATTAGTGAAGTGCTTATACCACATGCACTGCCTTCCTGAGAAAGTGCCTTTTTCTACTTGTTTGCCTCTGAAACTTCCCTGTCCCCTTCCTCTCTCAGACTGCTGCTTTTGTTTCCTGTGTTTCAAGGTGGTGCAGCTTCCTGACAAACAGTGGGATACTGGTACCAGGTATCAGGGTCTCGAGTGTGCTTCCCTTGGCTGGAAACATGGGGGCATTTGTGATTTTCTTTGGGCTCAAGTTTTCTCATTTTTAAATTATGATGATGGTGGGATTTACTACTAAAGGCTATTGGAAGCATAGGGTGGCATAGAATGTCCATGTGCTGATTGCATGCAAGTGCTTGGAAAATATTATTGTTATTCTATTATTTCTGAAGGACAACTTTGTTTTCTAAATTATTTTTTTCAAACTAGCATACAAAGTAATGGATTTCATTCTGACATATACATGGAACACGGCATGAGCTAAGGAATTCTGTAAGAAACTATGAGACTAGATAAGTCACTATGTCAAATGTCAGTATAAGATCAGTATACTCACACACAAACCAGTTACCCTTTTATGCACTAGTAATGAAAAAGAGAGAGATTAAGAAAACAATGGCGTTCATAATAATATGTGAAAGAATGAAGTGCTTCAGCAAGGGGAAAAGAAAAATATATTATCTTTAATTGTCAACTTGACACAATCTTGATTGAGGAATTGCCTAGACTGGCCTGTGGGTCCATCTCTGGAGCTTTGCTTTGGTTGCTGATTAAGGTAGGTGGGTCCAACTCACTGGGGCTGCACCATCTTTGGGCAGGTGGTCCTGGACTGTATAAGAAAGCCAGATGAGAATGAGTGAGTGAGAGGGCCAGTAAGTGAGCCAGCACAGCACTCCTCCATGGCTCCTGCCACCAAGTTCCTTCCTTGAGTTCCTGCCCTGACTTCTGTCAGTGACAGACTGTGACCTGACAGAAGTGTAAGCCAAATAAACTCTTTCCACTCCAAGTTGTTTTTGATCAGAGGGTTTTATCACAGCAACACAAAGAAAACTAGAACACATACACTTTGAAAACTTTATAATATCATCAGAAGAAATGAAAAAGGCATAAAAATGGGAAGTCATCCAGTGTTCAAGGGTTAGAACATTATAGTAAGATGACAGTGTTTTCCAAACTGAGCTACAGTGTCAACAAATTCCTGTCATTAATATAGCTGTCATTGTTTCAGAAACTGGCGTGCTTCTCCTAAAATCCAAAGGAAAGTTCAAAGAACCCGGAATAGCAAAAACAACCTTGAAGAAGAGTGAAGTTGGAGGACTCACCTGTCAATACGAAACCTTATTACCCATCGCCAGCAGTTAGGAGAGTGTAGTGCTGGCATTAAGAGAACACAGAGATCAGTGAGATCAACCAAAGCCCAGAGATAACCCTTATATTTAAACCAACTTGAATATGATTATTGGAAAGGGACTAGGCTTCTTGGTAGGGAAAATAATCTTTTCAACTAACTGTGTTGGGGGGTGGTTATCAACATGCAAAGGAATGCGAGTGGACCTTTATTTTACACTATATAGCGAGAGCTCACTCAAAATATTTCATAGTTTGAAATATGAGAGCTCAATTCCAAAGAAACAAGGATGTGGATATTTGTGATCTTAGGTGAGGCAAGAGTTTCTTATATTTGAAATGAAAAAGCAAAATCTATAAAATAATACTAATAGATTAGTTGGACTTGCTCAAAATTAAAAATTATGCGTACTTAAAGGACATGATCAAGAAGCTAAAAAAATCACAAACAGGAAATAACTTCAAATCATATCTCCAATAAGGTCCTTGTAAATTATAAGAATGTCTAAAGAATTCTTACAACTCAGTAATCAGATTTAAAAATGTCAACATACCCAAATAATTTTTTTTCATAGAAGACAGGGTCAGTGTGCACATGAGAAAGTCATCATCATCATAAATTGTTTGGAAAATGAAATTCAAAACCCAGTAAGATACCTCTTCAAACTCTTTAGGATGGCAGTATTTAGAAAGTTGAATCATAGCAAATATTGGGGTGCTATGAGGAAATACAAACGCTTGAACATTAGTGACTAGAAAGATATGAACTATTTATTTTGAAAAACAGTTTGAATTTCCTGAAGTGTTACAAGCACAGAGCTACTATCTGAAATCAGTAATTTCACTTCTAGGTAAATATGCCTTAGTCATGTGTCCAAAAAGAACTGAAAGAGCTCATAAAACATACATGAACAGTGATAGAAGCATTATGCATAATGGCCCAAATCTTCATCATATGGTGTGAAATAGCCCATATTTTATCACTTCATGAATGAAAAAACAAAAGGATATGAAATGAGATATTAAAAATGAAATCGCAGGGCATGGTGGCGCACACCTTTAATCCCAGCACTTGGGAGGCAAAGGCAGGTGGATCTTTGTGAGTTCGAGGCCAGCCTGGTCTACATAGTGAGTTCCAGGACAGCTGGGGCTACAGGGAGAACCTGTCTCAAAAAGACTAAAAAAAAAGAGAAAGTAATATCGATGCATACTATATAGTTGATGAATTTTAAAAACAGTAGGTTAAAGGAAAGATAGCAGATTGAAAATGTCAAAAATTACATGACTATATTTTTAGAAAATGCCAAAGATAAGTATTATAGTTTAAAATAAAATTTTCCCCATGGGCTCATGTGTTTGAACACTTGGTCCCCAGCTAATGACACTGTTTTGGGATATTGTGGAACCTTTGAGAAAGCAGACAGGATTGGTGGAGGTAGGTCAATGGCAGAGGGTATTTGAAGGTTATAACTACTATCTGATCTCAGTCCTGTTCTCTCTTTCCTGGTCAACCATAGGTAGAGCAGAAACTGTACATACCTTCTTTCTTTTTTTATTTTTTGAAAATATTTTTTATTATGTTTAGAAGAGGCTGTCAGATCCCATGGAACTGGAGTTATGGACAGTTCTAGACTGGCCTGTGGGTGCTGGGATTCAAACCCTGGTCTTCTGCAAGAACATTCAGTGCTCGTAACCGCTGAGCCATCTCTCCAGCCCCTACCTTCTTTCTTGTACTGAGCCAATCTTGTTGATATGGCAAACAGAAACCACAAGCCAGTATAAAATCTCTACTCCTTAGGTTGCATCTGTCAGGTAAAATACAAGAAAGGTAATACAGAAACTTGAAATTAATGAGTGGAGTCATTAGAAAAACAGTAGCGCAGAGAAGTAAGCTGAACACAGCTTCAGCCACACAAGTCCCTGGTAGTGTGTGTGTGTGTGTGTGTGTGTGTGTGTGTGTGTAAACAAAACACAAAAAGTGGGACTGGGAATTGAGTCTTCAAGAGTAGGTTGCTTAATGTGAACAACTGCCCTCCTCAAACAAAAGAGATGTCTAAACCAACAGATGCACAAATTGCAACCCAAAAATGCAAGAAATATGAAAAGCAAAGATCATAACTCCTCAACTACTGAACTCAAAAACACTGACACAGATAAGACTTCAAAAGTTTCCTGGTAAAAATGATCAACAACCTAAAATAGAACACAAACAAACAGATGACTTCAATCCAGGACCTAGAGATGTGGCAAGTCAGCAAAGGAGAAGACAGAGTCAGCGATATGGACGAAAAGGCAATAAGAAGGAAAAAATTAGCAGGCAAATTGAGATTAAAAAAAAAGAACTATAAATGTTGGAAGTAAAAATCTCAGTGAATGAAATAAAGAGCACAATGGAAAGAACCACCAATAGAGTAAGCAGAAGAAAGACTATCAGCGATGGTAGACTACGTTGACAAACTACATCCAAATATCAATAAAGAAAAACAATTGATAAGTATGTCTGCAATGTCCAAGAACTCAAGGATACAATAAAAATGCAAACCCAAGAACTCATGTTATAGAAGGGGCTGAGATAAACACTAACAGCACAGAGAATCTAGTCAATAAAATTTGTTAGATTCCTCCAAAACTAGTGAAAGAAATAGAAACCCAGACACATTAGGCATTTAGAATCCCAAAGAGACATAACCAGAGATGAACCTCTTCATTATATGTTATATTCAAGATGTCAAAAATGCAAAGCAAATAAACCATGTTGAAAGCTGTCTGGGGCGATGCCTACTATGGACAAAGAGAGAAACATTAGAGTAACATCAGATCTCTCATCAGCAATTCTCAAAGCCAGGAAAAAAATTATTATATAAAAGTAAATAAGTATCAACCAAGATTGCTATATTCAACAAAGCTATATTTTAAAATTGATGGCAAATTAAAGATAGTTCAAACAAGAAGAGACCACCAAGCTAGCTCTGTAGAAGACACTGGAAGTAATACTACATACACAGGAGGGAGAAAAACAATCTCAACCATGAGCACACAGACAAGAATAAGTTTCATGAGAGAAAGAGCTTAACAAAAGAGAGCTAAGGGAAAAAATCACCATGACCAGCACAAGAAACGAACAAATATGGGATGCTAACAGAGATAAAGCAAAGAACAAGCAACAAACGACCATACAATAAAACAACAAAATTGCCAGAATTAGTAAATGTCTAAAACCTTAGATGCAAATGTCCTTGACTCACCAACAAATACAGATTGACTGACTAGATAAAAAAAAAAAAAACTAGATTCAGGGCTGGAGAGATGGCTCAGAAGTTAAGAGCACTGACTGTCCTTGCAGAGGACTCAGGTTCGATTCTCAGCACCCACATGGAGGCTAAGAACCGTCTTTAATTCCAGTTCCAGGGGGATCTGATTCTTTCTTCTACTTCTGCGGGCATTGCATGACATGGATACATATATGCAGGTAATACACTCATACACAAAAGGTTAAAAATAATAAAATATTTTTTAAAAACTAGATCAACTCTCTGTTGTCTTCATAAAATTACCTCGTTGGTAGAGGCACCCACAGACTCTGAGTCAAAGAAGAAAAGAAATCTGTGGAGCCAAAGGAAACGGAAAACAAGCTGGTGTAGCTATCCTGATATTTGATAGACTTCAAACCAAAACTGGTCAGAAGAGATAAAGAAAGCTACCAACTGTCAATAAAGATTTAAGCCATCAAAAAGATATAACAATTAAATATAAATGTAGTATATATATGCAAATATATATGTATCCAACTTTGGGGATCCAGTTTCTTTTAGAACAAACACTAATGGGCAGATAAAGTAAGATAGATCCTGTTACAATAATAATGGGTTCCTTTGATATCATACCTCCTTCTCTTATAACTCATTCAAAATGAAATTCTGCAATGACATCTCAGAGGTAAACTGTACAAATCAAATGGACTTATCAGATAGCTACAAAACACATCATTCAAGACAAACAGAATATATATTTTTCCCAGCAGTCCACGGAGACTTCTTTAAAACATCTCACACTCACAATCATTGAAAACATACCCCTAATAAAGAAAATGAACGATGCCTACTTTGAAAACTTTGAGATACTGAATAAAGAAATTGGAGATGACACTAGGAGATGGAATGAACTTCCATGCTCATAGATTGGAATAATCAATACTTTGAAAATGGCCATATCTCTGAAATCAACCTACAGATTGAGTGCAATCCCCACAAAAATTCCAATTATATTACTCATGGAACTAGAAAAGAAAACAATCCTAAAATGTATATGGAATCCCAAAAGACTCTGAATAGCTAAAGTGATCAAAGCAGAAAGAAACACTGAAACAATCACAGTATATGATCACAAATAATATTACAGAGTCATAGTCATAAAACAACATGGCACTGACACAAAAACAGACATGTAGGCCACTGTAATGGAAATAAATCTGTAAGACTACAGCACCTAATTTTTGATGAAGTTATCAAAAATACACATTGGAGGAAAGATAGCCTCTTTAACAAATGGTGCTGGGAAAAACGGAATTTCCACATATTAGAAGAATTAAAAGGCTAATACAATAGTTGCCTCCAGAACAAGACCCAGCCTATTGAAGGAAGGTTCCATGGTATAAAAATGAAGACTTTCCTTTAAAAAGGCAATATCTGGGAAGAATAGAGCCTCAGTGGTGCCCTGCTCCAAAACAACCCCACAGAGAGTGTTCTCTCCTGATCTGCCATGCAAGCCCTCAGAGGCTGCTGAAGCTGTGTTCCAAAGAGGATGGCTACATCTTGAGCTGGGAGAGAGCTTGGTGCCATCATGGTGTAGTGGTTTTCCAGGCATACAGAATATAAGAGTAACAGCATCAGGTTTGTTTCAAGATTCCAGAGTAAAGTCTGTGAGGCCAAGCAATGTATAACATTGTTGGACTCACTTCAAGTAGGCCATAAGGGGCCAATGTGTGAAGCTGTAAAGGTAAAACCCAAGTTTCAGTGGAGAATCCAGAATGTTGGAGACATCAGGAATATAAAATACCTACCAAGAAAATTTGTAAACACTGAGTGGATCCAACCCAAGAAAGAACCTACATATGCTGTGAACAGCAGGATTAAAGGGGTGGAACTACCCAAGCCTATTAGATCTCAGATGACAGCATCATGCTTGCTGATGTTGCTGAAGTTCTAGACATTTAAAACATTATTTATTATTTTTATTTTATGTGTATGAGTGTCTCGTCTACATGTATAAGTGCACTAATGTTGTGCAATGCTCACAGAAGTCAGAAGAAGGCATTGGATCCCCTGGAACTGGAGTTAGGATGGTTGTTAGCCACCATGTGGGTGCTGGGAACCGAATTGGGGTCCTCTGCAAGAGCAGCCAGTGCTTTAACCACAGACACCTCTCCAGCCCAAGACGTTCTAGGCTTTAATGTTTGCCTTGCTATTTCTCACTCTTGCTTTGGTCCTGTATTTCCTGCATGATGGAAGGATGCTCCCATTCCTCCTTTTTGGAGTGGAAATATTTATTATTTATGTACTGTAAGTGTGTATCTTTCTTTTGTATTTTATAAGGGCTCATAGTTAAGAGTTTGCTTTGAGTCACTGAAAAAGACTTGGACTTTTGAACAATTTTGTCACTGTTCAGATTCTGGGGACTTGACGTTGAACTGGCTTTATCTTGCATTGTGAGATGACTATGAGTTGAGTATAGCCAAGGGAAGAATTCCAGATCATGAAAAGCAATAGCTGTACACTCCAGCCTCTGAATACCTCCCAACTCCTGCTGCCTTAGACCAAGCCCCTCCCACCACCTGCCTTCCCTGCCATGACAAACTGTGAGCCAAAGTAAATCACTCCACCCTCTGCCATCACTCCCCCTTCTTGCTAGCCCCCTTCCTCTCCTCAAATACTCTCCCTTCTACATTCATGTCTACTTTTTAAAAAGTCTTTGGCAATTTCATATATGCATAACTGAGTTTTGGGCATTTTCATCCCTCATCATTCTCCCTCGTTCCCTTTCTCTTCTTCTGAAATATGTTCCAAAAATCCCCCTCTTCTTTGATGTCTTTTGTCCCACTGACTGTAATTAAGGTTGCTTGCTTGAGTGTAACTGAAATGTTATTCACTGGAATATGAACAACTTGTTAGTGGCTACACCACTGTGGAAAATGACACCCACTTTCCCAGCACCCATTAACTGCCCACAGACCCTCAGTGAGAGGTGGGACTCCATGAGCCCCTCCTTCATATGTGATGGAGTGTTTATGGGCACAATCTTCTGTGGTTGTGTGCAACCACAGCTGCAGTGAACTCATGAGTGCAACGACCACACTATGTTTTGAAGACACTATTTCACAGCATTCCTCCCCAACCTGTGGCTCTTTCATTCTTTCTGTCCCTCTTCCATGATGTTCTCTGAACCTTGGTAAGGGGATGATATAGATGTCCTGTTTAGGACTGAGCACTCTACAGTCCCTTATTCTCCACATTTTGATCAATTGTGGATCTCTGTATTAACTACTGCCCACTGCAAAAAGAAGCCTTTCTGTCAAAGACTAAGAGCAAAACTGATCTATGAGGATAAAGATAATATTCAGACAGCAACTCGACACCATGTCCATTTGGGAAAACAACAGTAATAGGTTCTCCCCTAGGGCCTGTGACCTCCCTAGCCACAGGTTCTTGACCGGGTTAACAATTCCAGGCATGAGTTCCCTTCTGTGGTATGGGACTCAAATCCAAACAGAGGAGCAGTTGATAACCCCATAATAGTCATACCACTATTGCACCAGTGGGCATATTATGCCAAGCAGGTAATTACTGTAGCTCTTGGGTAGACACTCTGGTTGAGATTTCAAAGCTAGGTCCCTATATGAGAGAGGGCAAGTCGTATTTGTCTTTCTGGCTTGGGTTCCCTCAGTCAGTATAAATTTTCCTAGTTCCACTCATTTTCCTGCATGTTTCATAATTTCATTTTCTCTTGCTTACTAAATAAAATTCCATTTTATGCATGTACCACAATTCCATTATCCACTGATCAGTTAATGGACATCTAGGCTGGTTCCATTTCCTTGCTATTGTGAACAGAGAAGCAGTGGATACGAATGTGCAGGTGTCTCTGTAGTAGAATAGTCTTTGGGGTATATGCCTTAGATCAGTACAGCTTTATCATATGGCAGATGTGTTTTCAGCATTTTGAGAACTCTCCTTACTGATCTCCTCAGTGGCTGCACCAGTTTACACTCCCACCAAAAGTGAATGACAGGAAGCAGATGCCTGTAGCTGATGTCCACCAAAAGTGAATAATTTCTTATAGGAAGCGAACGCCTGTAGTGCCCCATAGTGGGATGGCTGACTGCAGATGAGACCTGGAGCTGATGTCCTGGTGTTGAGGCTGATCCCAGAGCAGAGTCTGCTTTCCATCTGCTGCTCTTCCCATTCACCATGTTGTGCATATACAAAAGCCAGTGTGGGATTGGCAGAATGGATATCCTGGGAGGGTGGATATCCCAGCTACTGCTTGTGGATTTTTTCCCTCTGTACTTAATGCGTATTAGGAAAGAAACCCATGAAGCTAGTGAATGGTTTAAAAGGAAAACATTTTGTACTAGTCTGAAAAAGTCTCACAGATTATTAATTGAAATAAATGGGCAGCGAATATATATAGAATGACAGATTTTTGCATGTAAATGTGGACCAAGTAGCAAGGTAGTGTCCCATTTACTATGTATGTGGTAACCCAAATGATTCACAAGAGTCAAAAATATTTGCTTGTAACAGGACACCGGTGGTGACCTTCAGTGAGAGGAACAAAAGTGAGAGAAGAATGCATTTGATGCACTATATTGTGCACCATGTGTGTCTATTGAAATAAATCCTAATAGTTGAAACTATTAAAATTGTATATAAGCTTATATTTCAATAAACAAATCTAAGGCTCATAGTTGGATTTCAAAGAATGGATCAGACCATACACACTGTTTACAGAAAAAACAGCTGTAGAGAAGTTAATGTCATCATTTTTAAAGGAAAGGATAAAAAGTATGTATATGTATGTTTATACTTTTTGTACTTAAAAAAATACAAGATGAGGGCTCAGTGGTTACGAGCAGGGAATCTGACGCCATCTTCTGGCTTTTGTAGGTAATTCATGACATCAGTGCCCTTACATTTGTGCAGGCAAAACACTCATACACATAAAATAAAAATAGGTAAACCAAAACTTTAAAAAAAAATGATGACTTCATGTCAGTCCTTTCACCTCTGGTACCTCAGTGTCCTTCTTTGACTAGGACTTCTAAAAAGGAGGACACTGTAAAATTATGCGGAAACTTCTGGAGGGCCTTTTCTCTTGCTGAAGGAACCACTGCATGCCAGCAAGGTGCACAACTAACACTCTTGCTATTTTTTGTTTTACTATATTTAAGGGTATTGTCAAGAAGCTTTGGGACTTTTAAAAAATCTTTTATTTATTATTTTTATTTTATGTATATGAGTATATTGTCTGCATGTGTGTAAATGCACCCGTGTCATGTAATGCCCACAGAGGTCAGAAGAGGGTGTTGGATTCCTCTGGAAGTGGAATTACAGATAGTTTTTAGCCATCGTGTGGGTGCTGGGAATCAAACCCAAGTTCTTTGCAAGAACAGCCAGTGCTTCTAACTGCTGAGCCATCTCTCCAGCTCAAGGACTATTTTTAGTGATCCTAATAAGTAAAAAAAAAAAATTAATTAATTAAAAATAAAATAAAAGTACAAGATGAATAATCAGAACCAAATGGCAATGGTTTCCAGAAGAAATTAAGACTTATGAAACAGAAATAAGGATTAAAGAAATCCTTGAATATTCCAACACACCTTCCCTTGTGGTCACAAACATTTTGAATATAGACTGAATATTAAGTATTTTAAAAATATTTTTAAAAGTAAAATTACATAAAACTAAATACAATACCTGAATCTTGATCAGATCTTGGTTCAATAAAAATAAAAATAAAAAAATAAAAAAAGTCTCAAGGCAATAAAAAGATGTTATTGAGATTTCCTAGAAAGATTAAAATTAAAATTAGAATTTAAGTTACTCCTTTAAGTACTAAATAATTTCAAAACAGTGTTGTTTTTTTAATTCAATGACATGGAAGATGGTTTGTACAACTTTAAAAATCCATACTCGAGGGTGTTTCATTTCAACTTAGTAATGCTCAAGTGATAAACTGCTTACGGAATTCAGTTTTCTTTGGCCCATAGAATTTGGAGCCAGGCTTTGTAAAGACGGGAATAGAAACATGTGCTCTACTTTTCAGTCTATGTCCTTTTGAATGCAAATATTTTTTAAAAAGGGTTTTAACATTTCATATTGCTCAAATGTCTCAGTCATAATTAAGGGAGGACTCTGGTTTTCAGTGCTTCTTAAAGTTGAAAAGATGAAGGTTATTTTAAGAAGTTCAGTGAGTTTATGAGAACCATGCTGCAGCTCCGTGACTACACATACACTTCGAATTTTGGTTTGGTAATTGCAGAGTTGTGGTATGTAATGCCATATTTTTACAGCTCTGTAATTGTTTTATGCTGTTCTTCAGCCAAGATGAAAACCAGTAAAGCATTTTTTTCTTCTCTGCTTTTTCTCCTTAAGAAAAAAAAATGCATTGGCATCAAAACCATTTTATTAAATTCGTATCAATCTCTAGACTCAAATGAATAGACACAGCAGGCCTTCTTAGCTTTGGGATTCCCTGGCTGTGAGGTGCTTCTGGAATTCTGCATCACACTTTCCCTTCTTCCTCCCGTCTCTCCCTTCTTCCCAACTCACAGCTCCCACTATCTCATTCAAATCTCTTCTCTCGGGAACATCTACAAAGGTGGAGTTGGACAGATAAAAGTGATGGAAATTGACCCTGAACTAATACAGGCTTGAATATTTGAGGAGCTCAAAGGCAAGTAAGGCCCAGCATACACAGGTGTGAGCAGGCACAAGTTCACCTGCTTCTGTCCCAGGCCACACAGACCCCCTTCGGTGGTGACAAGGTAAGGTTTGCCCCACCCATGCACCTCCACTGCTCTATCCAAACCTCTCCACCCACATGATTTTTTTTTTCATGGCCTCATTAATATTTTTCTCTCCTTTGGTAAATTTTATCTTCTTTTTGTTGGCACATAATAGCTATACAGATTTATAGGCAAAGTATGCCATTTCAATACAGGTATTCATAGTGTGTACAATGATCAAATCAGAGGATTTAGCAGATCCACCACTTCCAGCATCTATTATTTACCTGTGATGAGAACATTTACAATCCTCTTTGCTAGTCATTTTGAAATATGCAGTACAATAGTGTCACTCATAGTCACCCTACTAAACCATAGTGCACTGGAACTCATTTCTCCCTGGCACTTTCAACTCCAGGTAACACAATTTTGCTGTCTGATCCTAAGATAAATTCTCATATATTCAGCTTTCCATTCTATGACAAAATACCTACGACAATTCAACTTAAGAAGCAGAGAGTCATTTAGTTTATGGTTTCAGCTGTGTCAGTGGGTGCCTTTGTTTCTGGGCCTGAGCTGTGTGATAAAGCAAGGAGTGCGATAAAGCAAGACTGCTTACCTTCTGGTGGCCAGGAAGGGGAGAGAAAGTGAGTGAGAGACAGAGACAGAGACACAAGAGAAGATAAAGAGGCGGAGGAGGAAAGGAGGGGCAGAAGATAAAGGCACACCCTTGATGACCCACTTTTTCCACCTAGGCTCTACCTTCTAGAGTTTCCACCACTTCTCAGTCAATCACCAGTTTTGGAATATTATATGAGGTTTTGAGGGACACTTGAGATCTAAACTGTAACACTGAATTTGCATGAGATAATGAAATGTTTGTCTTTCTCCATCTGATTTACTTCACTTAACAAAATGTCCTCTGGGTTCATTCAGGTTGCCATAAATGACAAAAGTCTATCCTTTCCCTTTTCAGAGTTGAATAGCATTTCACAGTGTATATAGCATTTTCCTTATTCATTTCTAAATTCCGTACCTTCACAATAGAAAAATAGTATTGCAAGAAGCACAGGAATGTAGTTGTCTCATTGACATGCTGACTTCATTTCCTTCAGATAACCAGTAGTCAAACTGCAGTACTATTAGATGGTTCCATTTTATGTTTTTCTGATAAACCCACAAAGCCATTGCCATTGTCAGCTAATTGTGCACAGCAAAGTGCCCACCAGCAGATGCACGCACAGGTAGATGCTGGAACAGAAAGCCACCTTTCCGCTTGCTCTCCTTCAGGCCCTTAAGGCTGTGGATATGTTCAACATTAGAGTGAGGGCTGCTTTTATAGAAGGCCTGGGTTCAGTTCTCAGCACCTACATGGCAGCTAACAACCGTCCCTATCTCCAGTTACTGACTCTTTTATATACACACAGGCAAAACACTCATACATATAAAACACAAATAAAATAAAATAGCTTTTTAAAACCATGAAACATTAGAGAGTGACAAGCCTAGGGAAGTTGGGGTGAAGAAATCTTTGACACTGAAATGTTCTGAAAATTCCCTCTGTCTTCTTAGCTACTATTTAGAAAAAAGTGCATACGGATGTGAAGGAAACTATTTTCTCATGACTATTCTTGTTCTTACCATCACAAGTGTATCAACTATGAAGCAAAAGTTTCACTGCAGCCATATTAGCAATGTGGGAGAGACGGAGGGCCCAAGACAGTGAGTTCCTACCACACAAGCCTTAGAGGTCTGTAATGTAACTGCCGGAATACAGGCTCTTTTCATAATAACTTACACCTGTAATAGCAAGTAATGATTTACAACTGGGCCGGAGACATATCCTGGCAGGAGCCTCCTGATCCAGAATAGTTATTATTAAGAGTCTCCTGGAATGTTTGTGTTTCTCAACTATGCCACTTGGTAAATTCCATGATGATTTGGAAAGGCCACTTGCCCCCTCTTCTGTTAGGCTCTCCAGAGTACTGTCTGAAGTGATTCCGTGTGACTCAGACCATCCCTGGTCCCTCAGCTCCTGCAAAACCCATCAGAAGGCCGTGCAGAGTTGAAGAAAGCTCAAGAGAACCATCAGGTGATAATGCATTTTCTTTGGAACACCAGTCCTGAAATAACCTCTTACATGTCCGGGTCAGGCAATTCCCCTCGGAAGCATCCAACAGGCATTGCAGTTTGAAAACTAGTAAAGCTGGCCCACCCCCAAGAAAGAACTGAAAAGGTAGAAAGTTTG
Source organism: Nannospalax galili (assembly GCF_000622305.1). NCBI lineage: Eukaryota > Metazoa > Chordata > Mammalia > Rodentia > Spalacidae > Nannospalax > Nannospalax galili. Next base: position 9,727,813 of record NW_008339923.1, read on the forward strand.
CAAGACCACAAAGCCACAAGCAAGTCTGTCCCTCCCTTCTGTCCTGCTCCTTTAATTAAACCACCTGTAACTGCAGTTTTCAAAAGGTAGCCCTGAGCACCTTTCCACCCTTCCCAAGCTTGGTAATTAATGACAGGTGCCTCTCCAGTGCATTCTATCTTGGAACTTAGTACATAGCAGTAACTGCCTTTGACCCTGCTGTCTCTACTGCTCAACTCCAAGCTTCTTGTTGGCGGAGGGTCACATCTTACATAATGCCATAGACTTGAGCACAGTGGGCTCAGCACATGGCAGACACTCAACAAATGGTGGTTGGGTGACTAAATGAATGGATGAATAAATGAATGAATGAATGTTCTGTGGAGGACTTTGCAGGTACTTTGCTAGAATATGGACATTGACAATCATCTTAGGGTACATGCTGTGTTATCACACTGTGTTCGGAGATATGTTTATGTCATTTCATTCAGTCCTAACAACAGCTCTGCAAGGCGGGTGCCCTTAACTTTGGTGGTCTGAGGAGACTCTTCACAGAGCATCAGGTTCCATCCATGGCCATGGGCATGCACACAGAGCAGCAGAACCCCATCCTTCTGACATCCAGATATTCTCTCCACTGTTCTCAGGATGCGCCAAGATTCCCGAGAGGAAAGGTGTGTGTGGACGTGGAGTGACAAACGCCAGAGTTGCTTTGCGCTCTGATTTCTGAAGGCTGTGGTGGAGCTGATCACTGATAATTATGTGGCAGGAAGGAGAAGGGGAAGGCAGCTTTCATGAGTTCTGAAGGGCAAAGGAGGAATGTAGCAAAAGTTCATGGCCGGGAAAGACAGAAAAGCCTGCCTAGGCAGCAAAAGCTGTTCTGGGATGGAGATCAGGCGGTTTCTATGAGCAGGCCAACGTGGGCTGCCAAGGGGCCGGTGAGCCATCCAACTTGTTATTCAGAGGAATTTTTCTAGCAGCAATGTGGACACTGAAAACAACATAGAGAAAATTCTAGGTAAATTGAGAAGATGAATGGCTGTGACATGAAGGGATGAGCAAAGCGAGCGCTGTGACGTCTTGAAGTAGAGGTACAAGAGTGGCCGAGGACTCCCAGCCCTTGGTGACCAGGTGATCAGGTCAAGAAGCTTTAGCTCATGCACTGTATTTATCTAGGACATCTCATGAAGGGGGTCGTTGAGGCTCCAGGAGCCAATGAGATGTCCCAGTCCATTCCCTTCATAGCTACAGGAAATTCCAGGATGACTCATTGACCCAGAGTTTCTCCTTCAGCTGCATTATCCATTGCCATTCCATCATGATCCCTTTGGGTTGGATTGACCAAGGGGAAAGACCAAAGAGCAACAGCAAGCAGGAGAGGCTTCTGTCGGGGCACACACTGTGCTGTGACCCAGTGGAGGACACCAGTGGGCTATTCACCTCCTGGGCACACAATGGCAGCCCTGGTGAATCTAGGGTGACATGAGATGGGAGAGACTTTCTGGGCAAGAAAGTCACAGCTGAACTCCAGAGAGAATTTCTGGTTTGGTTTATAAAGCAGGAGACAAAAATACAACTTAAACCTCAGGTTGGTGACTCAACAGGGGGCAAATCCTGGTGGATATGATGATTTATGAACCTGTCAAACCCTCAGCAGCTTCTGGTGTGCTTGGACATAAGTCATTGTCGCTGCAAGCTAGGTGGGGGTGGCTGGTTCTCAGACGTCCCCTGCCACCACCATGTGCTCACAGGCCTTCTTTGTTGAGCCCAACAGAGTTAATCACAGCAAACTCCTACATTCTTGCCTCTCTCTCAGTTTACTTTAAATTTCGGGAGCTAAAGTAAACCACATGTTCTAAAGATCATTTCTGGTCCATTTATCATCCAGACTTGCTCAATTTTAGAAAAACAATTTTATTTTCAAAACATACAGCTTTTCTCAACGCTGTTGAGCAATGCATAGGCATTCCTAGCCATAGCATATACTTGTGTGTGTGTGTCTGTGTGTCTGTGTGTGTGTGTACTAGAGACAGAACTTAGAATCCTGTGCAGGCTGGACAAGTGCTTCACCACTGGCAAATACCCCAGCCCATAGGCCTTTCATTGAAAGAGAAATTATATGGCAGAGGTCCTTAAAGACCATTAGAAGGAACACACCTTGCTCACATGCACCTCCTACCACCAGAGAGATTTATCATCTAGACTACATAGTTCAAGCATCCCAGGCATATTAGCAGAATGAGGTGTGTTTCAAGGAGCTTAGGGATATTTTCATCACCTGGCTTTAAATCCAGACTAGGAAGAGGTGGATTCTAATCAATGATTAGACCAATTGATTCAGCATTGTGGAGCCCATTATTCGACTAAATTAGAGTGCTTTTCAATCCATCCACAGTTTAAAACAATATTTCTACAGAATAGTTTTGGGTTTCAATTCAGGGTACTAGGGGCACATGAATCCCACTTCAGTTCAGGGCAGAGTCATGGGCCTAGGTGACAGATTTCCAGAAGGCTTCCTCTGAGGATCACCTCTGGCTCTCGGCACCCCCGGACAATAAGACAAGCATCTGATTTGGAGACTTCCTGGGACTAGAGACCTGGAACTGAGAGGCAGACTGAAAGAAATGGCAGCAAAGCAGGTGGGGGAGCACGCAGAGAACCAGTCTCACTTCGTCTCACTTCTTTCTTCTCAATGGAGCCTGCTAAATACTTAACTGAAAGATAAGTCATAAGTAGCAAAAGAATGTGCCATTTTCCCCTTATTGTACTCATTATTTGTAATCATTCATCAACTACTTTTGATTCACACAGGATTTTTGGTTTAAGAGTGGCTAAGGACCCTCCCTGATTGAGTCTCCAGTGATATGAAGAATAACAAGGACCTGGAGTGCTCCCTAGAGGAAATTAATATACATATGAGCATACATGTGCTCACAGACATATATTAGCCAAGCCCCCAACAGTGTTTTACATGATACTGAGTGAGACCTGCATGTCCTTAGAGTCCCAAATACCTCCTATGCCTCAGGCTGCACTGATTTTCAGGGTCTCCTTCCCTCTATGGTGGTTTTGGACACCATTTCTTGGAAGTGACTCTGTAAGGGACATCATACCACATCTTAGAAGTCCAAAACTCACGAAGACCTTGCTCACTCTTCACAAAACCTCTACTTTGTGTTAATGTGGTTCATTACTTGCTAGGAAATGCTAAGTTTTCACATGTCCTGTTACACTAACTACACTCCTACATCCTGTTTTGAAAGGTCCGGTCCCTGCTAAAGAGTAACCACAGGTAAACAAAGAGGTCAGCTGGCGCATCACCCCCTCTGGCTGTGTTCACAGAGATCACTGCAGAGTGATCGGAGGAGAGAAAGCCAAGGATCTGAGAATCCCTTCATTTTTGTACCCATATCCATCTGAATCAGTTCAGTGAAAGTCATCTTGCTTTTCATCCTATAGGTGACCTTATCTAGGGGAGCTTGTTGAAAACAACAGTTAACTATCAAAGTGGGGCTCAGGCATGTAACTGAAAAAGATCTCAGGCCCATTTTGCAATAGTCAGGTACCTCTGCTGTAACCACCTTCAATCCTTTTAAACCACAACCCACTGTTAAGAAATAGTTCCTGTTTCCAAAGCACACAAATACACATGAAACTATAAGCAAGCACGTACTGCACAATATTTATCCTTACTATATGTGATTCAGTCTGTTATTGTTCTCTTATTTTATTTGTTGGTGTGGCCCATTAATGGTTTTAAGCTCCAGCTCAAGAGAAGATAAGACCCATCCCTAAGTTTGTTCTTATGGGCAGAGTTACTTCATCTTGACTCCATGGTACACTGTGACCATTACTACTGCCCTTTCCCTGGGGTCATTTAGCCCATTGCACTGACTGGAATTATTCAGGCAAATTTCTTGTTCAACTACCATTCAAATAAAAATGTTGGGATCTCTCTGAAGGCATTTAGGTGAGGGCTTAGCTTTTCGTTGTTTTCTGATAAAACCTCAGAGACCTAAGAATTCTTTTTAGTCAATAGCAGGTGCTATTTAGTCAATAGCACATGGCATGCTGTCAATCAAATGGTTGTTAGCCTTAGCCTTTAATGCCTGCGCTATCCCTCCAGCCCTAGGCAGGCAGTTTGAAAGAACATCAGATACAAAATGAAATTTACTTTCAGTCATCCCTCAGAACTCACTTGGAGCTGATTCTAAGACTCATCATGGACTCCAGAATCCTCAGGTGTTCAGGTTCCCTATGTGGAATGATATGGTATTTGAATATAACCTATCTATATCCTCCTTTGTCCTCTCAGCTGTCTCTGGATGACTTATAATGCCTAATTCAATGTAGATGTTATGCAAATATTTGTGACACTTAGGGAATGAAGCCAGGGTAAAGCCTATGCATGTTCAGCAGGGATGAACTTTTTCAGGATTTTCTATCCGTGGTTAGTTTAATCTGTGAGTAAGGAACCCATGGATGAGGAGCACAAATATAAGTGAACGAGTTTGTCTCATGTGCTGTGTTCAGATGGCAGCGAGATGTGTTGAAACAGTAAAATGATTCTTCATCGCGACCATAGAATTCTTTGATTTTTAAATCTTAGATAAGATTTTGTAAATTTTTTTCTAAGTCAAAATATTGCATGTCCATGGTCCGTTTCTTTTGATTATCCTTTATTAAATGATATGTTTTACATTCCTAAGGAATGGCTATGAAACTTTTTTAATAGTAAGGATTTTTTTTATGTGTTCTGGACCTCTACATTTATTAAATTCCTGCTATGTTTTTCTTTTTTGCTTTGAAGAATTATTTTAATTTAAAAAAAATTTAATAACCACATGATTAGAAGAAGCATTTCATTACAGCTTTAACATATTCAGTAACACACTCCAGAGCAACAGTACATCTCCTTCACAAGTGGGTGAAGTTTCTAGGTTCACAGTTGAGGTAATAGTTATACAATATTGAACTCAGTATAAGCCCTGTAAGACATAAAATTGAATGAGTTTTTAACCTTTAAAAAAGATCTCCATT
>NW_008339923.1:9733019-9733718 GCF_000622305.1 Nannospalax galili
TAATCAGATACATACAGAACAAGAGTACATCTCTTTCTCAAGTGGGTGCAAGTTTCTAGGTTCACAGGTGAGTTAATACAGTTATACAATATTGAACTCAGTATAAGCCCTGTAAGACATAAAATTCAATGAGTTTTTAACCTTTATAAATAATCTCCATTTCATTTAAAAATGTTTCTTACAGAAAGACTCAAATCTTGGTGCATGCGTCTCTAATCTGTATATATCTGATTATTACTAGTCATGGTTGATTGCTCTTGGATCCTTGGCACCTGTGTATGGATATAAAGTCATGGGGTAGATTTCAATGGTAATGTTTATCACTTCTAATTAACATGACGTAAATTTTTATGCTTCCTCATCAAATATAACTCATTTTTTAAATTTGTTGATTTCTGTGTGTGTCTATCACACAGAACATCCCAAACCATCTTATTCAAGTATACACCCACTTCCCAGATGGCACCCTCCCATAGCCTCCCTCCTGCCACTAGAGTTCTTAGACTCTGTTATCCCTGCTACTGTCCGTTGTGTTGTCGGCACCCCCAGCCATTCCCCACTACTTATCCATCCAGTGTATCTAGTCAGCCTCTCTGGAGGTCTTTGTTTTAGGAAGGTCAACTCTTCCTCATCTAGCAGCAATCAGTTGTCAATATTCCTTTAGATAAGATTGGAGTCTGCTGTTCATTTTCCCAGTTC
>NW_008339923.1:9733820-9734460 GCF_000622305.1 Nannospalax galili
TGGGGAAGCAAATTGGCCCAGATAAACCAATTTATTTTTACTCTTAAGGTTGTTTGAGGATCTGTTCCTCAGGGGTCTCATGGGCTTGGGAGGAGCCCCTGGCTCCTTTCTTTTACCAATTCTGCCTATGTGAAGATAAGTCAAAGGTCCTACTCGTCCATGGCTGGCTTCGCTTGGAAGCACGGAGGAAATGATTCCTCTGTGTTGGCCCTCCTCTTTGTAGACTGGACACTGGTTCATGTCCATCTCATGGGGTCTCCTTGGCCTCCTTGGTCAAGAGGACAGGTGAACCACCAAAATTACAGTTCATTTTAGGAGATGCTCATAGTCCCCTGGAACTAGTCGACCTAGGAGGGCTAGGAACAAACACTGTCCTTTATATCCATTTGACCAAATTAGTATAGGCCTCAAAGTATGTCTGTTAAATATCCAAGAAGGCTAGTTCCACCAGTCTGGTACTTTTAATTACTATGTGCCATGCAGATAAATCTTGGGCAAAGACCAATTGTTCTCAGATAAACCTTGCCTAGACATATATTTCTTGATCTGGTATGTATAATTTGACAGTAGGTTGTAGGAGTAATATGGTTCCCTCTGATTTTCAAAACTAGCTAGGCATTGTTTATCTCTCGCATTGTCT
>NW_008339923.1:9735751-9747534 GCF_000622305.1 Nannospalax galili
GCAAGGATATTTTAAAATGTGCTGTGTGGTGCATGGTAGATCTTTCCAGGCTCAGAATACATATAACCTGAAATAAACTTAAAAAGGGCCTTGGACTAGTCTCTAATCTTAATATTATGCTCAAATGTTTGATATAACTTCTTGCTGTATTTTAATTTCAGCCAAATAAACCTGATATATCAAATGTTCAGAGACAGATATGCAAATTTCAACTAATTAAGATATTCAGGGTATATTAATTACCTTTGAGCCACTGTGACCAAAATATCTGGCAGAAAGAATTTAGGAAGGAAAGACTTATTTTGGCTCACAGTTTCAGGCAGGGAAGGCTTGCAGGGCAGAGAGGCTCAGCTCCTGGCCGCTGCAGCATGAGACAAAGGCTGTTTACCTTCCTACCAGCCAGGAAACAGCAAGAAAGGTGAGAGTCAGGGACTGGCTATGACCTTCAAGGCCATGCCCAGTGACTACCTCCTGCAGCCAGCCCATACCTCCTCATGGTTCCACAGCCCCCCAAAACAGCACCACCAGCTGGGTATAACTGTTCAAAACCTCAGGCTGTGGAGGACATTTCAGGGTCAAACCAGAACCTGTACTTTGTGAAGAGCAATAATAATCAACCAGGAAGCTTTCCTTATTTGGGGGTTATGCATAGCCAGCTAAAGACAGATCTTGATTTTCATGAGCTAGAGTTCTGTGTGTATTCAGTATGCCAAGTTAGAACACAGTATTTAAAAACTAATAATTTATAATTTGTGGACATTTCATAGTAGATATTTGATTTTAAAAAGATGAGGAGAGAAACATAGACATTAATGACAGAAAATATTGTTTGTATTTCCCCTAAAAAACAACAAAAACTTAAAAATTTCAGCAACTCAGTTAATCATCACACAGAACTTTCCAGATATTTTGTGAATAAGAAAAACAGCATGTCTTCTCTATAAAAGTTATCAAATGATAAAGTCTGTTGACAACATTTAGACTGTTGAAAAATGTTTCTTTGTTTTTGTAAAACAATACTTTTAGAAGTGCTATATAACTAAAAAGTTAGAAAGTTAGTAATAGAATACAACAAATTTAATCAATTTTGGCCCCAAGGTGGGTGAACACATAAAAAAGAGCAGCTTCATCAGCTTCAAAAATAATAAACTTCGGTAGGAAATGTCTCACAGTTTCCAAATAAATCTGTGATAGGTCAGAGTGAACAGATGAAATAAAAAGAAGTCATATAACTAAAGGCACAAAGCCAGTACTTACTATTCCCAACACAATTCATGATTTAGTATAAAGGAAAAATTGACTCAAGAGTACAGTTTGAACAATGCTTAATAATCTGTTGAGCATGTGTGCAAAATTTTGTACATTGTCAGAGGCAAAAAGAAAAGTAAAGCACCACATTTTGAATGATTAATGCAGGCTTTTCAAATGAAAGACACCAACTTCAGAGTGTGTGTGTGTGTGTGTGTGTGTGTGTGTGTGTGTGTTTGTGTGGCTGAGCCATCTCCCCAAATTAACAAATCCATCACCTTACAAGCATATCATATATAAAACATGTACATCATAGCCTATAAATATATATAATTATCATTCTTCAACATAACTCAAATAGAATGACAGGTTTAAAGTTGCACATCCACTGATTTCCTCTTCAAACAAAGTATAATTCAACTTTTTGCTAATTTTATAAACTATAAATGCATAGGGTTAACCTTTCCAAAAGTTTGTATCCAACCTTTAGATTGTGATTCTATGCATTTGGAAAAAACGTTCATTTTCATTACTTGGCTAAAAGTTTTCAGGAGACCCAATAAGCTGGGTCATCATTTTGGAAGTCATACAGTAAAGAAAAGTTAACCACAAAATGCAAACTTGCTTTTAAGTTCACAGGGCAGTTTATAAAGGCTACTTTTATACTTACTGCAAATTGAATCACATGGAAGTCAATACATAAAAATATATTGCCTTTGTTCAATAAAGATTTCTCAGCTCATGCCAGTTTTTTTATACAGACCTCTGCAAAGTCAGCAAATCAGCACAGAATTCAGATCTATGGAGCCTTGATTCATGTCTGGGGGCAAGGGTGGAGAGAATGAGGATGATGATACCTAGTAATTTAAGAAATGTTCAGTAGAAATTTTACTTATCAGAAACAATGAAGAGGTATATTTCAGATGAAACTTTCTAGGTAGCTGTTTTGCTTGATTTATTTCTGAATGAAAACAATCTTATTTATATAATATTGTGGAAGGCAGCATTATTATATTTATTTATTTGTCCCTGAAACTAATTCACAATATTGATATAATCCCATCATTGTCTTATGCAAGGAGAATTATGAAAATGTTTGTACTTTATAGTATAAGAAGGTAGAAAACAGGCACACGTGAGCATGTTAAATTGCTCTTTCCTTTTCTTCCTGTTTATGTTCACATCATTTCATGAGTCACCTAAGACCTTGACTATTTGCCTTTGTGCCAAATGTGCTGGCCTTTAAGTGCATTTTGACGATGGTTGCTCATCACATCTGTGAGAACATGAACTGGTGGGGGCTTGTGCTGAAGGAATGTACAGGTTGTGGCATATTCTGGGGTGAAGGGCTAGGAGGCCAGAGTCCAACCTGCTGTAGTCATTCATATTTACTAGGATTATTTTGTCAAATGTCCAAATTGGCGAGACACATCTCTCTTTTTTCTCTCTTTTGGATTTTTCTTCTTTTGCTAGACCATGCAAATGTGCCATATTTGTCTATGGGCTACAACTGTACCAAGTGCTGAAAAACAGGAAGAAAATGTTTAATTCAAATATAGTTATGTAACTGATGAATCATTAGATTTGGATTCAGAATGCTAGCCCCCAAATCCTGATTACCAGGCAGAATAATGACCTCCCAAATTGTCTGTTTTCTAACTTCTAAACCTGTGAATATATAAGGTCATGCAACAAAGGGGAAATGAAGGTTTATGATTGACCTTAAAAGAGGGAATTACTGGGTGGGTCCAAAGTAACCATAACAACTCTTAAAAGTGGAAGAGAGGTTGGGGATATAGCTCAGTTGTAGACTGCTTGCCTAGTATGCACAAAGCCCTGGGTTCAATTTCCATCCCCACATAAACCAGATGCAGTGGCACACTGGGAATCCTTCCTGAATCTGGTGGGGCCAGGAGAGGAAAGGTTGCAGACACCCAGAAGATTGCACATCATGGCAGGGTAGTATCTATGCTTCCCTGTGTTGCTGATATCACTGTGGTCTCCATGTGTCCTCTCCAATTCTCATGCTAAAACCCTAGCCTCTAAGGTGCTGGCATTAGGAGATGGGCCTTTGGAGCTGATGACATCATGAATTGGTCTTTTTCTGAAAAGATCCTTCATCTCCTCTGCTGCATGAGATTTAAAAAAAAAAAAAAAGGGCAAGCCTCTACAATCCAGAAAGAGATTTCATGACCTGAGAGGTCTTAGCTCCAAGACCTGGGCAGGAAAAATAAATTTCTGTTGTTTTTAAATGACTCAGTTGATGGTATTTTGTTATAGTAGTCCAAAGCCATGGAGACACTCGTTGTATTAATCTGTGTTGGATACTCACTACATATTGGACACCACGCAGTATCTCTCCCATACATTTTATCAGATCTCATGAATTGAAGAGGTATATAATAATATCTGCATGAGGAATTAGACTCATTGGTTGTCTTTTATCTCAGGTCATATGCCCACAAAATGCCTTTTGAACCCTGATATCTGTATGTCGAGACTATTTCAGCCACTCCAAGATTTTGCTTGGCCAGTAGTTCATGCATTCATAAAATATTTCCTCAGCCAACAAATATGCACTGAGCACACAGTATGTGTCAGGCATGATTCCAGGTAATAGAGACATGCCAGTAACCAGAAACTGAACATCCAAGCTCTCAGAAGTTTGCAATTAGTAGTGACTGATGTATTCCACGAACATTAAGTGCTTATTGTATGGCAGGAATTAAGCTAGATGCTTACAGAATATTAGAGTCTCTAAAACCTAGGGTAAGCATTGTAAACATAGGCCAGGATGGCACTCTGAGTCATTTCATTCCAAATCTTTGTCTGATGCACGCAGACCTTTTACAATGGAATATTTATTCATCACCAACCATGTGGAACAGTTCTGAGTTTTCAGAGCTTGACCTTATTGCTCCCTGGAAACGAGAAGAATAGGGTTAGAAAGCAGGATCTTACGTGTGTTAGGAAGACCAAGATTTCTTAGTATCATAATACTGCAACTCTAGTAGAGATGCTCCAGTGATATAGCCCAGTTTCTAAGAAGAAAGAACATCACTTGGTGGAAGCAAAGTCACACACCTCATGGCAAATGTTAAACTGGCAAAATAACTAACTTTGTTCTTATCCAATTTCAGTCATGATGACAGACAATCTTGGCTTGACAGGTTTATGCCTTTCATCATCATAGCTCACATGTGAGAAAAGGTTTTAAGCTTAAAATATTACAGTATGCAATATTCATCTGTGACAACTTTCATTCCAAAATAATTTGTGGTAAGTATATGTCATAGTTTTAAGGATTTAGTAAGTGAATCTGCTAAACATAATTTTAGCAGACTCTCTGAAAAGGCTTAATCTTTTTTCCCTAAAGCAATACAACTTTTCACAAGGGATTAACTTTTAAAAGTACATTTACAGTTCTACCTCATTCTACATATCCAAGAATTGCATCACAGAGCACAGTGGAACTTTGCTTTTGCTGAGGTTTTCTTTTCAAAATCATATTTTGATAAATTAATGAAACCAGTGAGGCTCAGCTACGGCAAGAGGAAGATTACCTTTGCTATTAAAATTTGCCAACAAAGTGGGTGTCTCTATCTGAGCCCAAAAAGGAGAACAGCATGGATACTGATTCTGTTTCCTCTAAAGAGTGGTCTCTCAAATTCAGTAGACAATATAAACAGAAGCATTTTAAATTAGCAAAAGTTCTTATGGGGCACTTCCTACCAATAACTTTCAAGCTCCCCACACACACGCCAAAGAGTAATGGTGCTCATTCTCTGAGCAGCACCACATGTGTCCTGGAGCCTGGCCTCTGCCGAGGTATCAGGGAATAAGCTGTCTAGAAATTATTCCACTTGTCCAAAGGAATATCAGTAATTTAAAAAACTTATTTATATATTTATTTTTATTTTATATATTGGAGTGTTTTGCCTGCATGTATGTAAATGCACCATGTGGTGTGGTCCCTGTGGAAACCAAGTGAGGACATCAGATCCCCTGAAACTGGAGTTATGGATGGTTGTTAGTTGCCATTTGGGTTTTGGGAACTGAACCTGGGTCTTCTGCAAAAGCAGCCAGTGCTCTTAACTGCTGACTGAGCCATCTTTCCAGCCCTGAATGGCAATAATTTTTGATAGCCACCTTTCTTTCTATAGCAGGTGCTATATTCTATATACACATATATGTACATATACAGCACATACCCAATAACCCATAATTGGTCTCAGTACCTAAAAACTGTCAACAAAGGAAGGAGAAAATAATGTCTGACTTCAGGTATGCCTTTGGGAAAAATATAATACCTGTAATAGGAGAGATGCAAACTGCTGACAGAATTGAGTAGGAGAGGGGATCTCACTCTGTTGCCTGTCCACGTGCAAATCATGGGCAGGCGGGTAGTGGTGAGGCCTCAGGGCTTCTTTGACAAAGCACCTCTGCTCAGGAATCATCATGGTGGGAGGAGAGAGAAGGCTCTGGGAAGAGACCATCACCTACTGAAAATGTAGGCACTACTGAAGCCCCCAAGGTGGTGGGAAAACAGTCAGAAGATTTGTTTCTTGTGCAACTTTTACTTCCAAAATGTTGGCACTGGAAATATGATCACAGAAGGAAGCCACTGCTCACCTCATCTTTTTGGATAGGAGGGGTTACATTATAAGATAATCATGAAAATAAAAAGAGGCTCTTGGTGTTCAAGTCTAACATTCAATTGCAGTAACTAGGAGATCAGAAGAATGAAGGAGCCAAGTGAGAACCACGTCAGCAACTCCAACACTGGGTAGGGTTGAAGGAAATGCACCACAGTGGGGGGATCATTTTTCCTTGTCTTTCTTCTTTGCTTCTTTCCTTCCTTCCTTTCTTTGTCCTTTTTGGTGCTTGGGATGGAACTCAGACATCCATTATAACACATATTTTATAGCAACTTTAAAAATCCTAAGCTTGTGTGTGTGTGTGTGTGTGTGTGTGTGTGTGTGCAACAGTGTCTCCTGTAGCCCAGGCTGGACTTGAACTCATGTAGCCAGATGACCTTGAACTTTGGATCCTCCAACCTTACCTTCTGAGTGCTGAAATTGCATGTGTGCACTAGTGCCTGCCAAGTTTTATGCAGTGTTGGTGATCAAACTCAGGGTGTCCTGCATGGTAGGTAGGTACTCTACCAACTGAGCTGCATTCCCAGCTCTAGACATCCTAACCTTTGACATTGTGTTGGTTAATATCAGTTGTGAAGTTGATGAGATCTAGAATCACCTCGGAGATGAATCTCTGGGCATGTCTATGGGGGATCATCTTGAATAAGGTTCATTGAGGTGGGAAGACCTGTCCATTGTGGGTGGCACCTTCTGGACTGCATAAAGAAGAGGAAGTGAGCTGAGCACAGGCATTCACTGCTCTCTGCTTCTTGAGTGCAAATGCAACCTGACCAGCTGCCTCCTCAAGCTTCTGCCGCCATGGCTTCCCTGCAATAACAGGCTGTAACTTCCAACTGTGAGCAAAAGGAAACCCTTTCTCCATTTAGGTTGCTTTTGTCATATCACAGCAACAGGAAAGTAACTCAGACAGATATTAGCTAAACATATCTGCAAAGTTTGTCAATGAATTCTAGTAGCCTATTAATACATATGTTATAAAAAGGTCTACAGTGCTGTAGATAAAGGGAGCTTCATTATTAGTTCAATTTGAAACTGAAACACACATATTGAATACATACATATCAAATGCACCTCTGTGTAGATTATTTTTAAATGTATTTCCATTATTGGTGTCTATGTATAATGACTTTTGCTAGGTAAAGTGATATTAGTATTTTTCAAATGCCGTCTTCACAAAGTTCATTCTACGCATCAATTTAGCTTTTGGTAACAACTCCCAGAGCACAAACATTTTCTTTTTTTGTTTGTTTATTCTGTTTTTTTTTTTCATTTTGTTGTTGTGGCTGTTGTTTTGGGGGGGTTTTATTAAATAAATAATTTATTGAGAATTTCATATGCAATAAGGTATTTTGATAAAATCCATGTCCACTCCCTCCCCTCCAACTTCTCCCATATCTGCCCATCACTTTTTTCTGATGACTTCATCAGAGCATGAACATTTTCAATGAGGGTTGTATTAAATATATAATCTTGTTTTAGGAAAATTTCATTCTGACTATAATGGAAAACTGTGGGGGATGTCATGTAGGACCTTCCCAAGTGTGGAGGGTATTTCAGAGGCAGCCACACTAGCCAGCTCTGAGTGCCCCTTACTGGGCCTTGCTCTAGGCTTCAAACACTTAGAAACAATCTGTCTAGACATGGCCACTGCAAGGTTCATAGCGTTTCTCGCCTCTCTTTGGTATCAGGTGAGAAACAATCATACCCAGTCTTTTCTGTCCCTGAAGATAGCAGTGTTCACCTATTTCCTGTGTCCTATTACAGCCTGCCACGTTTGTTCCAGAACCATTCCCTGCCTACTATACTTTCCCCAGTTCCTTATCTGACTGACTGCACCTTCCTCCAGCACTTGTCTGCCACGTTTAGAACTATCGGGTGTAAAGTAGCATCTTTGCATTGCTCCTTTTCTGAGGAGTCACTCTTTTCATCTTTTCATCCACTTGTATTATCCTGTGTCCTTAGTGCATTAAATCTCTGCCAACCTTTTCCTCTCCCCACACTACTGCATGGAGCCCCGCACTTGCCCCCTTAGGGAAGCATTAACTCTTGTCCGAGTTAGTGAACTTGACTTTAGGCTCTGACATATCAGTCAGATCAGCTAGTGGAGGACGCTGTTCATTACATGATTCATGACCCATCTTTTCCTTTCCATTTGCTTTCAACCTACTTGTATCATGTAGAAGTCACTTCCTTGCACACAGCAGATAGTTTGGCCATGGGATGTTTTTAATGCACTATGCAGATCTCTGTCTTCTGACTGGTATACTTAAGAGTGTTGTGGATGTGTCAAGTTTATATCACACACTTTTTATTTTCTTTTTCTTTTTCTTTCCTGTTCTCTTTTGGTTTCTATGGCTTCTTATGTGCTGGGTCTTAAATAAATCCTTCTTGTTTCCCTTTCACTGGTTTGAGACGTATTGCTTGTACCATTTTCTTGTTGGTTTCTCTAAGTAGCACCATGTGTACAGAGAACAAACCACAGTCTCTGGGTGTTGATGTCTTCCCACTCTTGAGTGAAGGGTTGAAGCCTCTCTTCCACTTCAGTCCATTGCTTCCCAAGTTTAAAAATAAATTTACTTCAAGTATTTCCTCTGTATATTTCAAACTCAGTATAAAATATTATGATGATTTCTGTTTTGATCATCAAATCTGGCTCAAGGAACTCATGGGAAGAAGAGTGTTCTGTTGTGTTTATTTCTGTTCTCTCACTTACTGTTTTTTCCCTCATGAGGTCCCAAGACTTCCTATGTACCTTTCTGTTCAAAAACTCCCTTTGGCTAGATCAACTAGTGAAATTCTAATTTTTCCTTTATCTGAAAAATGTCTTTATTTCTCTTAATGTGTGAAGGATAGCATCGCTGATGTATTCATCCATGTTCTGTTGCAGTGGCACATACCTATAGTTGGACATTTATAATAAAAAGAAGTTTACTAAGTTTTACTGTTTTAGAAGCTAAACACACAAGGTTAGACAGCCACATCTTTTTGGCTTCTGGTGAGAATCTCTTGGTGGAGAAACTGGAAGGAACCTGGATACTTGCGGAAAAGATTTGTACTTTATAGCAACTAATGTTATAAGAACTATCTACTCTATCAGGAAAGTACCAGTTCCTCTGTGGGTACAATTTCTATCCCCCTTGCTTCAGACTCCATCTTCTCAACCCAGCCACACTGGGGACCAAACATCCAGACATGGGCCTTTGAGGGAAAAGTCAAGTTCAAACTACAGCAGAGCTAGAATGTGTCGTTGACAATATTTTAGGCACTTGGAATGTGTTTGTCAGTTCCTTCTGGCCTGTGTAGTCTCCAATGTGTTATCCACGCCAGCTCAAACTGGTTTTTGTCTTACTAATATGTCATTTTTCTGTGCTTTTAAAAAAAATTATTCTATTCTTTGTGAATTTCATAGAATATATTTTGATCATATTTTCCCCCAACTCCTCCCCATCTCCTCCCAGATCCACCCTCGGGGTCTTCAGTTTTCAGTTTAGTTATGGCGTGCTTTGGCATGGATTTCTCGTAGTTTATTACTTGGCTTCATTCAGCTTCTTGAATCTGTAGGCTCTGTGTAGATTCTGTCTTTTGCCTGATTTGGGGAGTTTTCTGTCATTGATTTGAATACTTTTACAGCCATATAGTCTTTCTTTTTCTGGGATTCAGACAATGTGATGTGTGTTGAATCTTTTGTTGATGTTATCTTTAATTTTATTCTAGAGAGGGCAGACGTCATGTGTCTTTATTATTGTTTACCCCAGTCTCTTAATAACTTTGTACTGGAGGCCTCCCCAGCACCTATTCTATAGTATTTGTGAGAGAAAAAGAAATCCCAAGGAACTTACAACCACAATCTTCCTGTAGTTTTCTTATCAGGCTGATGGGAACAGGAATGGCTCCTGGCTCTTTGTAAGCTGTGAGTAGTTTCTCACCCGGATCGTTCTATTTGTTTGGATTCTTCATTTGCATGGGTCCTGTACAGTCAAGGGAGGATTCCTCTTAGGTGTGTATTAAATGTATTCAGCTTGAGAGGACCTTCCACAGACCTCTAGAACTCCAGCAGAGCACTGTGGCATGCTACTAAAGACAAAGGTCAGTGCATTCATCAGTAGAATGATACAAACTAACTGTAGCATAGTTTCTGTGTTTATGATGTGATCCAATTGTGGCTATAAATTAAGCACCATATACCAGCTGTCATACATTCATTCTTCTCTTAGGCCTACTCAAGTAATAACCTGTGCTACACAAATCTCTGCCCAAGTACAAGTCACAAGGCCTTTGTCTTTTGTTTTATCTTAAATACTTTAATTTTAGGCTTTATATTTAGGTCTATCGTTCATTTTGAATTAATAACTTTGAGGTGGGAGTTTGGGATGACACTTTTTTCATGCAGATATCCAATTCTTTTCTAACACCATTTATTGAATAAATTATTCTTTTTCCACTAAACTGCCTTTGTACCTTTGATAATAAATGAACACATAGGTACACACGTGCATACACACAAACACACACGCCTATTTCAAGACTCTGTATTCAATTTCATTTATCTCTGTATTACATACTAAATTGAGTACTGCAGCTTTGTACACAGATTTTAAGTTGAGCAATATAAGTTTTGAGTTTTGTGCCTCTTTTGAAGAACTATTTGGATATCCTCAGGTTTTGCCTCTCCACATAAGTTTAGAATCAGCTATTTTATTTCTACAAATAAGAGTTCTGAGATCTGTCCAGGACATTGACTTCATAGATTTCTCTGGGAAGGGTCGATGTCTGAGCCACACTCATTCTTGAGCGGTAAACTTACCTGTCTTACCATACCCTTATGTCTTTAGTTTTTTTCAGGGATGATTTGAAGCTTTTAGTGAGTAGTTCTTGCAAATGTTTTCCAGACAAATCCCCATGTATATAATGTTTTGTGCTATGCACTATGATTGTTTTTTATATAGTTGAATCCTATTTAATAAGATTTTAGTCATTTCTTTTCGCATTTGCATTTCTGAGGGCTATTTCTCTGCTATTTCATTTGTTCCAATACCTTTAACTGGTTTTGGAATCAGACTAATGCTGGTGTTGTAAAAGGAGTTAGAAAACAGCCACTAAGGTCAGAGGGACTGAAAGGACAGTTTTTGCCCCTTGCCCTCCAAGGTCGACTAAGTTCCAGGGGACTATGGAAAATCTCTCAAAATGTCTCGTAACTGTAGTGAGTCACCTGTCCTCTTGTTCAGGGAAGACATGGAAACCTCATGATGTGGACTTGAACCAATGTCCAGTCTACAAAGAGGAGGGTCAACTCAGAGGAAATATCTCATTCATGCTTCCAAGTGAAGCCAGACATGGTCGAGCAGAATTTTGACTTTTAGTTCCACATAGATGGAACTGGTAAAAGAAAGGAGCCAGGAGCTCCTCCCAAGCCCACGTAACTCTTGAGGAACAGATCCTCAAATGACCTTAAGTGTAAAAATAAATTGATTTATTTGGACCAACTATATGATCTTAAACACCCAAAAGGAAAGTATAACTAAAGAGTAAAGCCATCAGTATATTTCTTTAAGAGTTAAAGGGATTACACTTCCAAGACATTAGGCTTATGTCTATATAAAAAATTATTTAGACAATTATTCTCATTGATGATTTTGTTCCTAAACAGAAAGTGCTGCTCAGATGTAAGACTTCAAATCTTGGTCTGCAATACTGTAGTGCCCACCTACAGCTAAGGGAGGCAACCCACTATTGTTCTAGCCTAAAAATTAAATGATGGCTAAATTTGTTTTCTCTCCCTATCTAGAAGCCTTTGAGAGGTAACTGACACAGATTCTAGCCACTCCAACAGCTATCAAAATGCCTGAAAACAAATCCTGAGTCCATCACTCTCAAGTT
>NW_008339923.1:9747705-9752476 GCF_000622305.1 Nannospalax galili
CAATTTGGGAGTCTTTTAGATAGACCCACTGAAGGGGTACTCCAATTGCCTCACCCTGCATCCCTGATCAGCATGGAAGAAACCTGAGCTGTCTGCGTCCCTATTCCCTATTGGCAATTTGGGTAACCTCTTCAGAGGATGGTGTGATAAGAATAGGAGGTAGGAATTGGCTAGGCAGTTAGGGTAGAAAGACCCCAAAGAAAAGTAACTAGTTTCTTGGCTAAAACTCACAATGTCCTTGGGCCTCTTAGCAACATAATCTGTTCCAAAGGCCAACAATGTCAAAACTATTTGGGAGCTTTTATCTAATCCTTAAAAGATTTCAGGGTTACCTCTTCAGAAGTGGGGAATGTTAGAGTAGCCAAAGCCCCATAAAAAAATAAATAATTCAAAGAAGAAGAAAGAGTATATGAAGTTTTCAGAAAAAAGTGATGGGGAGATATCGGAGGAGTTGGAGGGGAGGGAATGGGCATGGATTTGATCAAAACACCTTATATGCATGTATGGAATTCTCAGTAAATTATTTATTTAAAAACAAACAAACAAACAAAAACCTCTAGCTTCCACAAGCTTGAGGGTTAAGAAGGTTGTCAGATAGCATAAAAGGCCTATAGCGTCATCCTCCCTGACTTGCTGTAATCTGCCTCTCTGATGTCTCCACCAATTTGTTTGAAAAGTGTCTTGATTTATAGCTTTATTTGTTCTGCACTATAAAAACTTGATAAAACTGTTACCATGTTGGAACATGGAATTTGGGGTAACTTAAATCCTGGGCCATGGTCACTCATATTTGGCTCCAGAGTAAACTATCTCTTATCCCCTTAAAAAAAAAAAAAATAAAGAAAGAAAGAAAAATATCCACTAAATGCCAATTTTCTGAGAGAATTTGTCTATAATTATTGTCAATTAGGTCTTAAAAATTTAGTAGAATTAGCCCATGAAAACATTTGTATCTCATATTTTCTTTGCAACTACATTGATAAAAAGTACTCGGCTCCTTGGTATCTAGGGTGAGCTCTGCTGCGTGTCTTTTAGGAACGGTCTGTTTCATTATTACCGATTTGTCATAGAGTTCTTCTCAAGCTCCCTTAGCCCCATTTCTGACACTGGTAAATGTTTCATAGCCTCTTTTTTCCTTGAGTCTGAATAGATGATTGTCAATTTTCATTCAGTTCAAAATGCTTTCTTCCCCCACTTCTTTCCATGGGCTATTTAGTATGCTACTTAGCTTCCAAATATTTGAGAATTTTCCAGATTTTTTTCTACTATTGACATTTAAATCATTTTCATTGTGGGCAAAAACATGTTTTGCATGACTTGGATCATTTTAAATTTAGGGGACTTGCTTTATGGCCCAGAATACAGTCAATCTTCCTAAGTGTCCCCTGTGGACACTGAGAACTCTGCCCAATGCCCCATGAATTATGAAGTGTTCCACTCTGGCTTCTGTGAACAGGAAACATTCCCACCTGGTGTGAGCTCTACTTTCATTTCCTCTTTTCTTTTGGGGCGATTCTTTCCCCAGCCTTAAATAATTTCCTTATATGCTTGCAGCAATTAGTACTCAGTGGTAAACTCAAGAGTAAACATCTTTTCCTTATATACTTCCAATTATTGGTTGAGTAGAAAAACTCCAGGTGAACATCTCCAGGCCTTCTCTTCCTTGTGAAGTATGTTTCTCTCAATGTTCTGTCTCTGTGAAGTTTAGCCTCTTTGCCCTCCCCAAGCTCTTGGGCTTTAATACCTTTACTCTCAAGGCAGCACTTGGGATGCTGCCTCTGTGTGCAGAAACCAAGCTTAATAAGGAGAAATTGGATTCATATCTACTTCCTCAGTCAATAGATCAAAATACAGTTGTCCTTTGGTATCTACAGGCTAATTATTCCAGAACACTCATGGATACAGAAAATCCAAAGATGTTCAAGTCTCACATAAATCGGCATAGTAATTGCATATGCACACATCCTATTCTTTTTATTTTTATTTTTGTCTTTTTCAGACAGGATCTTCCTGTAGCCCCAGCTGACCTGGAACTCACTATGTAGACCAGGCTGACCTTGAACTCACAGAAATCCACCTGCCTCTTCCTCCTGAGCGCTGAGATTAAAAGCTTATGCCACCACACCCTGCTACATCCTGTACTTTAAATCATTTTTAGGTACCTGATGCAATGTTAATGCTATATAAATAGTTATATATACCTAATGCAATGTAAATAGCTTCCATGCTCCTATTTTTCAGAGAATAATAGCAAGAAAAAGTTCATACACTTTTGGTATGTATTTAATTTGGTTTTTTTGTTTTGTTTTTTGAGATAGAGACTTAAACTGCAGCCTGAGTTGGCCTGGAACATACTATGTAACTCAAGCTGGCTTTGAACTCATGGCAATTCTCCTGCCTTAACCTTTGGAGTACTAGGATAACAGGTGTGAACCTCTATACAAGGTTTTTTTTTTCCCTGTCTTTTTGAGACAGAGTCTCCCTGTAGCCCCAGCTGTCCTGGAACTCACTATATAGACCAGGCCGGCCTTGAACTCACAGAGATCCACCTGCCTCTGCCTCCCGAGTGCTGGGATTAAAGGCATGCATCACCACACCCAGCTTGGATATAGCATCTATCAGTCCCTTAGTTGAATCTGTGGATGTATAACCTGCAGATACAGACAGCTGGCCACATGTTGCTTAGGATAAAGCACATGAAAAAACACCAGTCTCAAGGAGCTATATAGTACATTTGGGAAAACATAAGATCATTTCAATGTTTCCCAGATTACTATAGGTATTCTGTATTGACAGTATATGAAATTTTGCCAAATGGTTATCTAGTTTAGTGGCAATGAAGAATCTATAATGATATCAAGTAAATATTTTGGGTTGATGAGGATTCATGGATCTACCTGACACCTAGAATGGATCTTAGGTCTATGAGTGACTGGATCTCTTCAGCTTTCAGCATCAAGAAAACACTGATTCAAATCATTTCATTGCACATTATTTAAACTGCACAACTATTATTTATACTACAAATTTCATTATAAATTCTTAAGTATTAGAAAATTGTTGGGTTCACAGTGGCTCTTAAGAGTTTTCAAAACCTCTAATATTCATTTAAGCTTTTAATTTTAACATTGGCAACAAATGTTACCTTGTTATTTTTTTAATTAATTAATTTTTATTTTCATGTGTATGAGTGTTTTGGCTGCAGTATATGTAAGTGCACCCACGCATGCAAAGTCTAAAGAGGCCATAAGTGGGCATCAGATTTCCTGGAACTGGAGGTAAGGATGGTTGTTAGCCACCATGTGGGTGCTGGGAGCTGAACCTAGGTACTCTGCAAGAGCGACCCGTGCTCTTAACCACTGAGCCATCTCTCCAGTCCCATGTCACAGTTTTTTAAAGATTTTTATTTTTCGATTTGTGTGTGTGTGTGTGTGTATGTGTGTGTGCGCGCACGCATGCATGCGCACCTGTAAGCACGAGTGCAGATGCCTAAGAAGTCAGAGACCTCAGATTCCCCAGAATCTGGAGTAATAGGCAGTTGTGAGCCACCACATGTGGTTGCTGGGACCTGAAACTCTGGTCCTCGGGAAGAGCTTCACCTAATTTTAACCACTGCGCCGTCTGTCTGGCCCCCATTTTGTTTTTGCTTGCTTTTATGTGACAAAATGACTTCATTTTTTTTGAGAAATATCTTGGCCAAACTTGTCAAGAGAATTGGTGTTCCTCAGTGTCTCTTTCAGTAATAGTTGCACTGTGGTGATTTTGTGGTCTTTGAACAGAATATGAGTAGGCAATAGGTCACTCCCCACTTCACTACACAGAACACTAAGCAGACATGGACCAGGGCCCAAATGTATCAATGTAATGCATGCAGTTTCACATATTATTGAAGTGAAACCAACATTCTTTTTATACTGTGTGGCAATGACAATTATAGTGACAACTACTGCATTTGTGTCACTCTCTAGACATTTGGCCTGAGTTTTCAGCAATTTCCATCATCTTTTTCAATATAAATATAAACAAAGAGACGGGACTGCTTGAGAGCACCCAGATCCTGCCTACATGTGGTGGTGAGCTTTCCCTAATTGTACCATACCCAATCCCCTAAGTGGGATTGTTGAGGCCCCTTCCAAGGCCCCGGGGCAGACCTGGCTTTGGTAGGATAAGGCTGAGATCTTAGCAGACAGCCTGAGAGGGTGGGTTCCAACCTCTATCTGTGCAGCAGCTGTGATCTCAGCAGACCACCAGAGAGTGCCTGTTTTAGACCTCCCTCTGGCATAGGGGCTGAGAATACAGGGGACTGCGAGTCCAAAATCAGCTCCCCCTTAGGGAACATCCCAAATTTTGCTATGAGTTCCAGCTAGTAGGGGTCCAAACCTTAGAAGGAAGCCTGAGTGTGCCTCCTGACTGTAACCTGACATGGGCTTCTGTGGGTGCTCCTGAGTAGCTGATCTGAAGCCCTCAGCTCTCTCCAAAATAAAACCTGAAAGAACCCTGAAACCTGGACCAACCAGCTTTACATAAACAGTAAGAAAAAGACCAGGGCACACCAATAATACAAACGAACACATACTTCAACTTAATTCTCATATCTGAATCACAAACAACAAAAGAAATTCAAATGCCAAAATCACAATGAAAGAATAATAAAATGGAAAGCCAAAACACTATGTCACCACCAAACACCACCAGTCCTATAGAAGAGTTCTGCAAGGAGAACCCCCTAGAGATAACCCATAACCCTGAATTTAAAAGAACAATCATAAAC
>NW_008339923.1:9752567-9753868 GCF_000622305.1 Nannospalax galili
AAAGAGAGATAAAAACATTGAAGAAAACTCAGGCAGAAATGAAGAAGGAAGAGAAAAACTCAATATGCCAACTTAAAACAACAGGGGAAAGCCTCACTGCTAGAATGAATGAAATGGAAAACAGACTATCAACTCTGAAGGATAAATTTGAAGAATCGGACCACTCAAGCAAAGATTATGAAAAAAATTTAAAAACACAGAAATGGAATATGCAAGAGATGTGGGACACTATGAAAAGACCAAATCTACATATCATAGACATAGAGGATGGAGAAGAATTTCAGGTCAATGGTATTGGCCAGATCTTAAACAGGATTGTAAAAGAGAATTTCCTAAAATTAAGGAAAGACATCCCCATACAAATACAGGAAGCACATAGAACACAAAATAGGCAGGATCAAAAAAGAAATTCCCCATGACATGGGGAGTAAAAACACTAAAGGTACAGAACAAAGAGAAAATACCAAAACAGCAAAAGAAAAACAAGTCACATACAAAGGAAAGCCCATCTGAATTACAGCTGACTTATCAATGCAAACTATGAAAGCCAGAAGAGACTGGACCAAGGTATTTCCAGTTCTACATGACAATAGATGCCAACCCAGAATACTTTACCCAGTAAAAATGTCTATTATAGTTGAGGGGGAAAGAAAAATCTTCCATGACATGAAAAGCCTGAAAGAATACATGTCAAAGAAATCAGCCCTTCAAAGAATACTTGAAGCAATATAAAGAGAGGAGAACAGAACAACTATACCCCAGGGGCAAAAAAAAAGAAAATAAATAAAGGTATAATTGAGGAAACACAAAATTAGACAAAGAACACAAACAGCAATCAAAATGATGGCAACCAATACACATCTTCTAATAATAACCTTAAATATCAATGAACTAAACTCCCCAGTCAAAAGACACAGGCTAACTGAATGGATTAAGAAACAAAATCCATCTCTTTGCTGTCTGCAAGGAACCCATCTCACCTCTGAGGACAAGAACTACCTTAAGATAAAAGGATGCAAAAGAATATTCCAAGGAAATGGCACTAAGAAAAAAACAGGGGTTACAATTCTAATATCTGACAAAATAGAATTCAAAGTAAAAATAATCAGAAAAGATATGGAAGGTCACTTCATTCTGATCAAAGGAACAGTTAACTAAGAAGATATTACAATTCTTAACATATATGCACCAAACTCTGGTGCAGCCAACTTTATAAAAACAGTACTACAGGCATTTAAGACCCATATTAATCCAAATTCAGTAATAGTAGGGGACTTCAATACCCCACTATCTCCAACAGA
>NW_008339923.1:9753960-9754615 GCF_000622305.1 Nannospalax galili
CCAAGCACCAAAGAATACACTTTCTACTCAGCACCCCATGGAACTTTTTCAAAAACTGACCACACACTGGGCCACAAAACCAACCTCAAAAAATACAAAAAAACTGAAATAATTCCATGCATTCTATCAAACCACAGTGCAATAAAGCTCAAAATTACCAATGGACAAAGCCCTAGTCACTACATGAACTCATGGCAATTAAACCGCACACTCCTAAACAATGAGTGGGTCAAAGGAGAAATTAAGAAAGAAATTAAACAATTCCTAGAATTTAACAAAAAGCATAATACAACACAATACAATCTCTGGGACACTTTAAAAGCAGTCCTAAGAGGGAAGTTTACAGCTTTAAGTGCCTACATTAAAAAAGTAGAAAGAGCCCAAATAAATGACCAATACTGCAACTCAAGATGCTGGAAATGCAAGAACAAATGAAACTCAAACCCAGCAGAAGAGAAGAAATAACAAAAACCAGAGCAGAAATTAATGAAATAGAAACAAAGAAAACAATACAAAGAATCAATGAATCTAAGAACTGGTTCTTTGAAAAGCTAAACAAGATAGACAGGCTCCTAGACCAGTTAACCAAAAGAAAGAAAGAGCCAATCCAAATCAACAAAATCAAAGATGAAAGGGGAAATACCACAACAGACAC
>NW_008339923.1:9754626-9902469 GCF_000622305.1 Nannospalax galili
CAAAGATCCAGACCACTATGACAGAATATTTTAAAAACCTATACACTACTAAATCTGAAAATCTAAAAGGAATGGATGGATATCTGAAATCATGGGAACCACCAAACTTAAACCAAGAAGAGATCAACAGTTTAAACAGACCCATAACGTATAAGGAAATTGAAACAGTAATACAAAGCCTCCCAACTAAAAAAACCCCATGCCCAGATGGACTTACAGCAGAATTCTACCAGACATTTAAAGAAGACCTCCAACCAATACTACTTAAATTATTCAAAATGATAGAAATAGAGGGAGAACGCCCAGATTGCTTCTATGAAGCCAGCTTCACTAATACCCAAACCGGGTAAAGACACAACCAAAAAAGAAAACTATAGACCCATATCCTTAATGAGCATAGATGCAAAAATTCTCAACCAAATACTTGCAAACCACATACAGACACACATCAAAAAGATCATTCACCCTGATCAAGTAGGCTTTATCCCAGAGATTCAGGGATGTTTCAATATATACAAGTCAATATACGTCATTAATCATATAAATGGACACAAAGACAAAAACCACATCTTAATAGATGCAGACAAGGCTTTTGACAAAATCCAGCTTGCATTTATGTTCAAAGTCCTAGAGAGAATTAGACTGGAGGGAAAATACATCAACATAATTAAAACTATATACAACAAACCCACAGCCAACATCATTCTAAATGGAGAAAAACTGGAAGCATTTCCATTAAAATCAGGAACTAGACATGGATGTCCACTATCTCCACTCTTTTTCTACATAGTGTTTGAAACTCTTGCTACAGCAGTAAGACAGGAGAAGGAAATTAAAGGAGTACTAATTGGAAAAGAAGAGGTCAAACTATCACTTTTTGCAGATGATATGATACTATACCTAAGAGATCCCAAAAGTTCCACCATAAAACTCCTAGAACTGATCACCACTTTCAGTATAGTGGCAGGTTATAAAATCAATCTACAAAAATCAGTAGCCTTTCAATAACATTTCTATATACCAATAACAAGCAATTGGAGAAAGAATTTACAGGGAAACCCTCCCATTCACAATAGCCGCAAAAAAGATAAAATATCTTAGAGTAAATCTGACCAAAGACATCAAAGATCTCTACAATGAAAATTTTAAATTGTTAAAGAAAGAGATTGAGGAAGACACCATGAGATGGAAGGACCCTCCATGTTCATGGATTGGAAGAATTAGTATTGTGAAAATGACCGTCCTACAAAAGAAATATAGATTCAATGCAATCCCATCAAAATCCTCATGACATACTTCACAGAATTAGAAAAATCCAACCTTAAATTCATATAGAGGCACAAAAGACCCCAGCTAGCCAAAGCAACCCTGAGCACAAAGAGCAACGCTGGGGGGATTACTATACCAGATCTCAAAGTACACTACAGAGCCATAGTCATAAAAACAGCATGATACTGGAGCAAAAACAAACACATAGATCAATGGAACATCATTGAAGACCCAAACCTGGTACATACAGTTTCAGCCACCTGATATTTGACAAAGGTGCCAAGGACACACAATGGAGGAAGATAGAATCTTCAACAAATGGTGCTGGCAAAACTGGATCTCCACCTGTAGAAGAATTAAACTAAATCCTTATCTTTCACCTTGCACAAAAGTCAACTCCAAATGGATCAAAGACCTCAATGTGAAACTGGAAACCCTGAAACTCTTAGAAGAAAATATTGGCAGTGACTTCCAACATAGATTTAGGAAAGGATTTTCTAAGGCGGACAGAAAATGCTCAAGAATTAAGGTCAGCTAAAAAGCTTCTGTACATCAAAAGAAACCATCAAAAAAAGTAAAGAGAAACCCCACAGAATGGGAAAAAATCTTCATCAGTGACACATCTGACAGAGGTTTAATATCCAGAATATAGAAAGAACTCAAAAAACAAAGAATCGAGAAACCAAATGACCCAATTAAAAGATGGGCTAAAGATCTAAACAGATCCCCCCAGCATTGCTCTTTGTGCGCAGGGTTGCTTTGGCTATCTGGGGTCACATGGGATCACATCATTAGTAATTAGGGAAATACAAATTGAAAACCACCCTAAGGTATCACCTTATCCCAATCAGTCTGGCTAGGATCAAGAGAACAAATGATAACAAATGCTGGTGAGGAAGTGGAGAAAGGGGAATGCTCATTCACTGCTGGTAGGATTGCTAACTTGTGCAACCTCTATGGAAAACAGTGTGGAGAACTGTTTTAAAAGTTAAACTCTTAAAAAACTAAAAATGAACCTACCATATGACCCGGTTATACCACTCCTTGGCATATACCCAAAGGACTCATCCTATTGTAGAGACACTTGTACAACCATGTTTGTTGCTGCTTTTTTTCACAATAGCTAAGAGATGGAAGCAACTTACGTGCCCCTCAGCTGACAAGCGATTAACAAAAATGTGGTATATTTACACAATGGAGTTCTATTCAGCAGTAAGCTTGACACTAGAACCTTAAAAGGGAATAAGCATTGCTTAGCGTCCCCAGGAAAAGAAGTTTCATAACCAATGGAAAATTTATTTGTTAATGCTATTATGTCTCATAATTATTTTTAAAAAAGGAAAATGAAAATGTAAAAGATGTGAAAAGGCTATGGGAATGCAGATAGTTTCTAAAATAGAAAAAAATAGAAAGTCTAAGCAAGTGATGGTCTGTTTAGTTTTGTTATGATATATAAAGGATGAGACTATAGCCGCAACTGGACTTGATGATGGTTGTGCTCATTCATTAAAAGAGGGCCAAGCAGGGTCACTGGACCCTCACTGGAGTATCCAGCCACACTTCCCAGCCAACTGTAAGTAATTTGACCCTAATAACACATAGCCTCCTGGATTTGGGGAGGGCTAAATGGAAAGCTAGGAAGAGAAGGCATGACCAATGCTGGGTAAAGGCTATCCAGTGTGCAAACCCTCAGGTCATACATACACCTCAGCAACCCTTCAGTTACCTCGGTAAGTAAGCTCAATAAATTCATTGGTTCTCCAATAAAACTTTATGAAAAATTGGCTTGACACTAGAACCTTAAAAGGGAATAAGCATTGCTTAGCGTCCCCAGGAAAAGAAGTTTCATAACCAATGGAAAATTTATTTGTTAATGCTATTATGTCTCATAATTATTTTT
This sequence comes from Nannospalax galili, assembly GCF_000622305.1. Lineage (NCBI taxonomy): Eukaryota > Metazoa > Chordata > Mammalia > Rodentia > Spalacidae > Nannospalax > Nannospalax galili. The sequence goes on from NW_008339923.1 coordinate 9,757,796, forward strand.
AAAAAAGGAAAATGAAAATGTAAAAGATGTGAAAAGGCTATGGGAATGCAGATAGTTTCTAAAATAGAAAAAAATAGAAAGTCTAAGCAAGTGATGGTCTGTTTAGGTTTGTATGATATATAAAGGATTAAACAAAAATAATATACACATAATCTTAAAATTTCTAGGGGGTCACAGTTTAGTCAACTAGTTTAAGGAACAAAATATATATCTAGTCAAGGTTTATCTGAGACTCTTTGGTTTTGTACCCAAGCCTTATCTATATAGCACATGATAATTAAAAGTACCTGACTGGTAGAACTAACATTATTGCATGTTTAACAGCCATACTTTAAGGTCTATACTAATGTGGTCAGAGGGACTTAAAGGACAGTTTTTGCCCCTTGCTGTCCAAGGTTGACCAAGTGCCAAGGGACTATAGAACATCTCTCTCCTGTAACTGTGGTGAGTCACCTGTCCTTTTGTTCAGGAAGGATGTGGAGACCCCACACATGGACTTGAACCAGTGTCCAGTCTACAAAGACAAGGGTCAACTCAGAGGAACCATTTCCTCCATGCTTCCAAGTGAAGCCAGTCATGATAGAGCAGGACCTTTAACTTATCTTCGCATAGATGGAACTGGTAAAAGAAAGGAGCCAGGAGCTCCTTCCAAGCCCATGTGACCCCTGAGAACAGATCCTCAAATGACCTTAAGTGTAAATATAAATTGATTTATTTGGGCCAACAGTATGGTCTTAAACACCCAAAAGGAAAGTATAACCAAAGAGTAAAGTGATCAGTATATTTCTTTAAGAGTTCAAAGGATAACACATCTCAGAAATTAGACTTAAGTCCATATAAAATGTCATTTAGACAATTATTTCTCATTGATGATTTTTTTTTCTAAGCAGAAAGAGCTACTCAGATGTAACACTTCAAATCTTGCTCTGTAATACTGTAGTGCCCACCTGTAGCTAAGGAGACAACCCGCTATTTTCCTAAAATTATGGCCAAATTTCTTTTCTCTTCCTATCTAGAAGCCTTTGAGAGGGAGCTGACACTGATTCTAGTCACTCCAACAGCTATCAAAGTGCCTGAAAACAAATCCTGAGGCCATCACTCTCGAGTCCAGCCTTGGCAGACAAAAGACAAATGAGGAGGAACCCAACAGAGGGATGCTTTTTGAAGCTCTCATCAAGAAATTCCAATGGACTCTCATATGAACATTTGAAATTTGCCCTGTTCTGACTTTTTTTCTAGTTCCCTGTCTGGAACTTGTGAAGCTAATTAGCTAATTACTCTTGCCTTTACTTCTCCTTCACATCTCCTATTCATGATTCAAGTACTTTCTTTACCCTTAGAGATAAAAGTTATACAATTTGGGAGTCTTTTAGATAGACCCACTGAAGGTGTACCCCAATCGCCTCACCTGACTGCGTCCCTGATCAGCATGGAGAAGCCAGAGTTGTCTGTGTCCCTATTCCCTATTGGCAATTTGGGTAACCTCTTCAGAGGATGGTGTGATAAGAATAGGAGGTAGGAATTGGCTAGGCAGTTAGGGTAGAAAGACTCCAAAGAAAAGTAGCCAGCTTCTTGGCTAAAAGTCAAAATGTACTTTGGGCCTTTTAGAAACAAACTCTTTTCCAAAGGTCAAAAATGTCAAAAGTATTTGGGAGCTCTTATCTAATCCTTAAAAGATTTTAGGGATACCGCTTCAGAGGGGGGAATGTCAGAGTAGCAAAAAGCCCCATTTAAAAAAAAAAGAAAGAAAGAGTACATGAAATTATCAGAAAAAAAGTGATGGATAGGTATGGGAGGAGTTGGAGGGGAAGGAGTGGGCATGTATTTGTTCAAAACACCTTATATGCTTATATCACTGTACTAAATTCTCAATAAATTATTTAAAAAAACAAATATAAACAAAGAAATGAACATGCAAATAGCATCTTAGTTTGGTTGTGAAAATATTTTTACTTCAGGAGTCTCTTTGACCTTGTAGAAACCCTGAGGCCGTCCTTGCCAATCCCACCTCGAGGATCACTAGCTCGGGAAGAGGAGTCTGCAGGCTAATTCTCTGTGACAATTAAGGGATCCAGTTCCCCCTGAGTAGAGCAGGCCCAGCTTTTTTCTGCCCCAGCCCGTATGTACCTCCTGTTTCCTGTTTGCTCCTCCGTGCAGGCACAAAGGGTGGTGAAGTGAAGAGACACAGCCTGCTTCCCCTTGTAGACTCACCTGCACTACTCTTTCCCTTTAGCTTTCACACCACTGGGATCTGCATTAGGCAGGAGTTGGAGGAAAACAATCAATTTGCTTTCAGAGCTCAGACTTCATTGTCAAAAATCAGTTAAAAGCAATTTTCAGATGGGATCACTTTCTTTTTATCCTCAGCAAAGGAACAAAAAGTTTAAACAAAAGACATCCAGACCAGAGGTTTTATGTTGCTCCTGTAATTTTGACAGTCAGACATACCATATTGCCAGAAGTTTGACATCCAGCCACTGACTCTGAGCCAGGCTCTGAGCGCTTATGTATTATGTCACTCGACAGCCTGGCTGAATGGGAAGGAGGGGATACCTTTGCCTTGTCAAAATATGTACCTCCTTTGAAATGATTTCAAATGACAGTTCCTGACTAGCAGTTAAGACGAGAATATTTTTGTGAATATCTAAGTCATTTAATTATTTCAAATAAAATTTATAAGAGATAAAGCACTTGAAAGCTAATGTTTCTATTACTTTGTTTTATACCAATGTCCCTTTTTATGACCTCCTGGAGAATCCTGGATATCCCACTCACAGCTCACTGTGCTGATCTTGGGTCCTTTCCAAGAGTCTGTATCTGATTGAAAAGGAATCTTGGGCCAAGTAACAGAGTTGACCTCAGACAAAGACCTATCCCATTGAATGTATTTTAATGGTCTGTAATGATCCCCAAGATTTTTATAGTGATATTCCAGGGAGCAGTATGATTGTGTTACTTGGGAGAGGCAACACATTAGGAAAGTAATACTCAAAACATCCAAGACACAATCTTCCAAATTTTCAGCTAGACTCCTAGGAAATGCCTCCAGTTCGAGTGACAAGACACGTAATGGTTAGCAAACAGGAAGCAGTGAGGGTACGGATTAGGAAGTTCGTCACTTGTACTCATCCTACCCTTCAACAAAACTGACTCTTCCTCTCCCAGCAGCTATCAAATAGCCCTAAATGGGACATCTAGATCACACCCCTTTCCCTGAAGCTCAGTGTTCTTCCTAGGTAATGGGGCAAAAAGATTGTCAGAGCCAGAGGTAGAGCATGACTTTAAGCAAGCAGTATCATGGCTTTAAGCAATCAGGACAGTTGCACATATGAACTCACAGTAACTGTGACAGCACACATAAAGTCTGTTCAAGCTCAAGCCAAACGAAATTCCATCATGGAGGGGGCGAGGAAGGCACAAATTCCCAGCATAATCTAGGGCAGGTTCCACATCCAGGAGTATTTAGACACACACTGGGCTTGATGTGGAGACAGGGGAGGAAGAAAGAACATGAAGTTGGGTAGGTAGAGAGGTAGGGGTGGATATAGGAGGAGTCGTGGGAGGAGGGAATATGACCAAAACACATTAGATGATGTTCTCAAAGAATTAATACAAATAATTTTTAAAAGAAGAAAAAGGCATCTTCTTCAGTTATTCACAAAACTTCAGTGAATTGTAGAAAGCAACATTTAATGTGAGCCACTGACACACTGAAGAGTGTCTTATAGTAACAGATACACAGATTTCTGAATGAATGGGCATATGTTTTCAGCTTCTTTGAGTAAATGCAAAAATAATGTTTAGGTCAATAATTCTGTTCTCATGCTTTGGGTTTCTCTGATGTCCCTCTGCCAAGTCTGTGTGACAGATGTTTGTACCTCTTCCTCTACTTTTACAAAATCCTGTGACTGACTTGGGCACACCTAGGCATCCCTGAATGCTCCCCCTGCCGAAAGCCAGCTGTTTAGGAGTGTTCCTTTCATCTACAAGGTTACAGCAGTAGGAAAGTATTTAAATTCAGAGGGGAGGAAATCCTTAAGGCACATTATGAGAATCATTCCCTGATTCTGGCTTGCAGAGTACATGGCTCTAAGGTAGTCCATTAAGTTCAATGAGCTTTGAGTTTTCTTGTTTGTAAAGTGGAATGAAGATGTATTTTACAGAGTTGTCATCAAAGCTAGATGAAATGACTTGTGTAAAGTGCTTGGTTCCGTAGGTGGCAGATAGGAGGAGGGTTAATAAATCTCTCCATTGCTAGTGAGAAGGCAGCGATGGTGGGGAATGACTTTCTACACACAGCACAGGGTGCTCCATCATGCTGTGCTTCCTCCTCCCCATGTCACTGGAGATCCATTTCAGGTCTCTTTTTGGAAGACCAGACGTTGCAGTCCTGGAATCTCAGGTATTTGCCCCTCAACATCCCTCTCTGCTCTGATACACATGCCATCTTTGGCACAAGTCAGCTGTGATTATATAAAAGAAGAGTCACATGCTAGAACTTTAAAATCTTTGAGGAATGATATAAAAGGATCTGTTTTATACCAAAACTTGAATTAAAACCAAATGACCAATTCATCATGAGGACATAACAATCTTAAATGTTTATATGCCTACTAGAGCTCTGAAATGCAAAGGGGAATAGCTCAAATCTGCAAGGCAACAGAAGATGTACATTTTTACATGGCAGAATCTCAACCCTTCTCTCAGTAATTGGTGGAACAAACAGAAAAATCAGTTTGCGTATAGAAGATGTAAACAATACTATGAATCAACCTGACCCAACTGGCATTTATAGGCCACTCCATTCAATGGCATCTGAATGAATTCTTTTTAAACACACAAGAACATCAGGACATGTACCAAGATAAACAACATTTTGTGTCATAAAATAAAGTCTTGGTAAATTTGGATCAACAGATCCAAGTCAAACAAAGAATAGTCTGTGACCATAATGGAGCCGAATAAAAATTTAATAACAGAAATATCTCTGAAAAATCTCCAGATTTGGGATATGAAATATCATACTTCTAAATAAATCATGAATCAAAGAAGAAATCAAAAGAATAGCTGGAAAATATTTTGAACCAAGTGAAAATGAAAATATAATAATCAAAATTCACAGGGGATTGTTTAAACAGGATGGAGGAGATTTACAGCGCTGCTTTGTAAAGCACAAAGATCTCAAATAAATGCTCTCAACTGCCATTAGAAGAACAGAAAAAATTAATCTAAACTAATAAAAGAAAATGTTCATGCTGTAGTCAGAACCTATAATACTTCCAAAATTCCTGCCCCTTGGTGTGCACACCTGTATAAAAGTTTCCTGAGTATAGACAGGATCTATGAATTTGTTAAGATTTCTTCTACTTTATACAACAAAGGAATTTGGCAATATAATCAGGATCCAAGTTAACCAATAGTATTAATCAAAAGGAGCATCATACTATTAGGCCTGGCCTAATCAGATGAGCTTTTAAAAGACCATGAGAGAAACTGGAGGCATAGTTGAGTCATTATACCGCTTGCTTTGCAAGCATGAGGACCTGCGTTGAATCCTCAGAACCCACATAAAAAGCCAGGTGTGATGGCACTCATTTATACTCCTAGCACTGGGGAGATAGAGACAGGTGGATCCCTGGGATTTGCTGGACAGCCAGCCTAGCCTACTTGGCAAGCTCCAGGCCAAAGTGAAGCCCTGTCTCTCAAAACAAGGTGGACCCTAAAACAACTGAGTTGTTTGAGAAACAATACCTAAGGTTGTCCTCTGTTCTCCACAAGAACACACAGAGAGGCATCACACATAAACAAACACACACATGTATACACAAACATACACACACACAATGAAAAAAAGACAATGACATATTGGAGAGATTCTCTAGTTGACCTGAAAAAGTAAGGCAGACATCCATGTTATAAATTGCTTATAAAGATAAGCGGCATCAAGTAGCTGAATAAGCCAATTCAACAGCTGCCAGAAACTAAATTCTTTCAACAACCTGAATGAGCTTGCACCTGAACCTTGGAAGACAACATAGCTCAGCTGAAAGTTTGATTCCAGCCCAGTGAGACCCTGAAAAGAGGAGTGAGTCAGTTAAACTTTCCCCAGGCTCTTGATCTATGGAGCTTCTCAGATAATGAGTTTGTGTTATTTTGAGGTAAATACTTATGCAGAAATAGAAAACAAATACAGTTAAATAGTAAAGCAGACATAAAGTAGGAAATAAGACAGTAAGAGTGCAATGTCTTAAACTCAAAAGCTGATGTGGTGAGAAGATAAAATAATTGATATTCAATTATATTATTCACAAATAAAAGGGTGAACTACAAATTCCCATTATCTGAACTTAGAGAGATGACATCACTATAGACTATACAGACATTAAAGATCAGAAACTGTACTATTAAAAGAAGAGTAAAGAAATATGAGCAAGCTTGTGTCAAAACATTTGAAAACATGAAATAGCCAAATTCATCCTAAGTATAATTTTCCCAAAACATACTGAAGTAGGTAATATGAGAATCTATCATCTATCTATCATCTATCTATCTATCTATCTATCTATCATCTATCTCTCAATCATCTATCCATCCACCCACCCAGCAAGAATTTGGACTCAAAACATTCTCTCAATGAAATATAGAGGAAGTGACCTGTTTGCTAGTAAATTCTGCCATGAATCTAGAAACCTCAGAACAAGACCAGTGATATAGCTTCAGACCAATGATGTAGCCTAGTTCAAAGCTGAATGCATGGAAGGTTTCTGGGGAATCCCTGGTGTGAATCTACACTGAAGGACAGAAGAAGCTGGAGTCTCATGTTCATGGTGATGGCAGCAGCAATGGATGCACTTGCTCAAGAAGAGAGGCACTTGCACAGGCACAGGCTACCCAACTTTTGCCTTGTCCCATCTTTGTTCCATTGTTCCACTGGGGTCCTCAGCCTGCTGGACCCCACAATCAGTGTGAGTCCTCCCCTGTCAATTGTTCTCCTAAGCACCAGTCATTCTAGAAACATCTTCATCAACACACCTAAAAGTGTACTTTACTAATAATCTCCTTTCAATCCACAAGGCAAACGATTAATGGCCACACCTTCTACAGGATATCTACCTTCATCATTTTTATTTAACTTTGTACTGGAGATGCTAGCCAGTGAAATCAGGCAAGGGACAATAAAGTGCTTTTTCCCCTCTGTCAATCAAACCTTTACATCATCAATCTATTCTCTTTCAGGGTTATAAGATGAGTTAGTAAATTCGTTCTTGAAGCTTCCTTATGTAGATAGGGGACATGGTGGGACCAGGAACATCAATTAAGTCTAGAAAAAAGGTTTACCTAAACACACAACAAAAAAAGAAAACTATATACCCATATCCTTAATGAACATAGATGCAAAAATTCTCAAAAAAAATACTTGCAAACCAGATACAAAAGATCATTCACCATGATCAAGTAGGCTTTATTCCAGAGATACAGGGATGGTTCAACATACGCAAGTCAATAAACATCATTAATCATATAAATGGACTCAAAGACAAAAGGCCACATCGTCATCTCAATAGATGCAGAAAAGGCTTTTGACAAAATTCAACATGGATTCATGATAAAAGTTCTAAAGGGAATTGGACTGGAGGGAACATATCTCAGCATAATTAAAGCTATATACAATAAACCCATAGCCAGCATCATTCTAAATGGAGAAAAACTGGAAGCATCTGCATTAAAATTTTGAACCAGACAAGGATGTCTACTATCTCCACTCCTTTTCAACATAATGCTTGAAACACTTGCTAGAGCAATAAGACAGGAGAAGGAAATTAAAGGAGTACTAATTGGAAGAGGTCAAACTATCCCTTTTTGCAGACAATGATACTATACCTCAGAGCTCCTAAAAATTCCACTAGAAAACTCCAAGAAATGACCAACACTTTCAGTATAGTGGCAGGTTATAAAATAAACCTAGAAAAATCAGTAGCCTTTCTATATAGCAATAACAAGCAATTGGAGAAAGAGTACAAGGAAACCTTCCCATTCTCAATAGCTGCAATAAAATATCTTGGAATAAATCTGACCAAAGACACCAAAGATCTATACAATGAAAATTTTAACTTGTTGAAGAAAGAGATTGAAGAAGACACCAGGAGATGGAAGGACCTCCCGTGCTCATGGATTGGAAAAATTAATATTGTAGGAAAATGACAAGCCTACCAAAAGCAATATATAGATTCAATGCAATCCCAATCAAAATCCCCATGACATACTTCACAGAATTAGAAAAAAAATTCATAAATTCATATGGAAGCACAAAAGACCCTGGATAGCCTAAACAACCCTGAGCACAAAGAGCAACCCCAGGGGGATTACTATACCAGATCTCAAAGTATACTACAGCATTATAGTCATAAAAACAGTTTGATACTGGCACAAAAATAGATACATAGATCAATGGAACATCATTGAAGACCCATACCTGAGGACATGCAATTTCAGTCACCTGTTATTTGACAAAGATGCCAAAAACACACAATGGAGGAAAGACAGCATCTTCAACAAATGGTTGGCAAAACTGGATGTCCACCTGTAGAAGATAAAGAATGAAACTAGATCCTTATCCTTCACCTTGCACAAAAGTCAACTCCAAATGGATCAAAGACCTCAATGTGAAACTGGAAACCGTGAAACTATTAGAAGAAAATATTGGCAGTAACTTACAAAATATACATGTAGGAAAGGATTTTCTAAATCGGACAGAAATTGCTCAGGAATTAAACTCAGCAAGCAATAAGTGGGACCTCATTAAACTAAAAAGCTTCTGTACAGCAAAACAAATAATCAAAAAAGTAAAGAAAAATGGACAGAGAAAAAATCTTCACCAGTGACAGATCTGATAGAGGTTAAACATTCAGAATATATAAAGAACTCAAAAAAAAACAAAGAATTGAGAGATCAAATGACCCAATTAAAAGATGGGCTAGAGATCTAAACAGAGAGTTCTCAAAGAAAGAAATAAAGACGGCTAAGAAACATCTCAAAAAGTGTTCAGCATTGTTAGCAATTAGGGAAATGCAAATTAAAACCACCCAAAGGTTTCACTTTACTCCAATCAGACTGGCTAGGATCAAGAGAACAAATGATATAAAATGCTGGCGAGGATGTGGAGAAAGGGGAACCCTCATTCACTACTGGTGGGATTGCAAACTTGTGCAACTCTATGGAAAACAGTGTGGAGACTCTTTAAAAACCAAAAATGAGGGGCTGGAGAGATGGCTCAGTGGTGAAGAACACTGACTGTTCTTGTAGAAGACCTAAGTTCGAATCCCAGCACCCACATGGCAGCTAACAATTGTCCGTTAGCTCCCATTCCAAGGGATCCGACAGCCTCTTCTGTCCTCCGTAGGCACTGCACAACACACATGCACTTACCTACAAGCAGGCAATACACACATTCCCAAAAAAAGAAAAAAACTACAAACGAGCCTACCATATGATCCGGTTATACCACTCCTTGGCATATACCCAAAGGACTCTGCCTATTATAGAGACACTTATACAACCATGTTTGTTGCTGCTCTTTTCACAATAACTAAGAGATGGAAGCAACCTGAATGTCCCTCAACTGATGGATTGATGAGTAGATAACTAAAATGTGGTTCATTTATACGATGGCTTTTTACTCAGCAATAAAGAAAGATGAAATCATGAAATTTTCCAGATAAAAGGATGGATCTAGAAACTGTTATACTAAGTGAAGTAACACTGACTCAGAAAAACAAAAACCTATATTTTCCCTCATTTGTGGGTCCTAGCACCAAATCCTTTTATATTCCATGCTCTTTTAATCAGATGATGCTGTACAGTAGTTTATTCTGTGTGAAATAACTACCATCATCATGGCTTCAATGTGCCTGCTTGTGAAACTGCGTCACAATTGGGCTTTTTGACAGTTGTGCTCCTTCAATAAAGGAAGGGCAATCAGGGTCACTGTACTGTCACCAGAGTATCCAGCCACTCTCCCCAGCCAACTATATGTAATTTGGCCCTAATCATACATAGTCTCCTGGATTTGAGGAGGACTAAAGTATATAATCTGGGGAAGGCTAGGAAGAGAAGGCTTGATCCATTCTGGGTAAAGTCTTTCCAGTGTGCATACACCCAGGTCATTCATACACCTCAGCAACCCTTCAGTTATATCTGTAAGAAAGCTCAGTAAATTCATTGGTTCCCCAGTAAAACTTTAATCACACATTGGTTTGACACTAGAATCTTAAAAGGGGATAAACATTGCTTAGTATCCCCAGGAAAAGAATTCTCACAACAGGTGAAATTTATTTGTTAATGTTATTATGTCTTACAACTATTAAAAAAGAAAATGAGAATGTAAAAGATGTTAAAAGGATATGGGAATGGAGATCTTTTCCAAAACTGTCAGAAAAAAATGAGAAAGCCTAAGCAAGTGATGAGGGTCTCTGTAAGTTTGCTATGATATATAAATGATGAGACAAAACCAATATACATATAATCTTAAAATTTCCAAGGTCATAGTTTAGTTAACTAGTTTAAGGGAGAAAATATATATCTAGTCAAGGTTTATCTGGGAAACTTTTTTTTCCCAAGCTTTATCTACATAGCACATGGTGATTAAAAGTACCAGACTGGTGGAACTAATCTTCTTGGATGTTAAACAGCCAAATTTTGAGGCCTATACTAATCTGGTCAGAGGGACTTAAAGGAGTGTTTCTGCTCCTTGCCCACCAAGTTCAGCTAAGTTTCAGGGGACTATGGAACATCTCTCAAAATGTCCTGTAACTGTGGTGAATCACCTGTCCTCTTGCTCAGGGAGGCCATGGAGACCCCACCAGATGGACTTGAACCAGTGTCCAGTCTACAAATAGGAGGATCAACTCAGAGGAAATATCTCATTCATGCTTCTAAGTGAAGACAGGCATGGTTGAGTAGGACCTTTGACTTGTCTTCACATGGTTGGAACTGGCAAAAGAAAGGAGTCAGGAGCTCCTCCCAAGCCCATGTGACCCCTGAGGAACAGATCCTAAAAATAAATTGCTTAAACACCCAAAAGGAATGTATAATCAAAGATTAAAGTCATAAGTATATTTCTTTAAGAGTTCAAAGGATTACACATCCCAGACATTAGACTTAAGTTCTTATAAGATGTTACTTAGACAATTATTTCTCATTGATAATTTTGTTCCTAGTAAGACAAGACTACTCATCTGTAAGACTTCAATTCTTGTTCTACAATATTGTAATGCCCACCTACAGTTGAGGAAGATAACCCACTATTGTTCTAAAATGATGGATAAATTTGTTTTCTCTCCCCATCTAGAAGCATTTGAGAGGGAACTGACACTGATTCTAGCCACTCCAACAGCTAATAAAGTGTCTGAAAACAAATCCTGAATCCATCACTCTCAAGTCCAGTCTTGGTAGACAAAAGAAAAATAAGGAGGAACCCAATAGAGGGATGTTTTAGATGCTCTCGTCAAGAAATCCCAGTGGACTCTGATATGAACATTTGAAATTTGCCATGTTCAGACTTTTTTCTGGTTCCCTGTCTAGAACTTGTAATGCTAACCACTCTTGCCTTTCCTTCTCCTTCACATCTTCTATTCACCAGTCAAGGACCTTCTTTTCTCCCTACAGATAAGAGTTATGCAATTTGGGAGTCTTTTAGATGGACCCACTGAAGGGGTACCCCAATTGCCTCACCCCGTGTCCCTGTTCGGCATAGAAGAAGCCAGAGTGGTCTGCTTCCCAATTCCCTATTGGCAATTTGGGTAACCTCTTCAGAGAATGGCGTGATAAGAATAGGAGGTAGGATTTGGCTAGGAAGTTAAGGTAAAAAGACTCCAAAGAAAAGTAGCCAGTTTCTTGGTTAAAAGTCAAAATGTATTTGAGCCTTTTAGCAAGAAACTCTCTTCCAAAGGCCAAAAATGTCAAAAGTATTTGGGGGTTCTTATCTAATCCCTAAAAGATTTTAGGGTTACTTCTTCAGAAGGGGGAATGTTAGAGTAGCAAAAACCTCCATAAAAGAAAGAGAGAGAAAGAGAGAGAAGAAAGAAAGAAAGAAAGAAAGAAAGAAAGAAAGAAAGAAAGAAAGAAAGAAAGAAAGAAAGAAGAAAGAAAGAAAGAAAGAAAGACAATTCTTAGAAAAAAGTGATGGGGAGATATGGAAGGTGCTGGAGAGGAGGGAGTGCATGTGGATTTGATCAAAACACCTTATATGCATGTATGAAATTTTCAATAAATTTTTTTTAAATGGTTCACCTAGAAGTTTCCATCAACCACACTCATCATTAAGCAAAATTGGGTAATAGTTTCTGAACAGTCTCTGATGATGAGAATGAGACTCTTAGTAGACTTATCCCTGGAACTTCGAGCACATGTTCAAATCCCATTACTGTTTCTCAATGAAGACAGAGATGAGATGCATGTTAGATGATAACACAGTACTCCAGCAACACAGGAAATGAAGTACTAAGCTTTGCCTTTCTGTTCTTTCTCTTGTCAGCTATGGGAGGAGTCCAAAGTTGATGACAATTAACTAATAGCATTACTATATTCATTATGGTCATGGAGACAGAGAAAGAACCAAGGACTAGGATAAAAGCACACAAACTTTCTGTTACCATATTTTGGAAGTTCAGCTGGAAAACTGGTAAAGAAAACAGCAACCACTATCCTGCCCTTATGGATATGACTGCTTAGAAAAAAATGGAGGTGCTCCCTTTGGAGAGCCTAGAGGAACTGCTTGGATGAGGGTCATCACAAAATATTGAGGCTTAGGCTGTTTCATGATGGCGGTGCAGCCTGAGAACAAGTGTGCTTACACAAAGTATAGTCTGTGCTTGAGGGCACGTACAATCCAACTGAAGCCAAGGACACGTGCAACAGAAGTGCAGGAAGCAAGACCGGGAGGATCATCTCAGAAGCGATATGGTTAATTTCAGGCTTCTAATAACAGAACTTGAACTTTCTGGGGAAAATACAGACCATTTGAAACTTTTAGAGTAGGTTGGTGGAGCGATTAAAGCCGAACTTTCAGGAACTCACTTTGTGGTGAGTGTGAGGGTGATATTCTTGAGCCCAGATTTTGAGGATGCAAAAATCGTGATGGTGGAAAGAGAGGACACATGCAAAAGATATTATTGAATTGTCACAGGACTAGGACCTGACTGCATTATGAAGGCTACAACAGAGGCCTGTTAAATTCAACCCAGGGGTCAGTTCTAGACATTGGAAGAAAACAGGGTTTTTCATAGTTTAGTTGGGAGAGATTGGTTAGGTGGAAAAGTAAGTTGTGAGTTGTTTATCTATTCGTTGATTCACCAGCCAAATGATGACAAGGGGTATAGTCAGAAGGTAGCTGGTCACAGATGTCCAGTTTGACAAAAGCAGATGTGTTCTGATCAGGAGTCATGAACTGGCATCTCAGGAGTGGGCCACATAATCTTCTTTGCTAAGGGCACCATGGGTGATTCTGATGCAGAGTATTGATGGTCACAGATTTGATGCTCTGTTTCACTGCCAGGATAATTCTGCTTGGAGCTGACAACTCACTGATTCCTCCTCCAGTTTGTATTTGGACAATTTTTTCTACCTATTTTATGACAAAATTCATTTACTGTATTTCATTGTAGCTATTTCCACACACGGTAAATGCATGAGGGCAATTTCAAGACTAATCATGTTTCCATGACTTCAGCACTTTTAAAAGCCACATTACTGCAACTTACTTGTATCCTGAAAATGTTGTCATAAACGATTCAAGCTCAAATACATCATTTGTGTTCATCTAAACAAGGTTCCTAGATCATAGGAGAGAATAGAAATCTGAACTCCCTACAGACTGAACACTTTTAAAATGTACCCCGTGTATATGAGGAGGGAGGTCTTAATCACCAAGTACTATCATCTGTACACTGTTAAATGTGTCCCTGTGAGGATACTTGCTCCACAGTTTTACAAAACATTACTCTTGTTTCTGTCTAACATAAAAAGAAAGAACATAAAAAGAGGATTGTAGTGACAGAGTCATAGATACCACAAAAGAGTCTATCAGGATACATTAGAAAATCTCCAGTTCGATCTTAAGATGAAAATCAATAGCCCGATCATAATAAGGGCTGGGTATATGGACAGAAAGACCACTTAAGAAGCAATATGAATAATCAATAAGCAAAAAAAACATGTATTGAACTTGCCAGTCAACAAAGACATGCTTAATAAAACAAGAAGGAGATTCAATTGTTTTCACTTATCAGATTGGGAAAACAACTGTAATCCATCGATGCAGGTAAGGGCGCAGAAAATCCACAGCTCTGAGTTGTTACTATTGGGTCAGGTTTGGCACAGACACTGAGAATTTCCAGCAGTATCTGTTACCTCAAAACAGCCATACCCTCCGCCCCCAAACTTGTTCTTGCCTTATCTACAGAAATTCTGTTGCTGTGAAATTCTGTTCCTTGATAAAACCAACTTAAAGAGAAGGGGCTTATTTCAGCCTCAATTCTAGGCTACAGGCCATCGCTGACGGGATGTCAAGGCAAGAGCTTAAAATAGCTAATGCCGTCCACAGTTGGGAACAGAAAGAAATGAATGTTTACTTGTTTGTCTGTTTGTGCTCAGATACGTTTTCCACTTATACAGTTCAGGACCCTGCTTAGGGAATGGTGTGGCCACTGTGGGCTTTGTCTTCCCACATCAATTAACGTGAGACAGTCCTCCACAGACATGCCCACGGGCCAGCCTGATCTAGACAATCCCTCACTGAGGCTCTTCGCAAGTGATTCTAGGTTGAGTCAAGTTCACAACTTAAGCTATCCATATCATGTATCTATTATGAGATTGCTCAAGAGAATAATCACTAAAATGACCAAATGAAAACTGCCAGAAGGCAAGAGATAAACTGTAATACAAATAGCACATAGTTCAAGGCAGATAAGCTCGAGAAAGGGCATCTTTGCAACATGTGAGTAGGCTTTTTTTATTAAATAAAAAGAGGAGTAATATGTATTAATAAAATATCACTTATCAATATATTATACTACTTATTGTATAATCATATTATTATGTTAGTATTATATTATCTACTTATCTGTATATTTTTGGGAGCTAGGGCTAGACTCAGTTTCCCTCAAGCATCTGAGCTATATATAGAGCATCAGAATATATTTTTATAATTTGATAATAGTTGTTGAAAACACATGATTATTAAAGCTTTTCTGGGGCTAAAGAGATAGCTCAGCAACAGTGTTTGCTTCATTTCCTGGTTAGTTTTTATTGTCAACTTGACATAAGGGAAACTTACTTGAAGAACTGAATTTCCTCTATCACATTGGCCCATTAGGGGCATGTCTGTGTGGGCACTGTCATGACTGCCAATTGATATAGGAGGGCTGAGTACACTGCAGGAAGCACCATACTGAGTCAGATAGCCAGGATAATATAAGAAGGCTGACTGAGCATAAGCCAGTAAACCATCCAGCTTCAGTCCCTGCTTGAGTTCCTGCTCTGACTTTCCTCAGTGATGGATTATGACCTGGAAGTGTTAATCAAATAAACCCTTTCCTCCCCAAATTGTTTTTGATCATGGTGTTTGTCAGAGGAATAGAATGATGCTAGACCACTGCACCCACGTGACAAACTTGGTGTGCATGGTGTCCCCTACACACTGCAAACCTAGCTCTAACAGGAGTGGATAAAAGAGGATTGCTGGGGCTTGCTGGCTTCTAGCCTAGCTGAGAAAACTCTAGCCCCAGGTTATGAAGAGATCCTGCCTCAAAAGAATAGGGAGAGGCTGACGGAGGATACCTGATGTCCTCTTCTGGCTCCTGCGTACATACATGCCCACGTACCGCCTTCCTCCCCTACTTTTACACGATCACACACACATATAAGTAAATAAATATTTATAAAAAGCTTTTCTGAGATTCACATCATCTTATACAGGGCTGGAGAAGGAAGACCGGGAATTCACAGTAACCTTTGCTAAATGGAAATGGTCAGAACTTACCTGAGAAAATTTGAGCCTTATCTGCAATGCTGAAATAAATCAAGGTAATTGTGTTTAAGTATTACTTGGGCAAATAAATTATTAGTAATTCAAAAGCCACTGTTAGTGAGCAGCTTTATCTGGCACATGCACAAATATAAGAAAGGCTGGGATGATCCTGACATGTTATATGAAACTTTGTAGAGCTTTCTTCAATCTTTTGCCTCTTGTACATTTTTAATAATCTCTAAGCAACTAGATACTTTCAAATGTATGATCTCAATCATTACTCTCAATATGGGAGATAAGGTAATGACAGAAGCTTGCCTTGTGTTTTGCTGAGGACCCAACATTCAGAATAAGCAATGTTTAAAATAGACCCAAGGTTTTCTGAGCTCAGGGCCATGATATCACTTTCGCTTCTCATTTTTCTGTCTGATAAACTTATAATCTTCTTTAAATCACCCATCCTGGGTCCATCTTGTGGGTTCCTATGCCAGAATCCAACCTACTGACTTATCTAAAAGTTATACACTATGCAACATGCCAGCCAGCATGCAAGCAAGCAAGAACTGAATTTCCACCCATCACCCTCAGCCTGTTTTGCGGCCAGCCAGCACAGCCAGGTTCAGATACATTCCTGAGCTCTATGTTTGACAGACCTTTAGACCAGGTCATTTGTGACCACTGACTGGGTCATTCAGTGAAAAGGAAACATACCATGTGGAGCTATGAATTAGCTAAAATTGCATTTCTAGATCAGTGTATAAAGAGTTAGATTTCCAATCCTAGCACATTCACAGAATTATACAAAGATATACCAACAAGGAGACCTCAATAAAATTTGGCACTCACACATTTCTCCAGGATATATTAACTCCATTTCCCTACCTTCATGAATAATTCTTGATATTTCTGAGTGAAGAAGCACTATTTATAAAAAGAATAAAGAACAAAAGACAAGGATTGGGGATAAAGGGAAGCTCTAAGAAGGAGGTCAGTGTCCTGTGGCATCTTACTGCTGGCTTATAGACTCTCTAAAAAGTGGCAGATAGGGACAGATGCTTTAGAAAGATTGGGATTCTGAAGGCTTAGTCAGATGACCTTGTCTCTCAGTTGGATATGATATTGGCAGAGGCTGAAAAATATTGTGGAAGATCAAGATCATGATCCAGGAGGCTCATGGCTAAGAACACATGCAGTTACATGTGTATGTAACATACATATTAATGTATCCGAAGACTGTCTTGTGAAAGTTGATGCAAATATTAAATGACAAAAACAAGGCAAAAGGAGCATCCTTGGAAACCAGGGACACAGCATAGGGAATGTAGAAGCCTATAATGAAAGCACTCAGAACACTGCTTTTACCAGCCACTCAGGTGACCTCAGGCTAAGAGAGCAAGGCACTTCTGAAGTTGTTTCCAGAAGCAAATAAAATATTTGTACACAGACTTTTGATTGTTGAGGAAATCCTGTTGTAAAACCTCATGAATTACACATCCATGAAGAAAGTTTAAATTATTCATACTGAGGCCTTTTAACACAAAGCTTACTATACAATTCTATCATTTTATTCTCTGTCATTTCTGAAACAAAGTATGTGGCTTTGTGTCCAGGTCCTCAAGATGAACTTCAAATCACATCACTGCTGTTTTCTTGGGGTAACCTATTTGATTCTTCTGTTCCCCAGTGTGTTGCCTGACTTCCCTATAGGAGATAGACTCCAACT
The DNA here is from genome assembly GCF_000622305.1 of Nannospalax galili. Classification (NCBI taxonomy): domain Eukaryota; kingdom Metazoa; phylum Chordata; class Mammalia; order Rodentia; family Spalacidae; genus Nannospalax; species Nannospalax galili. The sequence continues at coordinate 9,775,543 of NW_008339923.1, forward strand.
GTCATAACCTTGTAGCCCTAGCTTTGCTTCTGGTCAGATAAGGCAGTGGGAGGAATCTGGGATGGAGCTCTTCTTCAGACCCAGAATGTCATACTCATACCCTCTCCCACCTTCACCAGGCATTCCACCTCCGAGAGGCTTCAACCTGACATCATTAGTTGATTTAAGTTCCTAAAGTACATTCGTAATTTATCACAAAATTGATTAAAAATAATTACCAGATGAATCAATTCCTGATAAAGAAGATCTAATCATATTGTTGTGTAAAGCAATCTAGGAGTCTTGTGTGAAACATTTTCACTCTTTGGTCCATCGTTTGGGCTATAAGTAAAGATTTCATACCATTTTTTCTTTCTTTTTCCTTTGCTTTGTTTTTTCTAGAAACACTCTGGGAATGATGTTGGAATAAACTCTGGTGCCTCAGTGGCTCGCAGTTCAGTTCACAAGCCTTCGTTCTGCATGATAGAATATGTTACTCTTTTCATGCTTCATGGAAATAAAGGAGCATTTTAAATATTTAATGTAGTGGCATCCCCTTAATACAGCTAAAAGCCTCTACCTGCACCCCATGCTGGCATTAGTTCTAAGCCACGCTAGGAATGCATACTTGACTTGACCCTGGGACAGTAAGACTACTAAGTCACAATAAGTGTTAAGATCAATAACCCCCACAGCCCTCTGACATGGGTGTTTTCTCTAGCCGGTCATTGCTGTATTTTTCTAATTCCTAATTTTCTTTTCCTTTAAATACTATTGACATTTTGGAAAGCTTGTTATTACCTCTAATTAAATGAAGATTAATTAGGAATACATAAAGAAGAAAATGAAAATCAATTATCTTCCCACATTTACAGATCTTTGCTGCTTATAATTTGACATGTTATTCAAGATTTCTCTTTCTGTGATTCTATAACTTATATTAATACACAAATGGCATGAGTCTATATAAGACATTTTGTAAAACATTTCCCTAGATTTAAAAAACTAATTTATTTTGATTTATTTTGATTATGTGTGTATGAGTGCTTTGCCTGCATGTATGTAAGTGCAACTGTGTTGTGCAATGCCCATGGAGGCCAGAAGAGGGCATCAGATCCTCTCTGAAAGACCACGCAGTGTTCTTAACCAGTAAGTCATCTCTCCAGCCCCTACCCTAGATATTTAAAAAATATTTTATTTATTGTTTTTATTTTGTCTATGAGTGTATTGTCTGCACATGTGTAGGTGCACCCATGTCATGTAATGCCTGCAAAGGTCTGAAGAGGGTGCTGGATCCCCTGGAACTGGAGTTACCAATGATTGTTAGCTGCCATGTGGGTGCTGGGAATCAAGCCCAGGTCCTCTACAAGAGCAGCCAATGCTCTTAACCACTGAGCCTTCTCTCCAGCCCCAAGCATTTTTCACACAGATATTTATTGCATAAATATATGCCAATTAAAGCATTCAGCCTCTTTTTTCATAGGCTTCTATCTGACCAGTCTTTCCCACAGGGGGGACAGACATACCAGGAGCCTAGGGATAGGCAGGAGGTGCGAGTCTAGGTAGGCCAGCAGTCAGAACCAGCAAAGTTTACAGGAAGGCAGGAAGGCTCTGGTCTTGCATGGGCTAAGAGTGGGGATACTTGAAGAGAGATGAACAGAAGAGAACTCTGCTCCAAAAGGATGTGAGTTAATGGATGAACAACGAAAACAGGATCTGCCACTGCTAAGGCCAACTTCACCTTAAAAGCAGTTTTCCATGACAAAAAATAACTTGATTTGAAGATCAAACTACTACAATCCTTCCTCTACATCCTAAGGTATGTGGGAGCCAGGAAAGGCATCAGGAGCATTGAGACTGCAGCTGAAAGCCAGCTCTAGGGAGGAAATAGATGGCAGTTTAACTACATTTGGAGTTAAAAGAGGAGGAATTATTTATGATTTGAGTAACAAGAACAGGGATACAGAGAATCCGCCAAAGAAAAGATAGCATTGTAAAAACAAAAGCTCTCAGATGAGGTAGAATCCCAAAGTCAGGACCTTAGTAACAAGACCAGTGGTGTCCTCTCTGCTCATCTTGTGACATTTATACCAGCTATATACAGGCTGTGCATGAGAGTATCCCTCATCACTAGACCTCTTCTGACAATACTGTGCTGAAATGGATGGTGGGGTAAGGGCTGGCCAAGTACCATACCTGAACCACATTGCCTGGCTCTACTGTGAAGCATGAGGACTCCCCTCAAATGCCAACATTTCAGTCTGGGGCCATTTTCAAACCATGAATATTATATCTGAACTTCTTAAAAGGTGTTGATATTCTGTGCACAGTGACATGAAGTAGAACTGCCACTGTGGGCTCATATGTGCAACCTGTTGTTTAAGATTTTTCACACTATTGTTTACACTTCTGTATTAGTTGGCTTCCCATCACCATAAGAAAATTCCTGACGTAAGCTACTTATAAAGTAAAAAGAGGCTTATTTCAGCTCATACTTCTGGAAGGTTAAACCTAAACCAGAAAGTTACATGGGTTTGGGCTACTAGAAAGACAGCATATCATAGCAGGAGGGTGGGTTAGAACAAGTGTCCACATCTTCAGCCAGGAAGCAGAGAGAGAGACTGGGAACAGAGTCCCACAACAGCCTAGGAGGACTTGGTTCCAGTGATCTATGGACTTCTCTCTAGGCCCCCCTTTTTAAAGGTCCACTAAACCTCCTTCTACCTCTGCCCTGGGGACAAACTTGATATATAGGTTTGAGAGATACGTTACATCCAGCAAGAGCAGGTGTGGTCAGATCCTCTCTAGAAATTTGTCAAAATTTCCATGTGTTCTTTGTCTTTGAAAGAACATATTCAATTTGGTACAAATTTATGTTGGAGAAAAAGACACAAATTGTAAAGTCAATTGTCAAAAGCCAAATGTCAGAAAATAATAGTTAGCAAAGACTTCTAGAAAGGAGGAGCTGGGTATTGAGGACCAGGTTCAACTTTCTGGTAGTATTGTTTGTGTGGTCACAGTCCTGCCATGCCACTGTTCTGTTAGCTTGGGCATCCCCATTCATGTTCAAGCCAGTCCTCACAAAGTGCTGACCAGCCTCCAGTGACATTATGTGGGGAAAGGGATGGATGTACAGGTGGTACTGTGCTGTCACCGCCAGTGGCAGCCGCTCCTTCGTTCTCATGGTGTCGAGGCTGCTCCTCTGCTCGCCTTGGGCTGAGGCCACTCTTCTGCCTGTCGTGGGCTGAGGTCGCTCTTCTGCTTGCCTGGTACTGAGGTAGTTCTTCTGCTTGCCCTGTGCTGCCTCCTGTCACAGCTTCTGCCCTGTCCCGGACCCCAAGGCTGGTGAGGAGACTGTGTCAGCCGAGCCACATTAAGACACAGGAAACCAGGTTCAGTGACACAGGTCTGCTTTATTGCAGGAAAGCACAAACTTATATAGGGGTAGTGGTCCAATCACAGCACAGCAAGTAGGATACCTTATCAGCATAACAGACTTAGCATCCTATTAGCATAACAGATTTAACGTCCTATCACAGAACAGCAGGTAGGATGCTCCATTAGCATAATGGGTTTCAGATTACAGAGCCTGGATTCCTGGAACCCACGTGACCCTGACTGTTGCAATATCTAAGTGCTGCAATTTGGAATTCCAAGGGTGGTGATTAGGCAGTGGCAAGCTCCAGGCATCAGTCTCATGATCTGCCAATGGGAGCAAATGTCACAAGGCGTTCCTTGTGGCTCCAGTGGTCCGGCCTTTGCCTTGGGCCTGCTGTGTGGCTGTCAATAAGAGTTTTACCCTAGGCTCAAGCCTGTCTTTCAGTGGTCCGGCCCATTGCCTCAGGCCTGCTGTATGGCTGTCAATAGACTTTCACCCTAGGCTCAAGCCTGTCTCCCACAGTACTGAGTTCAAATTCTAACTGCATCGGGACAAAATAGCAGGGCTTTGGATAACATCTTATTTATGATATGGAGATAATTTTATATCCTCATGGGCTACTGTGATGATTATAGGACATCTGCATTGAAAAGCATGTAGAATACTTCTGAGCTCATAGAAAGTGAAATGCTAACATTGGCCATTGTATAGCATATGTGACACATGTGACGTGCATGTGTAAACTCATGGAATCCTCATAACAGTTCTGTGACACAGGAAGTTGGCCTCATTTTGCACAGATGAGAAACTGAATCTCAGGAAGTCTTGCTATTGTGTTTCTTTTCTTGGGAAGATGTTAACAAACATCTCCTCACCCCAGGTAGGCAGTGGCAGCAGACTAAAGAAACAATACCACATTAAGTCTAGTTTAGTGAACCAGTGAGTTTATGACTCAAAAGCATCTGCATCGCCAAAAAGCTCCTCCCAACATGGGTGTCCACTAATAAAAGCTGCATTTCCTGTACTCCGTCTGTGGACTTGTGGACAGCTCAGCTGGTGGAAAAGTGTCCTCTGCTCATCAGCCATCACTGCTCACCTAACTTTGGGGAGGGTCTTGTGAATCCTGTTAAATTTCAAGAGTTTCTCAAGCCCTGTAAGTTTATTTCCCAGGTCTTGTATATTTTATTTACATTTCACTTGTAGTCATGTCAAGGAAATGATTTCAAAGTCACTAACAATAATCAAATCATGTACCTTTCATGAACTCTAATACTCTTAGAACCCATCAACATAGGAGCAAATTAAAATACAGCATTTATCTGGTTTATTCTCATAAACAATTTGGATAGTTCCAGCCTCCACAAAACTCATGTGAGGAGGTTGGGCTGGCTGTGTACAGGATGCCCAGGCTCTGCCAGAGCTTCCATACATAGCATCTCTCTTACTAGTCCTTCTTTGCACAACCTCAGTCTAGCCTCAGTTGAGTTGCTCCTCACTCTGCTGGACCATCAGCCCCACTACTCTGCCCGATGTATGGTATGGCCAGAAAGAACCCAGCCTCAGGTTGTGACCTACTACTGAGGCAGGAAACCAAGAGTCAGCCTTGCACTTGCCAGGTAAGCACCCTACCACTGAACCACTATGTAATTAATTCCTTCTTGATTAGTATATTACTAATAGTAATAAAATGTTAAAGTATAATTTCCAAAATACAATGTGTCTCTAGAAAATAAAATGAACTTGTATTGAAGATTTTTATTTGGCTTATTAAAGAAGGAGCCAATAAAAGTCATGGATAGTTCAAAAAGCACCTTATCAGAGGCATTTATCAAGCCAAGGATGCTGGCTGGACATCATGGCTTACTCCTCCTTGGGAGGTAAGGCAGAAGGACTGCTGTGAGTTCATGGCTACAGAGTGAGACCCTATCTTAATACTGGCTAGACACAAAACTGGTAAATGTTCAATAAGACCATAAACAAAGCTAGTGTTATTTAGTCTCATCAAGCAGATTGTGGAAAAGGCTAAAAAATGCTTTTCTTACTTCTTATTAAGAATTCTAAGATAAGGAGGTTGTGCTGGCACACGTCTTCAAGCCCAGGACTCAGGAGGCAGAGGCAGGCAGATCTCTGTGAGATCAAGGTCAGCCTGGTCTGCATAGCAAGTTCAAGGACACCTAGGGCTACAGAGAGACTATCTAAAAAACAAAGAATTCTAAGATAATTTTATCATCTCAACAGAGAGAAACCCAGGTTCAAGTTTTAATATAATATCTAGCAGTGAGAATTTCACAATTTTCTTCTTCTTATCCATCAAAAGTGAGCCAAAATTGAAAGCATTTTAATGTATTTTACTGTCTCTTTCAGACTTGCTGTTACAAATTAAAGTGAATGAGAATTCTCTTTCTGAAAACCTGCAACTGTATCTGTCCATTTGAGTTCTGCTTTTCATTCCTCCCTCCTGTTCTAAAGGAATCAGATGCTTTAAGACATGGCCCCTCTACTCTCCTGGACCAGATAAGGAATAACTTACTGTAGGAGAACATGCCTTATTTGCAAACGTGCTTTTGCTCTTAACCTTACTGATAGAAGAATCTTAACTACCTAGATGTTTTCAAATGTTTCAGAAATAGAAATTGTTATAAGAAATGAATGTTCCTATAACTGTATCACATTAAAAGTATTAGAAGTTCTCTTTCTTTGAGTGTTTCTCTTTTTTTCTTTATTCATGTTTATTAAGTGATTATTTCTACAACCAGAACACATCTTCTTTGACTGAAGAAACATTCCTGTCTAATGTGTTAATACCATCTGACACTAAGAAAATATTTACACTCACAAAATGATTGATAAAGGCTGTCCCAAATTATAGACACACCCATCCACAGGGACTTATTAATAATTTTGTTTGTTTTGCAACAGGGTCTTTCTTGGTTGCACAGGTTGCTCCGCTCATGACCTTCCCTTTACAAATTCTGCAACAGTAGCTGGTATTTCAGGGAAGGGCCACTATGTTAGTTTATAGTTCTAATTCTACAACTTCAGCTGTAGGTAAAAAGTAATATAGAAACATAAAAATTCTACAACTTCAGCTGTAGGTAAAAAGTAATATAGAAACATAAAAATTCATCAAGCCAAGCCTCAAAGACTCTCTCACCTTCCCAAGGATCACAAATTCTTAATCCATTTGAACTCACAAATAGACAACCAGACAAATATTTTTTAAAAACTTACAAAAATCATCCTTTATCATATGGTAGCCAACAAAGGTAATATTTACATCTTCCAATCCAACAGATGCTATTAGTTGGCCAAATCATAAAACCAGATTTCCAAACATTACTGTTATGAGTAGAAAGAATGAACCAGCCATACGTGATAATAAACAAAGGAAAATAAAAGTACTAGGCAAGAAAGAGACAAACCCAAAGAAAATCAACAAAGTTGAGGTTGCAACACCCTGTGATTCAGTCAGGAAGTCAAGAAGAGACAACAGCTGCAAGGTTCTCGTCACAGGATGAGCGCATGTTGGAATGTGATTCACCTGGGTCATCAGGTGAACCTACATGGGTAGATTCTAAAATCTAAACTGTAAGTTTTAAAAGAGTAAAGTTGGGCCAGTGAGATGGTTCAGTGGATAAAGGCACTTGCCACCAAGTCTGATAACCTGAGTTTGATCCCTGGGTCCCACATGGTAGAAGGAGAGAACCGATTCCTAATAGTTGTCCTCTGACTTCCACATGCATCTATCCCCCACACACAAATGAATAAATAAATATAATAAAACCAAACAATTTAAAAGGGTAAAGCTGTGGCATATGTGTAGATACAAAGGGAATCTGTCAAAGATGTGGCAACCCATTAAAAGTACATCTAACAGACCATGATGTTTATGGAAGGGTAATACTGCCTAGTTCAACACAAAACTGATAATCTCCACCACACTATGAAACTTTGAAGTTTTCTGTTCTATTAGACAGAAACTATTCATATGTGTATAAAACTTTATATGTTGAATTGTAAGCATCAGTTGCATTGCACACATTATTAAAAGCAATCCTTAATTAGCCTTCATGTCATATGATGTTGATTGTTCATACCACCTTTTGGAGGTTTTTTTTCAGTTTTTTAATTGATTAAACTGGCTCTTTGTCAATTTCATACATGTATGTAGTGCATTCTCTTTACTCTCACCCTCACACTCCCTTATTTCTCTCTTACTCCTATCAGTCTCCCTCCTCCCTACAGGTACCTTTCCCACACTTACCTCTTTGTTTTGTAACCCACTGATTTTAACTAGGACTATCGGTATGGCCAAGAGTGCTTACAGGGTTTTAGACACAGCTGAAGGCAAATACTCCCCTCCACACTCTCCATCATTTGCTCCTAGTTCAGCAGGCAAGGGTCAGAATTCATGAGCACCTTCTTAATTCATGATTGGCTATTAACAGGCCCAAATTGGGCAGGACCAGGCAGACAACCACAGCTGCTATGAGATCATGATTGCAATGACTGTGTCCTGCCCTGAACATGACATTTCACCTCTCTTCTGCCTGTCTTTTGGCTCTTACATTCTTTCTGCTCCATCTTCTGCAATGTTCCCTAAGCCTTAGATGGGGGCTGAAGGGTGGTATAAATGCCCTATTTAAGGCTGAGCACTCAACCATTATGCATGCTAAGCCTCTTGATAAACCATGAATGTCTGTGTTCACTGTTGTTCACTGCAATGAGATGTTCCTCTGATTAGGGGTTAGAGTAGCACTTGTCTACGGGTATAATCATAAATATTTAGGCTTCAGTTAGGTACCATGGCCATTTATCTAAACAACAATAATGAGGTCCATGCCCCCCCTCCCAGAGAGAGGGCGGTTATGACCTCCTAACATAAAGTTTTTACCAGAATTATAGTACGAAGCATGCATTCCCTCCTGTATAGCAGGCCTTAAATGCAATCTAAAAATGGTTGGTTACCCCCAGTAGCTGTCATGCCACTTTTGCATCGGATGGCATATCTTGCCTGACAGGTTAGAATTGTGATATACAGAGTTCACATATAAGAACATTGATGCTTCATCTCCCTCAGCAGCCTGCACAGCACAGCATCTGCAGGTACTGTGAAAGCTAGCTAGCAGGGAGGAAGCTTCCAACTCAGTTCCAGCTTGCTTCATTCATTGCTATTAAGCATCATGTTCAATGGCTGAGTTAATAGATCAGTTGCTAAATTAATGGCAACACTGCAGGAGGCTGTAACAGGCTGACAGGATGGCTTCTGGGTTGTAAGATGATTAAAAATAATGTTCAGTATTTGCAGATGACACGAATGTCTATGTAGAACGCCAAAAGCAAAAAAAATATTTTTGTAACTAGTGATTGTATTAATGTTACAGGAGACAACATTAAACCCCAAAGTTGACTGCTTTCCTATAGCAATGATTAAACTACATTTTGAAATAAAACAATACCATTTGCATTAGCACCAAAGAAGAAAAACAGAAGAGACACTTTGGTTCGAATCTATGAAAATATGTATGAAATTAATATGAGTAAATTTACCAGAACGCTGATAAAACTGGAAGATCTAAGTGTATGATTGTAAATATATGACTTTCTGGAAAAGGCATAGTGGTGGAGGCAGCACGAAGGTTGGTGGTTGCCAGCAATTTGCAGGGAGGAAGCAAAGAATGAATAAGTGGAACACAGGCATCTGGGGAGAGGAAAAGATAACCTGAATGTTAAATGCACGACTGTGTGTACTTGTGCAAGCCCACAGAACTGTGCAATGCAGAGTGTGCCCATGAACATATGGGCTCTGTCGAACTATCTGTGTTTTCAACATTCCAAGTGCTGTTTAATAGTTGGAACTTAAACTATTTTTCATTTAATAAAATGACCAAAACGTGTTGTGCTTTTTATTGCATTTTCACAGGTTGGAAAATCTGTGTACAGATTGTTTTACAATATGTTTACATATTGCTTAACAACATGCTTTTGATGTCCTGAGTGATGGTAGTTCTTTTCTACATTTAGTTGTTTAATATTGGAAGGTCAAAAGGCTTGGATTTTGAACCCGTTATATACTAAATTCTGTAACAAGAGATCTCTAGCCTCAACCCAAAAACACAGAAAAAAATCTTAACAGTAAAAGCAATCCTTAATAACGAATCCATCATTTAGGAAAACTGGAGGTCATCTGCTGATGTGTGAGCATAATGGAAAATGTCTTCAAAAAGATTTCATTGCACATATGGATTAATGTGGTGATTATTTTTATGTATCAACCCAACTGAGCCAAGATATTTTATTAAACAGTATCTGCGTGTAAGGGGTCGGGGATTAGTGTTTCTGAATTAAAACTACATTTAAATCACTGGAGTGAGTACAGTATTGTGCTTCCCAATGTGGGCAGGCCTCATCAAGTCCCTTGAAGGCCTAGATAAAACAAGAGGCTGAACAGCAGAGATTTCATTGTGTGCCAATGACCTCCAAGCTCTACAATGGCCTTCTCATCTTGCCTTCAGATACTGGAGCTGACCCCATCAGGTGTTTTGATTCTCAGGCCCTCGCACAGAACATGACATTCCTCAGTCTCCACGGTTACACAAGCCAGCTCGAACATGCACACATAGGCAAATACACCTCCATTCTTTTGTTCCTATTTCTCTGGATAGTCCTGTTTCAGGTAAGTATAACATTATAACACTGGCTTAATTCTAATCTAATGATCAGAAAAATAGACTCTCAAAATTATAAAGGAGGAATATATATATATAGCTATATACATACTTCCATATATGCACAAAATCAGCTGAACACTCTAGGATCCCCAAGTTCTCTCTCTTTCCTCCTCTCCCTCTCCTTCTGTGTGTGTGTGTGTGTGTGTGTGTGTGTGTGTGTGTATCTGTGTATTTGTCTGTGTCTGTGCACAGTTTAAGACAAGGAGTTGCTGTGTAACCCCAGACTAGCCTTGAACTCATCATCCCCCTGCCTCCGCCTTCCAAATGCTAGTATTACTCCATGGGTATGCACCACCGTACTGTGCATTCTTTTATCAAATGTATCAATTTTTGCTGTGATTGGTTATTTGCTGGCTGTCTTGTTTCTCTCCCTTGCTTATTATGATTTTTCCCTACAGGGATAAAAAGCCAGATTTTTACATTTTTGTATTCACTGTCCCTATCATAACATTTGATTCCCAGAGGTACTTTACTTATAAATGATGGGATTGTTAATAAATACATGGATAAATGATATATAAATGATTGCATTTCCTTCAGGAGTCTTCTCTTGACTAACAGTGTTCCCGGCCAACATCATTGTAAGACTCACTCAGGGAACTGACCTCACACGCTTCTACTAGACGTGTCACTTCATACCAAAGAAAATGAGTCCATGCTTAGAAGTAGTTGATGTGTGTGTGTGTGCATGCACATGTGCAAGAGAGAGAGCACATGTGGGTGTGCATAATTGGGATCTTAATCACTGATTCGTGTGGGTGTCATTTACTGTTAATGTTATAATGTTGTTCAATAGATAATTCTTTAACTGCAGTTGGGATAAACAACTAAGTGAAGGCATTTCTGATCTCATTACTATGCCATGTGCCAGCCTGAGCAAGGCTCTGTTTGGGATTACATTTGACAGAGCATTAGTAAGCAGCTCCATGTAATGTGATGATGGTTAGGAAGGTCATTGGCAGGAGGCCCAGCCTGGTCTAGGAGAGCAGGAGTCTTTGCTTGTGACTCAAGAAGACCACATGCTTGAGTTTGCCGGGACAGTCCTGACTGATGTCTAGTATAGTGATATAACCAATAGTCTTGTATATTTTTGCTGTCAGAGTATCCTGATTTGACTACACAGTACATGTCTGAGTCAGCCTGCATGTAATTCTCCCTGGGAGACGGTAGCCTCTCAAGGCCTGGGTCATTTCTGTGCTTCTTCATGTCCCTGGCAGTACCTCATGTTACTTGGAACTGTCATAACCATAAGAACTTACCAATCATCCAGTGATCAATGACGTTCTCCCTATATGCCAGGTCACAGCATCTGTACCATCTCCCCATCTCCTACTTATCATATCACCGTGTTTAAGAAGAAAATCAGAGAGGACGAGGAAAAACACTTCCTCAAGTTAATCCAGAGGGTACCTGGCACAGCGAGACTTTACCTGAAGCATCCCATGCTGCCTCTCAGGTTAGTTTCTGCAGGGTGGCATCAAGACCCTCACCTCTTTCCAGAATTTTCCTTTGTTGGCATTGAAGAGTGAACCATTGAAGTTCTGAGGCACTGTTATGTTTTCTGCCCTCATCCCTGGGAGGTCCACATGCCCTACTTTTCTGGACATGGTGTCCTTATCCTGCCTTGTGACCAGGGATTGAAGACTCCCTTGGACAATATGGAGGTCAATGCCAAGTTCCTGGGAAAAAATTTAGGAAAACCACAAAAATCTCCCAAGGCCCTGAGACTAGATCGGGTGATTCACAAGGATGTGCCTGCCTCCTACCCCACCCGCAAATCTCCCTCAGCACCTCAAGGAGTCATTTCCTTCCTGACCTCCTCTTTCACAGGCTCTAATGCTCATGCCATCATTGGTTCTCCCCTGCTCTACCATGATGTACACTATTATTTTCCTAACATGTGTTAGGTTTGTTTTCTAAGTTATAAAATGGTAACACACTACTTTTGACTTTATAGCACCACATAATTTTTCTAAAGGAAAAATAATTTTGGACTCTTCATTATTATTAAATAAAACACTGTCTAAGTTTATTACAGTGCTAGACGATTCTCTAATCTCAATGGGAAAAACCACAATAGGTCAAAATGCTCTGAACTCTAAAGTACCCCAGTGATCATAAATTCCAATTATTTATATGTTCATTACTTAACACATGAGCAATTTCACCAAAAGTATATTCACATAATACTTCATATTAAATAGTATTGTGATAGTAAGTATAATTATGTTCTGTAAATGAGTTTCTAAAATAAAGACGCTGGTCTTAATAGATGTAAGGAGACAATTTGTCTTAGTCTATCATTAAATGTTACTAAGACATCAATTAAAGCATCATGAAACAATTTATATGATAAAATGAAATACAGATTAATGCCTTAAAGAAAAGGAGACTTTAGCCCATATTCAAAGGGGAAAGAGATAGATCAGGGAATATGGTAGAAAAAACTGAGGTTCCAGAAGAGTGGAACCTCAAAATAGGTGTTAACAGGAACTATGGATGAATCACTGAACACTGCTACCTTTCTTCAACCTGTACATCCCAATATTAAGAGTAACCACCATTTCTATCCTTCCTGGAGTTTGTTGAGGATTATAACAGAATCTCTTTTGAGAATAAAGCTGTCTGTTACCTTTGTACCTTCCCTACCTTTTGTAGGTATATTAGGTGCTTTATGTGAGCTGACAGGAACACCACATGGGAGGAAAGATTTTCTTCATATAGTAGTTGCTTTTCTTACTCCTGTAACAAAATAGCTGACAAGAAGCAACTTAAGTCAGGAAGGATTTATTCGGGCTTACAGTTCTAGGGGACACAGTCCACATGGTGGGGAAGGCATGGTAGCAAGGGGCAGCCAGTCACATTGTGTCCACAATCAGGAGACAGAGAAGGAAGAGGAAGTGGTGCTGGTCTATAAAACCTTAAGCTGTCACTCCCAACACTTTGACTCAGTTTCAGAGAGTATCAGTCCATCATACCAAGGGGAAGCTCAACAGGGTTCATGGCAGCAGGAGTGTGTGGTGGAGGCTCCTCACATCACTGTAGAGCAGGAATCAACAAGCCAATGGAGCCAGAGAGTGGCTGGAACCAGATGCCAGGCTTTAATCTTCATCAGTGTACAATAGTGACCTATCCACCACCACCACCTAGACACGGCCTCCTTAAGGTACCACAGCCTCCCTCCTGACACATGCTGAGATGCAGCAAATCAGAGGAGGTCAAAATGGATAAGCAGTTTCCTACTTTACTTTGGCCACAGCTATCTTAAATGTATGTTAGTTTCAATCATCAATTCAGTTTTCCTCTGAGTGTGTTAAAAAAATTATGAAATTATTCTGAGATTTCACATTCATGGAATTTGTTCTTCTAAATGACCCTATAATTTTACTCTCAGATATTTCCCATAAAAACACAGTGAAACATGATCTTAGAAAACTAGTTTTATTGTAATAAATATCACTTAATTGAGAAGACAGGTTCTTTAAGATATAAGTGTGAATGGGAATTTTCAGATCAAAGGCACAAATGAGTATTTACCTTGACTAATAAACAAGGAGCAACATTTTACTTCCTTATATGACTCTTATGATAACTATTAACCTAATAATTAACCTCATGATATTTAACCTAAAATTAACCACTTTAGCCTCTGTGATGGATATATCCAAGGCACTATTTTTCATAAGTTCCTTAAATTCTAATCCACAAAATTTTCCTTCTCAAAAACCACACTATACATAAACAACCACACCAGTGTTCCCTCTTAATATTACATTGGGATTAGCACCTTAGAAGCACAGGAATTCTTGTAATAGGTGAACCTACTTAGTGTTGTTTCTCAGTTTCTAGGGCTAACATTGGATCTGTGATCCTCATGGGGCTCCAAGTGTCTAATCAAAGTTCCTTCAAAGCCTACTTACTATCTACTGAGCCAGGAAGGCTCACACCTGGCTGGGCCAATTAACATTCAACCCAATCTGAGGTATAATGGGCTTTAGGGCCCTACCCAAATATCACCTGCCTCAAATCCCACTGCCTCTTACAGAAAGCCCTCTTCCTACAGCCCCTCTGGTCCTATGCTACTAGGTGTAGCTCTCCTGTGGTCCTTTTTAGTGCACAGTGCCCAGTGCCCTGACTATGAGCACTTGGGACTAATGAACTAAGGGAGAGCTCACCAACTGCTGTGGATGTTGCCTGTTTGGTCCTCCTCTGCTGTTATCATCAGTTTCGCCTTAAGGAAGTGAAGTGGAAGTGGTTGGAATGCATAGACTAATACCTTAGAAAACAGAACACTTGGACTGGAGAGATGACTCAGCAGTTAAAAACGCATACTGTTATTCCTAAGGACCTGAGTTGGGTTCCCAGAACCCATGTTAGGTGGTACAAAACTGCCTATAAGTCCAGTTCTTGAGGCTCTAATGCCCTCTTCTGGAGTTTGAGGGCATTCACAAATCTGTGGCATAAACTCACACAGACATACACATACACATAAATTAAAATAAATTTAAAAAAGGAAATAGAACCCTTATTTGTTCCCACTGGAATTAGTTTCTCATATGGCCATCCACAAGTTAGGAGAAATGCCAGCCTGGCCATCCACAAGTTAGGAGAAATGCCAGCCTATGTTTTTGAACAAAGACTTTTTGGCAAAAGAATTAACAAGGCTTGATGTTCTGAAAAATATCCATTGATTAACAATAGAAAAAAAGCAAAACTTTTTATGGAGAATATAGAATTATAAGAATAAGGGAATGCAGGCCAGAAAGGCGCTCAGTGGGGAGAGGTACTTGCACTCAGGCATGATGACCTAAGTTCAATCTCTGGCTCCCACAAGGTTACGGAAAGAACAAACTCTTAAGAGTTGTTCTCTGACCTCTACACATACAACAGTAAATGGATATCTGCGCACACACAAAGCATGCACGCACGCACGCACACACATACACACACACACTAAACAAATACATAAATATTTTAATCAGGAAATGCTACCAACAACTGTATTTGATATATTTTTAACACCTTAGAAACATATGAGACAGTTCCTTAAAAGTAGGAAAATTAGAGAGTTAAAGTAAAATTCACCCCAAATGAACTAGATAACCTTACTAATCTTCTATCTGTTTAAGAAATCAATTTGTAGCTAAAATTTTATTTAAAAGAAAACTTTACAAAGAGATTACTTCAGGGATGACAAACATCTAAAGATGTAATCCAACCAATTCTATCTCTATTGCTTTAAGCAATAAAAGGGGTATTTTATTCAATTTTAATGTTTGCTGACCTCCCTTGATACTTCCTCTTTGACACATACTTTTTAGATGAGTATTCAATTTCCAAGAATTTGGGGGATTTTTCCAGATATTTATATGTTGGAGTTCACATAATTTTAGCACAACTACTGAAATTCTGGACAAAGGTGCTATGAGAACACATGTGTTTTAATATTGTGTGTTTATGTACTTAAGAAATTAAAATTCTTTATGTATTTCATGAATCCTCGAAGGCTGTTGTAAAGATTCTTGATTTTCTGCTAGTGATATGGTAAGCCACTAAGGGTTTTGAGCACAGGAATGATAATATCCTAGCTAGGTTACTCAAGAAAGGACACAGGGTAACATAAGGGTGTTCGTCTCTAGGAGACATGAGGGAAGGTGGGCAGTTAGGAAGAGGGCTCAACAGCTTCCTGAAAGATGCTGAGGCTTGAGACCAGACCACAGCAGTAGAAGTCAAGAGCAGGGGGAGCCACATGTATATATTTCCTATGTGTCACATGTGAGAGAATTGCTGTGCAGTGGGACATGCATGAGTTGTTCTGGGAAGCATTCAAGGTATGGAGCTGGAGAAACTGGTTTGCCAGAGGGTTCCTAAGATAAGAAATTGTTTGATGGGCAGGTGTGAAAAGGGTCAAGAATTCAATTTCAACCATGTTGAGTGTAATTTGATGACCTCATGTGAAGGTATCAGCAGAAAAGGGGATTTGTGAACCTGGAATTTAGGTGGAAAGCACAGTTTGAGATTAAAAGTTAGTGACTGGATCATTTCACATGAAATCTCATTTGCTATCTTAAAAAGAAAGGTAGAGGAGAGCCTCAAGGCTAGCAAGTGCAAGGCTGGCTCTAGCAGCTTTTATCAGGTGACGGTCCTCTCCTCACTGAGGGCATCTTCTTGCTGTGTCCTCACATGGCAGAAGAGATGGAAGGCCCTGCAACTTGATGAATCCCCTTCTATAATGCACTAATCCCACTCATGATGGGGAGGCCCTGAAAACTTAGTCATGCTGTCAAAGGCATGGTCTGTTGTCACTGTTACACTGTAGGTTAAGTGTCAAGATGAACTTTGGAAGGACATGTTCAAATCATAGCAGAAACACACGCACGCACACATGCACACACGCACACACATCCATACACATACAACTATTTCAACCATGAATATGTGAGAATTCTATCAAAACTTGGAAATGCTTAATACAATAGGTCATGTATCAAAATTAACATTTATATACTAAGAAGGACATGTAATGCCTTTCCTCGATACACATGAACACAGCTTGAGAAGCCCAGGCGCTACTCTATTCCTGAGTACACTGAAGGGGAAACAGCAGATCCCTGTATCTCATCTGAAAAACTTAATGGCAGAAAATAACTGTAAAGGAGTATTTCTAAAACTCATTCTGAAGAATAAAAAACTTAGATCATCAGCAGCCATGTTGTCGTTTCACTGGGCATATTTTGAAGCCTTTTCCCCTCTGTGTGGGATGAAAGATGAATTTACCTCTAGAAAGACGGAGTCAAGGATCTGAGAATGATGTACTAACATTCTGATAAAGAAATTCTTCCATTCTATTTCTGGCAAAATTAAAAATCAAACCTTAAGCTTCAGTCTAGAGCGTCAGACCTCTATGGGCTTTGCTGTGGCATTTACAATGGAAATTCCTAGCCCTTTGTTACAGACACCAGCCACTTTCCCTCAGGTGGGTTCTGGCTTCCCTGAGTACTCCTGTCCTTGAAGCTGGGCCTGGCAAATCCAACTGCCTGTAATTCACAACCAATAAATGTTACAATGTTCATAGAAATGCCATCTACAGCATGTCTCACCTCAAAAGCTGGGCTGTGGACCACTTTTGACTTGCTGTTAATTATCTCCAGCTGTTTGAGAACAAAGAAAAAAATGTTCCAACTTTAAGCCTCAGATGAATATTCTTCCTGCTTTTGGGGTGCAAAGTTTATTTTGCTTATATGAACTCCACAGTACTGCAAAGGAAATTAAATACTATCGAATCCAATGTTCACAGTTTCACAGGAGAAAAGTGAGGCTCAGGGTCAAGGAGCAATATGTCCAAGGTCAAACTTTTAATCTGTGGTTGGTCCACAGTGTTCAGTCTAGAGGTTTGGTATACTACAATTTTCTGGAAAAAATCTCTACTTCTTTAATCAGAAATTCTAAAGAAATACACTGGCCCTCTGTGGTATACTACAGAGGAGTGTGTGTGTGTGTGTGTGTGTGTGTGTGTGTGTGTGTGTGTATACGGGGTAGACATAGACAAGAGTATGGAATGGAAAATATAAACATACAGAAGCAGTGGGAATAAAGGCTCAGCCCACGGTGTGCTTTAGCCAGTGGGCACAGGTCTCAGTCATTTTTGGAAGTCGTTAGAGAAGAGAATAAAATGGACATTTTGAGTTTTGGTTCTTGGCCTGCTGTCATCACAAGTTCTTATGGAAATGATGTAATATGATGAATTGGACAAAGTCTGAGCAGTTGGAGAGGAAATGAGACAGAGGAGACAAATGCATAGCGTGCAGTACCTCCAGTTCCGAGTACCAGCCACACAAATGCATTGGAAGGCCTCTGAAGCGCCACACATCATCGGCTAATAAAGGGTTAATAATGTATGCATTTAACTCAATATCATGCTTCTATAATACTCTGAAGTAAATTACCTTAACATGAAACACCCTTCTGAAGTCTTGAGGCTCACCTGCTCATTAGGAATCAAATTCTTGGAGACAAACAGGATGGCTTCCAGGTCGCAGGATCCATTCAGTGCACTGAGGAACTCTTCCATTCACCACATCATCCCCTTCTTGCAGCAACTTGGCAGCAGCACAGTTGAAACATTATATAAAGGCCTCAAAGACAAGGCATGCCTCCCCCTTTCCAGCACAGATCCACTGTTGGTAAGTTATGTCAGCACCTCTGTGTTTTTCCAAGGGCTCATCTGTAAAATGCTAAAGGCAATCTGTGAAATGCAAACCTTGTATTTTCTTGTGTTCTTGGTGAACACAAAGGATTCATGAGATCATAGCTAAAAAAGTACTCAGAGTTACTGTGGAGCCACTGGCTAGAATTCACCATCCACACTGACTGTACCCAAAGCTTCAGCTGAAATCATTTCAATCCTACCCTCAGGGTGACTGCTGGTGGAGGATGCTTGACATTGCATGGCTCAGGTAGCAGTGGCCTGGACTTCTTTATTTAACACATAAATTCATACATATACATACATGCATACAAATGCTACCTGCTTCCACACATCACACACCACATACCACATGTCCATTCTCACACACATTTCCAAACATCTCACACCACGTCACCATTCATACACACTTCCACACATCTCACACATCGCCATTGTCACACACACACACACATTGCACACCTCGTGTCCATTGTCACACACACTTCCACACATCACATGCTACATGTCCATTGTCACACACACTTCCACACATCTCACACGTCTCACACCAACATACACACATTCGCATGCATCTCACACTCATACTTCACATGTGCAAGTGTTCTCATATATAGCACAACACACATGTACACTCTCCTCATACAACTCAAGTAGCACATGTGTCATGGCTGACCGGAACCGTCCATGATCACCTCACCACTGAGGTGGCTCCGTGCTTTCTCCTCATTAGGCCCTTGGATGACTCTTCGCTGCCCTTCAGGATTGAGTAGATTCCCCGGGCTCCCCTAAGGGCTCTGTTCCCTCCAGTGCCAGAAGAAGCCTTTCTGTGGCCTTCCACAGAACAGGGTGCCTGCCTTGTTCTCCAGAGCCCCCACTGCAGTGCCTGAACTGCATTCAGCTGTCTGTGTTGTCACTGCACTGTCTTCACCTAAGAAAACAGCACACACTTGGTGCCGAGCAAATGAAAAAGAAATGCGGACTGATTGGGTACACAGGGAAGCACTGGACAGACACCAGAAAAGTCTAACATATTCTATGTTCAATAAAAAAGCTCTTAGAAGGAATGGTTTGAGTAATTTATCCAGGATCCAGTGGAACAGCAAGCTTAGTAACCTCTTCACATCTGAGTCTCACCAGGAACATGGACACACATACACATGCTCACACACAACCACACACACTCAGACATGCCCACCTACACACACATACTGTGCACACACACAGTCATATCCTTCCACACATGTGCCATGAACACATACAACCACACATACACTCTTACACAAGCACATGTACTGTGCACACACACAGTCACACACATATACCTTCACACACATACTATACTGTATACACTCACACACATGCACTCTCACGCATACATGTACCATAGTACCATGCATTACACACACTCATACACATTCACAGCCTCTCATACATATACTCTTACACACACACACACACACACACACACACACACACCATGCACCCATACCTCACATATGTACCTTTATGGTCATGGGTAAAATCTTTGCCTCTGCACCATGCATGGTGTATGTGGCAGACAATTGGCTCAGCTAGCAGCCCAAACACTCCACGCTGCTCACACACCCTTAGCAGCCACTAATCTTAAGCTGAGATCTGGTTGTGGTACTCTGTCTTTTTGTCACTGTTACAGTTTTCTTCTGTCACACATCTCTTCCCCTGCTTCCTCGTGGAGCCTTGTACTTGGGCTTTTTCTTTCTTGCTTGAAGTCTTAAATGAGGGGTTTGAAATGCTCCTTTCTTTGGAAAATATGCACATTTTGTAAAATTCCTACTTAGTGGGTCCAAGAATCCCTTCAGCCAAGAATCATATTTTCAGTGTTCTTGTGCTTAGACTTTTTTGCTTAGATCTATCAAGCATCCACTTCCCCCATATGTTTAGCTCCTCCTCCCTGGTCATTTTCCACATAGAGGTTCTGTCTCCAAATCTACTCTATTCTTGCTTCTGGAAATTTCAACTGTGAATTTTCAGGCAGAAGAGAACGTTTAGGGATGTGCCATTTCTGTTCTTAGTGTGATTGTGTGGAACAAATGGCAGACTCAGCAAAAACCAACACACTAAGAAGTCAGAAGAATGGTGGCAACTCTTGTAAGGGTAGCGTGAGATGACATGCATGATGGTCACAGGGTCTTGGCATGAGCAAAAAGTCTTATCCATCCCACTACTTTCCAAAAAAATGTAAGTGGCAATCAGTTTTAGAAGAGATTCTCTTCACTTTGGGAAAGCCTCTCCCTGGTATATGTAAAGGTAAGGTCATGGGATTCCTAACCCTAATGGAGAGCTATAAGTTTAACTCTAGGCTCCACCATCCTCCCCCAGGTCAAATAAAGTGCCCATTGCCAGACAAGTGGCCTTCTTGAGAGAGTTTGGGCTATTTTACATAAGAAGAAATTGAGGCGCCCCACTAGCTCCTGCCAATTACTAAAAGTTAAAGCTGCCAGTTGGCATGAGTCATGGAAAAGGCCAGCCGTGTCAGATATGCTCCATCATCCCACTTTTAGTACCACAAGTCCACATATCAATTTCTTTGCTACTAATGGAGAATCATGGATATCCTCATCCCAGATCCTACCCAGT
Organism: Nannospalax galili; assembly: GCF_000622305.1. Lineage (NCBI taxonomy): Eukaryota > Metazoa > Chordata > Mammalia > Rodentia > Spalacidae > Nannospalax > Nannospalax galili. The sequence continues at coordinate 9,796,457 of NW_008339923.1, forward strand.
CCCACAAGCTATTTATCTGGGAAAAGATTCAAGCAGAAAAGCACAGTATTGCTACAGAAGATGATTCAAATTGAAGAGTGTGGACCATACTGACTTGTGTTTAAGAATGTCCTGGCTAGGGAGGGGTGAGCTGGTATCACATACCTGTGGGTAAATGTGAGAGCCACTGTTTGTACCATGTTGGGAGTATGGTGGTGACACATCTGAACAAAAGTAAGGAATGGTCATTTCTGAGAGAAGTGGGTAGAAAATCTGCCTTAGCTATGGCTTAGCCTTAAAGAAAAGGGCTAAGAAACAAAAGAACGGACATACCCTGCCCATGATTTTCGGCAAAGAAGAAAAAGAATGTGGCTCCCTTCATCACTTGTGAAAGCACTATGAATTAAAAACTAAATTAGCTACCTAGAAATCCACATCATTACTTACTTATATGTAGTATATGGCATTAATTTTGTAGTTAAAATCAATATATATAGTCATTCTACTGTGCAAAAAATGCAAGATATTATTTCTCCTTTAGAATCATAACTTCATTCCTGTTGACAAAATTTCTCCCCACCCCATCCTCATGATAGCCACACTAATATGATCATTGTATAATGCACACAGGTACTGAAACTTCATACCATACTCCATACAGTCATACAATTACTATATGATATGCTATAAACAGAAGACAAATATTTGGACACTGTGGAATGCTAGAGAGCCAATAACAGTGTCTGGCTGTGCAGAGCCCCTTCTCCAGTGGATACAAGAGTCAGTTCTTTGGTGCCACCGCCCATCTGAAAATGTATCACTATTTTATGGGGATTATATAATTCCAAAAATTACATTTTCCTCAATTTGTTTATTTCTATTTCATGTGTATATAAAAGCCCGTGTGTCATGCAATGCCCATGGAAGCCAGAAGAGGACATTGGATCCCCTGGAACCGAAGTTATGGACAGTTGTTGGCTGCCCATAGGGGGGGCTGGAAACTGAACCCAAGTCCTCCGCAAGAGCAGTCAGTGCTCTTAACTGCTGAGCCATCTCTCCAGTCCTCCATTACAACAATTTAAAAAAATAATTAGTACTCAAGGACATAACTGTCTTTTAATAACATCCTAGATTCCTGGGCTGCCCAGAACAAAAATAATTATGTTGATAAAGGCACTCAGAGAAGAATATTTTCCTTTTGGAAAACTGGAAAATACATATTCCTCAGCCACAGCCTCAGTGGCAGCTGTCCATCGATTTCTAGTCTGAATTAAAACCGGTTAAGAATCTGTTTGAACATGACAATATGTGTATATTTCATGCTCAAGCAACACTTTAAAGAATACTTTGTATTAAAGATAACTTTACAGCCACCCTATCAGTGAGACCCTTCAACCAGAAGTGCAATGCTGCATGTCCACCAGTGGATACCTAGCTCTCTCCCCATGCCACCACATTGTCCTAGCTGAGCCCCAGAGGTTCTAGGGCAACGGTCAAAAGTGGCATAAGCAGCTTGTGACAATGTAAAAGACAGTACAGAGATAATAGAATCCCACCAGGCATGCTGGTACACACCTGTATCTCAAGTTAAAGGCCAGCTGGACTAGTATGGCAAGACCATAGGAGAGCTGGGGATGGGGGAGAAATTCTCTTGGATTATGATTATTGTCCTTTTATGTGTATTTCATTTTATAAAACAGACACTTCAAAAATAGTCTCCCTGGAATTTCATATCTTACAATCACGCATGAGCACCTCATAAATCAGTCTGGGTGAGGCATTGCCTTATAAATAAGCTGAAATCTTGGACAATGTTAAATTTGATTTTTCTTTAGAATTTTCTGGTTTTGGGTTCATCACAACGTAAGTCAAAGTTATTAAAGGAATTTAATTTTTGTGATTGAAATCTCTTCATTTTGTTACCAAAAAATCAATGTAAAATTGATTTTTAATTTAAATTTAAATTTTAAAATCAACTTAAAAACTTTGTGAGTGGTGATGACATCGCAGTGTTTGCTTGCTGTCGGGATAACTGCCATCATGGGCTCTTCTTTCCACTATTTCTATCGCCTACTAAGTCAGGGATGGCATGGTGGTATACACTTTTAATCCCAGCACTCAGAAGGCAGAGACAGGTGGGTCTCTGTGAGTTCATGGCCAGCCTGGACTACATAAAGACTTCCATGCCAGCTAGGTTAAATAGTGAGACTGTCTCAAAAGAAAAAAAAAGTCAAAGATGAATTTTTATTCTATTCTTGAAAGACCTATTTCTACAGTGAAAATAATTGGTGTCATCCATGAAATCAAACCACTATGTTCTTTTCTCAGCTTTTCTTTCACACTGAGCTTCCTGTCTTCATACCCTTGACAACCAAATGCTCAGCCACAAAGACAAAATGAGAAGACACGTATGTTGCCACACTGATTACCTTGAGTGTTCCTGCTGTTCTTAGATTCAAGGAACAGCTATTCACCTGAACGAAACAAAAGCAGAAGGGAAGTAAAAGTGTGAGAGAGAAGGCTGGAACTACAGCTCAACTGGTAAAGTTCCTGCCTAGCACACACAAAAACCCAGGCTGAATCTCCAGCTTGCCATATACCAGGCATGTGGTGCACACCCAGAGTCCCAGCACACGGAGGAAGAGGCAGGAGGATCAGAAGCTCAAGGTCATTCTTGGCTACATAGTGAATTTGAGGTCAGCCTAGGCTACACGAGACCTTGTCTCAAACAAATAATAATAATAAAATAAAGTAAGCAAATAAAAGAGAGTGAAGTGGGGCACTGGGACACAGAACATGGATAAAGAAGAGGATACTAAGGCATCAGCTCTCAATAATGAAACTCCCTCATGCAGTGGGGGGCCAGGAACACAAAAGGTCACAAATGGCCAAAGTGGAGACCAAGAGTCTGCTAAATAATGGTCCTCGGATAGGACCCATTTATTAAACTTCATCCACCCAAAGCTCAGAAACCAACGAGGAAGAGAGAGTGAAGAGATTATAAGAGCCAGGGAGGATGGGCATGACCATATGGAAACAGAGTCCTACAAGCTCCTGGGAACCTGCTTATAATGATTCTATGGCATAGGTGTCAGCATACACAAGTCCCATGCAAATTCGGACAGACAGTAACCCAGCATAGAACTGGGAAAAAGAACGGCAGACCCCAATCTTATCTAAAGGAAAGTTGGCAACTAATTATGGCTAGATGAAGAAGAGCTGATCTTCCTAAAACAAGGGACTCTAGATAGGCTGACTAGACTCCGGATGGACTTGTGCTGGGGAACAGCTGGGGACACTGACAACACAGTGGGCAGTAACTGGGCAGAGGAGTATGGAAGGGTGCCAGTGGGGATGGGGATATAAAGATGATTAAGATTGTTTGAGATGTTCTGTATGAAATACACTCAAAAAAATTAAAAAATTAAAAATAAATAAATATAAAATAAAAAAATAATTGGAGTTTGGAGCTAATGATTCTGATGCTGTTTGACTGTGATATGGCACCTTCTTGACCATAGCCATGCCATGTTGAAGTTTAGTCTGACTCTAGCCTCTGAAATTATCAGGCAGTTGACCCAGTATGGCAGCAGGACCCCATGTTGTCTTGGGAACAGGTGTGTTCCAGAGTGTACCGGCTAACTGTAGATTTATGGCTTCTGTAGGTTATGCTTGGCTTGCTTCTGCAAAATAGTAATTGTTTAGTAGAATAGAAATTGTTAAGGGGGCTCTCCACATGTAATCTTGGGAACTTAAACTTTTCACCACTGGTTATGGTTTTTCTGTATAAAAGCTTACCCTAGAGATGGCTTGGGACTGCACTTGGGTTCTGAAACCCTTGTGTAATCACTCACCAGCTAATAAAAGACTTCCATTTGGCAAAACTTTGTCTGAATGGTCTTCTCTGGTGAAACACCTCATAACATGACAGAAACAGGTAATCTACTTTGTAGGATGCAGCACCAGCACCTTTGCAGGGTGCAAGTTATTCCACCTGAGACACTGATCTAAAGGTAAAGTAAAAACTCTATAAAAATCCAGTCTCCAAATCACTGCTGCTGCTCACATTGCTTCGCTGCTGCGAGTTTTCCCAAGTACTGCCACCTCCCACACTTGGTTCTTCTCCACCTTCTCCTCCATATTCCATCCAGAGTGAGGGGCAGTGTCACCTTGTGTGTGTTCTTTTTAATCAATTTGTCATGGAAGACTTTTTTAATTGTATGGTTTGTCCCAAAGGATGCTGTGGGAAATGCTGCCTCCCTGAGCAGAGCGCTCTAGAACAGCCATCTCCATGTTGCCCTGGGGAGTTGTCTTTGGGTGTGGCACTGTAGAGTGACCCTGAGAGATGTTCTAATGAGCACAAAGCCAGAGCACCAAGGCTTTGGGGCTTGATTTCCAAGACCAACTCCTACAGAGCTTCTCGTAGCCTGTCCACAATGTCTATGCTGGTAGAGCAAAAGGACCCAAGCCAGATGATCCGTAACCGTATTTCTCTGGTCTGGTTCAAACACTGTAGCTTTAGTGACCCTGTAAAACACAACCTGTCTGGCATCATTATTCCCCTGAACACCCATCTTATGGGAACTGAAAACCCGAAGATTTTCCAGTGACCTCTGTGGCCCTGTCTCCTTCCCCATGCACCACAGGCCTCATGATGGTTCCTTGCTGATGCCAGGCCACCTCACCTCCTGGTTTCTTTGCATTTGCTGCTTCCCAGGCTTAGAATTCCTTTCCCAGATAACTCTGTATCATAAGTGTTGAACGCATCGGAAGCGTGCACTCTGTAAATCAAGGCAGTTCTCACTATAGTGGGCTGATTGCCTGATCCTGGGGCCTGTCGTTAGTCTGTGAAGGTGACCTAGAGGAGAGCATCCAGAGAAGGGTCTGACATTTCACCACCTCAAAAGCACATATCACCCCTAAAACACGATCCCTGGGCTAGCACTGTTTTGGGGCCCCTGTCCATTAGCTGAGAACTTTGTTCATTCTATCTTCCATTTAATAAATCCTCACTACTTAGTCTTTTCCTCTTTGTCACATTGTAGGCAATCTAAGACACAAGAAACATGCAATTCTAACAGTAGCAGTAGGTGGAAGGGAGCAAGTGGCGCCCTCTAGTGTTACAGTCTCCTGGAGGCCCCTGCTAGGGTACCTAGCAGCTCTACAGCTGTTACAGCTCCTGTGTAGGCCTAGGACATCAGGACTTCTGAGTCCTAGCAGCAAACTGAACTTCCAAGCAGGCCTAGGTACTGAGACTCCTCAGCCTTTGACAGTGGCCAGTGTTACAGCTTCCAGGCCTGCTGGGACTCTTGCTCCCAAAGACTTGACAACTCTCTGGGACTCATCCAGGGACCAGGCCCTGCAGCTTCTCTTCTGCAGCTTTCTCTCCTTCAGACTCAGCTCGAAGTCCCCTCTGCTCCCACTCTCTTGTCCCACTCTCCTGCCTGGCTGCTCTCTTGAACTCTTCAGTGGCTCCTTGTTGCTATGGCTGCTGCCACAGTTGCTGCATGGCTCTTGATGCTTCTGATGCTGTCAGCTGCCAGCCTTGAGGCTCTGCTTTCTTCTGAAGCTCTCTATGCAGCAGCCACTCTGCCGTCACTACAGCTGCCCTGCTCTGTCTCTGCTGCTGCTTCATGTTTCTCCTCAGCCTCCACCACTAAACATAAGCAAGGAAAGGCCACTCATGAGAAGCCTTTTCCTGGCTCTAATGTTGTATTACCAGGGGAGGCAGAACAGGATGGTATCGCCCAGGCTTGCAAAACAGCCTGTTTACATAGCCAGAAGAAGAGAGTTTGCACCAATCACAGCAAACCTCATATGCAAATGAGCATTTGTATCTGCACTAATCACAGCATTGTCCCTTTAGCACCAGTGACAGAAGTCCCTCCAGCCTACCTGGAAATGGTTGCAGTAGGTTACCTAGAGTTCACTGAGCTGTAATAATAATAATAATAATAATAATAATAATAATTCAGGCAAAACTCTTTGGAACAGTCTGACTAAGGCTGTAACTTCAGCAGTCAGAGCAATCAGCTGTGATTGTTGTGTCATTTTCTCAAGGCTTCCATAGAGTGTTCAGAATGGGCACCATTGGGTTAAGGAGAATCCAGCTGGCTATATTACTTGTGCTCTGAAGAAACCCAGGAAGCAAGGAAGAGTCCAGCAGCTGCAGTTTAAAGTCAACGTGTCCCATCCCTGAATTCAGTCTTCACTTACTTACAGGAAAATGAACATCACAAGGGGTGCTTACAATAAGAGCTTAAAGAGCTTATCTTTAATAGGAGTAGTGATTTTGGCCATGCTTAACACCTCAGAAACCTCAGGGAGAAGTGGGTCCCCCTCATCTACCTCTACCATTCCTGTCATATTTTTTGACCATTCTCATTTTTTAACTTTAAATACATTCTCTTGTTGAATCACATAATGATATTCTATTAATGGCGTCTACAATGATAGAGCACACAGGCAGGCTGAAGGACTTAGTAGTTAAAACCAAACTATGAATTCTCTTTAAAAACAAAAGCAACACTGTTTAATTTTGTGATTTTATTTTTCAAAGTAAAACAAAGATTTAGCTAGCCTTAAGGGATGAAGGATGCTAATTAATGGAGTTTTCTGATTAACTGATGGGTTAACCTGATGGGAAAACAAACAGGAAAGAAAGCTGCCAATGTGTCTCTCTTAATAAGCAAGGCATGTAACAAATTAAAACTAAGCCCTTGCAGCATAGGCTGCAACCATCTGCTGGGCTGTCACTAAGAGGGCCTATAATCATGAAGATGGATCTTCCACTCAGAGTGTCCCTCAAGGTCCAAGAGTCATTCTCTGGAATGTAACCCTCCAAAGGACAGTACCTAAGTCTCCAGGACTCCTGAGGGCAGAGTCGTAGCTGTGACCATCCCCAGCCCAGAGCACAGCTGCTCGTTTCCATTTCACTAACTGACCCTTCATCCTCCTGCTTATCTCTGTTAGTCACTTGCTTTTAGATGACCTTGAGCATCACTGATCCTGGAGATCACCCAGCTGAGCTGTCTGTTATTAGTCTCCCATTGGCTCTGCTCTAGACAAATACAACTAGCTCATATAAGCGGGTCATAATGGTCATAGCTGCCCATGTTACTTTCCAGGGTCTTGAATGGCAATTTTTTTGAAACTATTGACTTTTCATTTGATCGGAGTATCTGATTGGTGACCTTGTGACATCAGAAGACCCTAAAGCTCCATCTCAGATCATGCTGATGGCACCATTTTTGAACAAAGAGTTCAAACAGGCTATGCAGTGTCCTAATGCACAAGCAGACGCTGACTACTTTACCTCCAGTCACTTCTTCCCATGCGTTAAATCACCTGGCTTCCTTGTCCCATAAACAACCCTAAACTTACCAACCAGGAAGTGATTGGAAACTTGGGTCTCCCCATCCATACTCAGCTGTCTGGTGACTCTCCTGCTAAACTGGTTGTTTCAGTGATCAGCATCTGATTGGCTGGTTTGGTTACAGAATCTCCTTCACACTCCAAGTCATAATTAGAAATAACTAAAGCCAAAAATAGTGCTTAACTGGAACTGACCTGAAACTACTTCCCCCGAAGGCTCCCATAGCTTTGGAGAGCAATACAAAGGTGCCAAGGGAAAACATCAATTGATGGTCCAACACCAGCTTCAAGACCAAATAATCACATCGATGGTCAGCACAGGGTATGACATTGGTGCAGTAGTAGCACTTTTATCTTGGGGGACATCAACAGCTACCTAATTTGACTAAAAACCCACTCAGTGGGGGGAAACTCAAGTGTGGTACTGTAACATAACCTAATACACATGGCTGGAGTGGTCACGGATCTTAGAGAAAACCCCAAGACTGTCATATCCCTAGGCTAATGAGATTTATTTATTTATTTATTTATTTTGAGACAGGGTCTCCCTGTAGCCCCAGCTGGCCTGGAACTCACTATGTAGACCAGGCTGTCCTTTAACTCACAGAGATCTGCCTGCCTCTGTTTCCCAAGTGCTGTGATTAAAGGCATGTGCCACAACACCCGGACCTGAGTAATATAATTTCTTACTTTGTGCAAAATATGTATCCTTATATATACAGACAAATATGTCAGTCATTACTCATTAAAGAAGCTTATTTTACACCAGTTGGAGACTATTACCAAGTACCACAACTGGTCACACACAGACATTATCTATGAATTGCCCAGAACTAAGCGACACATCTACAATGCAACCTCTACACCTAAGGTGCACAGAACATAGAACAGGGTACAGAAGAGGACACTAATGAATCTCTCAATTCTCATTAATGAAGCTCCCTCATGCAAAAGAAGGCCAGGAACACAAAAGGTCACAAATGGCCAAAATATAGAGATTAAGAATCTGCAGAATGCTGGTCTTTGGACAGGACTCCTATAATAAACTTCACCTACCCAGGGCTCAGGGACCATCATGGGAAAGATTGTAAGAGCCAGGGAGTAGGTGTATAACCATATGGAAACAGAGTCCTACAAGATCATAGGACCCTGCTCATATGATTTGATGGCAATGGTGTCAGCATACACAAGTCCCATAAAAACTCAGACAAAAATCCAGCATAGAACTAGGGAAATGAACAGCAGACCCCAATCTTGACTGAAGAAATATTGACAAGTGATTACAGCTAGGTGAGGAAGAGCTGATCTTCACTCTAAAACAAGAGACTCTAGGTAGGCTGACTAGCCCTCAGTGGATGAACTTGTACTGGGGAATGTCTGGGAACACTGACTTGACACAGTGGGCCTTAACATGGATGACAGAGTATATGGGTTCCAGTGAGGACAGGGGTATAAAGATGATTAAGATTGTTTGAGATATTCTGTATGAAATACACAAAAATTCAATAAAAACTTTTTTTTTTTAAATGGTGCTTAAGGTGGAATGATGAAGATAGGATTGGGAGACAGACAAGGCATGCCAGGAAGAACGGAGCTGGCAGGGAGGCAGGGAAGGCACATTTGGTAAGTTTTCTACAGCAAAATTAGCTTCTTTAACTGTACTAGATAAGTAGGGTTCTGGACTCTGGGTCAATAAGAGGAGACACTTCAGACAGAAACATCCAGATCCAGGATCCTCAGGCAGCTTCCCAGAAACCATCCTGCTCCTCATCCTGTGGGGTCTTTGGTTTGGAAATTGGCTCCCATGTTAGGCTGCACTCTTTCACCTACAATGACTCACAACATTGATCTGTTTTAATCCTTTTTTCTTAGGCTCTCTCACCAAATAAACTTGTTCTTAGTGAAAAGTTTTAGACCAGAGCCAAGCCATCCTGCAAACAGGCAGGTCTTTCCCAGAACTCCTGTTATTTTAATAATTTAACTCTCATCAGAGAGTGCTGTCTGACACTGAAAGCATTCTAAGTGTTTAGGGTTTTGTTTTTCTTCCTCCAGTGATTGAGTTGCTTCTTTGTTCTCTGTAATCATCCAGCAAGGAAGGCTGCCGAGCCCAGGGATTTGGACATTGGAATAACATTCCTAAGCTTAAAAGCAGCTACACCAGCCACCAGGCACCACAGTCAGCTCACACCTTCATCCTCACAGAAGTCATGGGTGCAGTGAAACCAGGACATGTACTGTTGATGGAAATGAACAAGAGCACCCCAGAAACAAGCTACAAATGCATTTTCACATTGCTCAACAAGAGATTTCAGTTTAGGAGAGCCAAGCAGTTGAGTTGAATGTATATGCATTAACACAGGCTGAATGCAAGGCAGGAATAAAGCATGCATTATTCAGGGCCCACGACTTCCAGCCATTGCGGACAGACATCCTTGCTGGAGAGGCAGAGTGATGGTCTTTGCCAAGCAACACAACAAATATCCTGCAATCCACAGGCCTCTCTGTCCCTCAATGATCCATCTTCACCCAGGATACTAGGACACACGTATTTGTACATGATCATCTTTTATCATTATTTTTTAGACTTTAAAGCTTAAGGATTTTTAGAAAGAAGTGAAAAAATAAAGGGCCTTTCATCCAGGGTGACCACTTGGAGACACTTTGTTGGTGACTTTCCTGAGAAGCAAAGAAGCAGTCCACAGGCAGCCTTGTAGCCGGGTAAACCTGTGATTCTAGCACTGTCTTCAGGGGTTTTTTTTGTTTGTTTTTTTCTGTTGTGAACTTCCCTTATTCAGTTTTTCAGAGTCAAGGAACAGGGCACAGAAACTGATTCTAAGAATGAAATATACACATAGCGAGTGCTTACAATGTTAGCAACTACTGACCATGGTTTGATTTGCCTTTTGGGCAGCAGAGGAAAGGTCTTAGTTGATGTTTCAAGGGTTGCTGGGTTGCCAAGAGACTGAAATCAATCTCAAGGCCCTGGGAGCAAGGCAACCCTACTATAACTAAATATGTCACTGACCCAAGAGGTATCAACACCGAACTCTGAAAACAGACTCACTAGCAAAGAGGCAGCATGCAAGACATATCTGCAGGCAGGCCAGACTGAGCAGAGAAAAGCCCCAGCGCTTGAAATCAGCAAGCCTTCCTTCCGGTCTGGGAACTGCACAAAGCCCACCGGCCTAAGTAAGAACGTGTAGGTTCCGAAGACTGAATTATGATCCCAAACAAGTTGGACCCCTCTGTTCATTTTTCGAATGGGTAATAATATTTATCGTGTAAAATTTAAAGCATCATTTCTCGAATAAAAATCTTTTAAGAAACAACTGGGAAGATAGCTCAATGTGTAAAGCGCTTCCTGGACAAGCAGGAGATCCCCAGAGCCCACATAAAGCTGGATGCAATGGTGCAATCTGTAGTCTCAGCGTCCCCATAATGAGATGAGATGTGAAGTAGAGGTGGGAGACTGCCCAGATGTTCGTGGGCCAGCTAGCCTGGCGTACGCAGTGGAAAATAAGAGATCCCGTCTCAAGCAAGGGGGAACAGGAGGATTGACAGCGGAGACTGCCCTCTAACCGCCCATCGTGCATCGCGGCATGTGCGCACCTGCACTCTCACACACGAAAATGAAAAAGCTTTAATAAATAGACTAGTAACAGTTGTGAAAATACTGTGAACAAAATGAGTAGCTACCCATACAATGTGGTTCTGATTTCTTATTGTTGTCAGGTTGGCTATTCCCTCGGTGTTCGCCATTAACAGAGTCCACAGAATAGGAAGCCTATCTTCCTGAATTCCATGCTGAGTCCCTGCCTTCTTAATTACTTCCTGTTTCTCCTCATTGATTCATGCCCTTTTATATTTATGCCACAGGCCATTTATCACTTTTTTCACAAGCACTTCTGAATACTCCTAAAGGATAACAAGGTAAAGACCCAGACCTACTGGGCAAAAAGCAATTTGAGGAAACCCCCAGGAGGAGAGGGCACTGTGCGCCCAGACAGGAGCCCCTGCCTGACCCGTGGTCTTTATATTACAACTAAACTGCACCCAATTTTGGAAACAGAGAAAGCCCAATCATAACTATGAAGATATTCCAATATTTGTCCTGACCAAGCTTTTGTCATGTAAACCTTCTGCCCTCAAAAAAAAATCATATCATCCTTTCCAAAAGTTAAAGAGGATTTTACCAAGCCCTTGCTCAGCATAAAATCTCTATGTTTGAATGTCTGATGTGGTTAATTACGTCATAGGTTATATAATTTAATTATAATTATATTTAATCTATTATAATATTAGATTGTTTTAGTTATAATCTAAATTACAATATTTCTTGCTTTAATTAAATACCTGCTACATGAAAAGCACTATACAAGCATCTCTTGTTATATTTTAATAACAGAAAGGCAGGAAAATTCACAGCCTCTGAGAAAAATGTTGGCTCTGCCACTTAACTTACTAGCAGTATAATGTAATCTCACTACGCCTCTCTTTCCTTATTCATAAATGGGCAATTATAATAAAACTCCTATCTTAATCATTTTGAGACACATAAAAAAGTCCAGGAATAGGGCTGCAGAGTAGCTTAGTGGTAGAGCTCATGCTTAGCATGAGGGAGGCTCTTGGTTCAAGTTCTAGCAACAGCACTCAGGAAAGGAGCAAGGTCAGCTGTCCTCACTAATAATCTTCATAATGAATAGGTATTGTTTTCAGATTCTGTACACAAAAAAGCCAAAGTAAGACTTGTTGCCTAACACAACAAGTAAAATCCCACGAGTTCAGCTTGACCGACTTCACAGCCCAATTCAATTAACTTTTACTGTCAAAACATATCCTTCAACAATAAACTTTATCCATCCGTTAGAGTAAATTCAATAGACATTTGGCTCATACATACAGCATAACAATTCTGTATAGAGGCAAGACTACTTCACCCAAACCTTGTTGGGCTTCAAGCTAGTCAGACAAGAAGCACTAGGGAGGATGTTAAAGGGAAACTGTGGATCCTAATAAATTAAAAGAGGGGATGGGAGAGAGAGATTGTTATATGCATAGTAGCCTTTGAGTCCAGTTTGTTGGACTAAAAACATGGAAGAAATGGCTCTCAATTAAAGTATAACAAGCAGAGGGCTGGGGAGGTTGTTCAGTAGTAGAATACTTGCTTAACATGAGTGAGGCCCTGGGTTCAATCCTAGCACGACACACACACGCACACACACACATACAGAGTATATTTATTCTATAAAAATAGAATAAAGATGTAAGTACAGTGCTGCTGGTCGTGGTTGGTAGAGACTTTCTAACATTTCACTTGGATGTGGGTGTAAGGCAAGAAGAACTTCAGAGAATGTCACTGGGAAGTAGGTAGGGAATATTACAGTTCATGAATGCTGACATTACTCCAGGGACCATGGAATGCAATAAACATCTTTCAAACAGGGTGACTAGTTTGAGTAGAGTCTGAAAAGTAAAGCACACATTGAGAAAAGCTGTGCTGATGTTCAGTAAAGCCCGGGGTCCCCAGAGGAGCAAAGTATGATAGAAAATAAGGCATGAAAGTTAGTCTGGCACAGTTTTAAAGCGGGTCTTGGCTATGAGACTGAGTTTAGATTTATTCTTTATGGCTGTAAGGGTTGACGAAAAAAGAGTGATACGTTTGGACTTCTGCCTGGAGAAAGCGCTCTGATGTCTCCAGGAAGCCTGGCTGGGAGTCGGGAGCAGTAGGGACTGGGAGGCAGGCTGGACGCCATGTGAGGAGTGAAGGTGAGGGGCAAAGAAAGCTTGTCTGACAGCCCCTCCAGGGGGAATGAAAAGAAAAGATCTCCAACTTGGAGATGGTATCCACATAACCTAGTGACTACATGGTGGACATGAACAAAAGTGAGGCTAGCTTTAGGCTTAGCACCTGGAAGAAAGAGGCAGAGCAAGCAAGAGTCTCTTTAACCTGAACTTAACCAAACAGAGAAGTAGGACCAGAGGTCATGATGGCCTCATGTGGCATTTGAGGGATGGGTCCAATGTACAGCAGAAGCCCCAGCTGGACTCAAGCACTCAGGCCTGAGTCAGAGTGAGGAGAGTCACACTTCAGATGGGATCGTCCACGTCGCTTCAGTGGGAAAGAACTAAAACAAACGAAGACCCTTCACAGGAAGCAAGTAAAAGAAACCCAGAAGGAGCTATTGTGGGGGAGATGCCCAGGAAGGTTTCCCAGTGGTTGAAAGCAAGAACAAATAAGGAAATAGGATGGGAGGTGGAGGCCAGGACAGAGGACAGGCAGTGCAGAGCGACTGGCTGACTAGAGAAATTTCTAGGGTAGATCAGTGAAATATTGTCAGGAAAGAAAACTCAAATTGTAAAGATTCTCCTACTACATTCATTCAATAAGAAAACAACCCATCAAAAAGAACCCCAGAAGGATGTTTGCTTTGCACATGAATACATTTGAAAAGAATTAAACACTTTTATGAAGACACATTGTTTAACTTAAACAGTAGCATAACTCAGGAGCGGTGGTCAAATTATTCCATTTTTCTACTTATGTCTATTCCCCGATAAAGTAAATGAACTTAAATGCTAGATATCTATTCAGACACTCAGAATTTGTTATTAAAACACTGAAAGCCTAGTCCTTTATTTCTTATTCTTTGGAACTGATCGCTTGTCCCTTTGGGTTTTGAAAGAATAAAAATGCTAGTAATCTGTCTGAAATAAGAGTTTTGTTTTTTTTTTTAAAAAAAGAAAAGAATCCATAGAAAGCATGCTAATACCACTGGGCATTTAGTTAGAAAAACATTCAAAACCTAATCAGTACCTGTGGAGCTGTGGAGCTTGCATATGTGCCTCTGAATTCCAAAGACCAACTAGGCTGAGGCTGCACCATCCTCCAATCCCTCCCCTTCTAATCAAGGCATTTAAAAGTGCAGACGTGGTATTGTGAATGGTTGCTGATAGTGTTCTCAGCAGAGAATTTGTTCTTAACGGCTTTTCTACTGCCAAGGAGTGCTCTAAGGCAGCACTTTAAATCATGCACTCCACGGTAATATTGGATGCACAGCCTTCTGGGTTCTCATCCAGCTAAGCTCATGCTTGGGGAAAAGCCAACTGCAGAGGCAGTTTTCTGCCTGTGAGCTGGAAACTCCTAGTGAACTAAAGTTCGGGAGGTTAGAAAGACAGACTACAGGGAGGGACAGGCCTGTCTGCCTGATGGCGTGGGGTGTTCACAGGCTGCTATGACCCCAGTCGGCCCAGGCCAAAGCACAGCAGGACAAAGAGGCACAGTTATCTTCCCCATCTGCTGGACTCCATTGCTTTTCTCACAGAAGAACCTCAATAAATATATGTTACTTTGATTTTGACTTCTGAAAATGTCCCATGCTTTGATTCAAAGAATCCTTATTTAGTTAAGTAGCTCTAAATACCACTTTGTTTTTTGACAAGCTTTTTCCCCATATTTGTTCTCACTTGTTGCATTGTAGAAACAACTCCATGAGACAGACTATGTTTGCCATTACAAACAACTTACCAAGAACCAGAAAAACAGCACATTTCAATTCTGGGCCAACGGTCACGTGGGTAAATTAGTTTACTTTGGACTGCAGAGATTTGCCAGCTCCCAGGGATGCATTTTAAGCACTCTGCCTTGCACCAAGTGTCTGCACAACTTAAAAGTTCAGATTTTAAAACAGAAAGTTGGAAACTACAAATAGTATCTGTAAACCTACAAACAATGAAGAAAACAATCAAATGTCAAATATAAACTCAGCCTAAAAGCGAAGATGCTAATTTTATAGATGGTACATTAGTCAGATTTCCCATACTGAAAGAAAAGCCCAAGACAGTTTATAAAGAGGAAAGGTTGGTTTTAACTCACAGTTTTGGAGGTTCCAGTCCATAGTCAGTTAACACTTTTGTTTTGGGCCTGGGTGAGGCAGTTTGTTAAAGCAAAGCAGCTCATTTTATGGCCAGGAATCAAAAGAGGAAGAGAAAGGGGCTGGGGTCCCACTATGCCAATTGAGGGGATGCTCTAAGTGGCCAGAAGTGCCCCATTAGGCTCTACCTCTTGAAGCTTCCACCAGCTTCCAATAGTATCCAGCTGGGAACAAAGGCTTTATAGCACATGGATCTATGAGAGATTCAAAATCCAAACTGTTGCAGATAATGAAGGAATGTTTTCCTACATACAGAGCCTATGCCCAGGATGGTTAGGTAGAGGAAGAGAAAAATTAGCCTGTGGGCATTATTTTCTAGTGGTTTGGTTCTATTCACTGCTTATTGAGTCCAGAAAAATTCTTTCTCTAAAGGTAATAAGAACTTTAGCCTTTGTAAGACAAGAGATGACAAAGATCCACCCTGCCATGAGGTACAAAAACAACAACCTAAACCAATCAGCCTAACTAGAATAATGGAGTTTTAGTTAGCAAATTAAGTACCTGGTCTACTTCCTACCTCTCATCTAGTACGTCAGTCATTAAATTGCTAATTCATGCCTTTCATCTGTTAATCATTAACAACTACATTGACATGAGCACCTGGAGTTGAACTTGGAGGCTCTGTACAGTTGCTCAGTTTCATTGGGCCTGACCTCTAAATAAATCTTAGCTGCCAGATAATTTTGAGAATTCAAAACCAAGAAATAAATCTTGAAATGAAGAATTTTATATTTTTAAGCTGCCATCTTATGTTAATTTAATTTGTGTATAATATTCTTTGAAGTAAACCAAAGGGAAAGTTGCAAAGTAAGAAAGTTCTTAGCATTTTGGAATTTAGCCAGAGTATCAACTTCCTTACTCATTTCTACGAGAAATTAAGCTTACAAACTTGTCTCCACTTATTTAACCCATAGTTGAAGTTCCAATTTATTTTTGTTTCATGAGTCTACTTGAATTGGTCTTTGGTTAATAGCAAATGTTCCTTTGAAATGTTTTTGCAAGGACGATCCTCTTTAAAAACAACACTCAATGCTAAACACCACAGTATCACCACAGCCAGCAACAGACTCACGGAACTTAAAAAATTATGTGGGGCACTAGAGAGATGAATCAGTAGTTAAAAGCACTGGCTGCTCTTGCAGAGGGCTCAGGTTGGGTTCCCACAACCCACATGGCAGCTCACAACTGTCTGTAACTCCAGTTCCAGGGGATCTGATACCTTCTTCTGGCTTCCATGGGCATTGCATGCACATGATACACTTACATACATTCAGGCAAAACACTCACACGAATAAAATTTCTTTGACTTAAAATGTCTTTAATCATGTGGAAGGGCATTGGTTTTTATTTGAACTTTTAAAAAATAAAGATATATTTGACAGAATGTGTCAGCTTTTACACATGTTGTGGGATATCTTGTCATTAGATCTTTGTTATAATGTGGATTCTTTAAGGATTTAATATTAGACTACATTTCAGAAGATTAATTGTTATATAATTTGGGGAAATTTTTTATGCATGTTCATTTGCCTCAAGTAGCTGGTGACAAGCCATGTGTCTATTTCCTGTAGCTAATTCCTATTACAGAGGGATGAACAGAATCATCTTGTAGGGATTGGCTCTTTCTCTTAGGAGTAGCATTTTCAGATGTGAGAGTTAGCCACATAGTGGAGACACCCGTCTCTGGCTCTGAGAGAAGGAGCTGAGGAAGCCAGGAAGAGAGACTCTGGGTCCAGGATATCTGGGATCAGCACAAGGACAGCAGGTTGCCTAGAAATGCAATGTGGTTCACTGCTAATCAGGGAGGGTCACACACAACCCTGTTAAATTTTTCCTATTGACTGAAAAGACCTATTAAGAAATGAAAATGTGTTCCACAACTGGTCATACACAGAGATTGTCTGTGAATTGCCCAAGTCTACATGACACATCTATGATATAGTCTCTAAACCTCAGGCTCATGGAACATAGAACAAGGGGTACAGAGAACACTAATGCATCTCTCAGTTCTCATCAATGAAGCTTCCTCATGCAACAGAGGGCCAGTAACACACATGGTCACAAATGGCCAAAGCATAGAGAATAAGTGTCTGCAGAGTTTAGGTCCCTGGACAGGACTCCAATGTTAAACTCCACCCACCCAAGACTCAGGGACCATTATGGAAGATGGGGCAGAAAGATCGGGAGAGCCGGGAAAGAGGTACATGACCATATGGAAACAGAGTCTTACAGGCTCCTGGAACCTTGCTCATATGAACCTACAGCAAAGGTGTTAGCATGCACAAAAACCACACAGCTCAAGCAGACAAAAACTCAGCACAGACCTGGGGAAATAGGCAGCAGGCCCCAATCTTAGTCAAAGAATTATTGACAGCTGATTACTGCTGGGTGAGGAAGAGCTGATCTTCTTAAGGGGAGGGACTGTGGATGGGCTGACTAGACCCCAGTGGCTGAACCTGTACTGAGAGACATCTGGGGACACCAGCTTGACATGATGGGCCCTGACACAGGTAACAGAGTATATGAATTCCAGGCGAGGAGGGAGGCTGTGAGAGGGTACCAAAGGCAAGAAGGGGATATACAGACGATTAGAATGTTCTATGTGAAATACACGAAAATTCAATTAAGAATTTAAAATAAGAAAAGAAATGAAATGTGAGGGCTTTCCCAGAGGACCTGAGTTTGGTTTCAGCACCCACCTCAAGTGGCTCACAACTGCCTGTAACTCCAGCATCAGGTGATCCAGCTCCTTTGTCCTCTGTTGGTACCTGGACAGACCAAGACACACACATACACATAATTAAAAATTTGAAATTTTTAAAAAAGAAATGAAGTTGCATGATTACCCATTCAATAAAAACTGAGCAACATCGAGCTAGACTTTTTGGTCACCCAGTCTATCTTTTAAATTTGGACATAAAATAGCCAACACCATGTTTCAGGGAGACCAAGTCTTATCAGTCAGCAACTCACTGATTTTCCGATGAAACTTGCTACTCAACTTATGCACCCGCGGGAGTCTAAGGGAAATATCATTTTGTATGTCACAGGTCAAAAGTTCCATGTGAATTCAAGTGGAAATTAATTGAGAAAAAAAAATCACACAAGCAAAATCTTTTTGCTTTACATCTAGATATCTTGAGAGAATTTCCAGTGAGTCCCAGGGGACTGAGTCCTCTGTGAGAAGAAATCACCCCAGAGCATTACAAGCCCCCACTCCCCACCCCGATTTCCCATCAGCAATTACATATTCATTGCTCACTGATGTTTTACAGATAAACAACACATGGTAAGAGCAGAGATTCAGAAATGCTAGCAGCACTCTGCACCCACTGCCCAACCTGGACCTGAATAACCTCCCATCTACCACTAGTCATGCTGCAACAGATACAGAACGCTTGAGTGCTGTCAGAGAATGCCACAGGGCTAGAAGACAGAGAAGAAATTCAGTATGATCTGGAAGTAGAAAAAGCTTATTGATGTGGAAAGCCTTGAGGTTTGAGGTTGCCAATACATGGAACACCTACCACGTCTTTGGATTTCCCTATTCTCTCCTGGACTATGTCTCCTCCTAAAAGAAGAGGCTAGCCAGTAGGTAAAGAAAGGTGAACATTACTTCACTGAGAAGAAAAGACACACTATGATCAATGAAGGCAAGAAATGCAGCTGTCACCTTAGTCTTTGTAGAATTTTATTCTGAAAAATGGAAAAGAAACAGAATTATAAACCAAAGGAACATGTAATTAATTTGTATTAGTCAACTTTCCATCACTGTAACAAAATACCTGAATTAATCAACTTATAAGGAAGAAAGGTTTGTTTTGGCTTCCAAAGGTTTCAGTTCATGCTTGTGTGGTCCCATTGCTTTTGAGCCTGTGGTGAAATCAACATAGTTACATGTAGCAGAAGAAACTGTTCACTTACTGACAGCAAGGAAGCCCTCCTAGTGAGCAGTAATTGAGACCTTGACACAGTCTAGAATCATCTACAAAGAGAGTCTCAATTGAGTAATTTGACTTTATCAAGTTGGTCTGTGGGAAATTATTTGGAATGTTAATTGATTTAGGAGGGCCCAGCCCACTACAGGTAGCAGCATTCTTTGGCCAAGTGGTCCTGGGCTGTATAAAAGAACTAGGTAAGCATGAGCCTGAGAGTAGACCAGCAAATGGTGTTCCTTCGTGATTTCTGATTCAAGTTCCTGCTTGACCTCCTGCCTTGACTTCCTTCAGTGATGGACTGAAAGTATAATGCAAATAAATCCTTTTCCCCTCTAAGCTGCTTTTGGTCAGAGCGTCAGAAAGGAAACTAGAACAGAAGCAGAAAATAAGGGGTAGGGTCCCAGTATCTCTTCAAGAGCATGCCCCTAATGACCTGATCTTTCCCCAAGACCCGACTCCTATAGATCCCACCACCTCCCAAAATACCATGAGCCAGGGACCAAGCCTTCAACACATGAGCTTTTATGAGACACTCCAGATCCAAGCTAGAGCAATTTGCATTTTCACAGTGGAGGAAGAGCAAATACAAAGACTGGTCATGGGGTTGTCACAGAATTAGATGGAAAACAAAAATACCTGTTTTAAGGTGGGTGAAGCTGAGATGCAAACAATTTCAAGAGCCGAGCTGAATTAGAGACTTCTTTGAAGGCACTGCGTGTCCTCACCTGTGCGTGCTTCTCTAAAGCACTTACTGTCAGTCTTCCCCGACTAGATGACCCCTACCAAGGACAGAAGCAGTGCTCTTGCTGTCTGTGCCTCCACACTTAGTCCCATGCCATGCTATTGCCCTGAAGCTGTCAGGGTGGAGAAGGCATGACTGCAGGAATGTGAAGCTGCTGATCACATTGTATTTGCAGTCAGGAAGCAGAGCAGGGACAGTAAATGGGGCTGGGTTATCAAAGCCCTGCCCCTGATGATCTACTTCCTCCAGCAAGGAACTTCCTAAAGATTCCACAACCTTCCAAAACAGCACCATCAGCTGGGGACCAAGTCTTCGAACACATGAACCTATGGAGAACATTCTACATTCAAACCACAACAGGCATCCAGGCACAGAGAGGCGAGAAAAGGCAGGTGCAGAATGAGTCCATGGTAGAGAAAGTCTGGAATCTCGAGGGTGTGTTGGTCCTTTTTCCTGTTGCTGACAATACAGACACCACAGACTCAGTGTGTTACTTGGTTTTCTACCACTCTAAACAATGCCTGCAGTAACTAATAAAGTTTGCATTTGGAGATTCTAGCCATGATCAAGCAGACCCCCTGCTTCATTCTATTAGGGATTTCTAGCCGGTAAAGGTGCAAAGTGTATTGGGCAGAGCATGGAGCAGAGAGAGGGAGGAAGGGACCAGGGTCCCACAATTCCCTTTGAGGGAACGCCCAGTGTTCTAAGGACTTTTCAGAGGGTTCCACCTCTCAAAGTTTCTACTGCTTTCCAATAGTCATCCTGGGGAATAAACTTTAACATTGGATCATTTAAGATCCAAACTATAGTACTCGGTAAGTTTTATAGAAAAGGCTTATTTTGGCTTGCAGTGAACTGCTTGGTCCACATCTCTGCCTGTGGAAATCTCTAGAAACTTCAGTGGCCACAGCAGCTTATTTGGCTCTGGAGGTGTGAGATCTAGGCATGGCATCTGGTGATGGTCCCGTGAGGATGCACTAAAAGGCATCAGCTAGGGAGAGGCAGGACCGTGTGTAACAATGGGTCTGGTCTCTCTGTTTAAAATACTAGTGGGGTTCAATCATGTGGGCTCTCCCCTCTTGTTTTCACTTAGTCACAATCACCTCCCAGATACCCTGCCTCTGAATACACAGTCAGATTAAATTCCCCCTTCCTACTTCACAAGGGAGATTAAACCCTAGCATTACTTTTGGAGGGACAAACCATATTCACACCCAGCAAGAGTCAATGACCACCCTAATGTTTTCTTAATAATTTCCTGTTCCACTCTGCTTGTTGACCCTACTAAACCTGATTAGTAATAGAGTCTTGGTTTTATCTTACAGCTACCTACCCACCATGACTGTGGCCTTTATTAATAATTAATTAAGTTCTAAAGCAAGAGAGGCTCCCTCCCATCCTAGACCCTCTGGACGGCTGGATTCTTGGCCCATATCTATGCCTATAGTACTCTCTGGAATTCCTTTAGCAGCCAGCAGCATCCACCTCTGCCCTCTTGTGCTTTCTCCTCATGCTTGGGATGCACATGGGTAACACCACTGCCGACCACATGGCAGGTCTCCCATGGTGGTAACAGGCACGGGTGCCAAGTCCTGGCCTTACAGCATTCACCTTCTCAGATAATGGGTACTCAGAGTTTAATGCCTCCAGCCCTGGGATACATCTCCTCTTGGAACTTCCCACAGAACAATCTTGTATAGAAAAAGAGGATATGGTGTCTTGGGGAAGTGTGTGTGTCTAAATTCTTCAGATTTCATAACTTCTAGGGAAATCAAACTGGCAGAAACTAATGGGTGATGATGTGGAACCACTGTGATTGCTGTCTTCTGACTTGTGTCACATTTTGATGGAGGCCTGGAGTAAAGAAGGAAAGAACAGAGAACTCAGCAAGAATTCCAGATAGTCTAGGCCATCTCAACCACCCATTGCCTATGTTGTCATAGACAAAATTGCGACTGTCTGTCCCAGGGTTTCCCTGATAGGGGAGGGTGAGATGCCCACAAGAAAGCCCAAGTAGCCTTCCTCCACATCACAGATGCCTCCTTACCCCATCCACAAACTTTCTCCACTAAGTTCTTGAATATGAAAAACTTCAAACTTGGTTTTCTCAGCCCCCAGTCACCTCCATCCCAGCAGCCTTCAGCTAGTGAGACCACTATCTATCCTCTCCTGCCCTTGACCCTGGCACAAAATCACCAGCCACTAGAGAATTTCTGTGCAGGAGTGGCTAAGCAGGCCACTATCAGGAAACTGTACCAGTGTTGGGAAAGAGTTCTGGAAACTGTCTGCAAAGAAAGTACAGGGCTTCTCCTTGGGAGGCATGGTGAACAGGGCAGCCAGGGAGCATCCATGAACATACAGCTGAGGAGCAGCCCTTCTTTGCATGTACCTCCAGGCATCTGCCTCTGAGCTACAGTATACATGGCCTCCATTCCAGTGGACTCCCACCTGAACAGTGTGAGCTGAATGAAACCTCTTAATTCCTAAGCAGGTAGCCAATTTGATCATGAGCTCTCTTGTGGGGTATATCTGGGCCTGGGATGCCTCCAGCAGGAGATCTGGTTGATAAAAGATTGTTCCATCCACTCATTCACTCATTTGATGATCATGTTAATTCTCTTCTAGGCAAGATGCTAGGAACAAGACAGTGAATAAGATGTAGGCACTACTTTCCCTCTAAGAGCCCACAGAACAATGGAGAGAGACAAGTAAACAGGCAATTTCAATGGTGAGTGAGGCACATGGCTTGAGAGGCCTCATGAGACAGGAAGTAGGCCATTGAGAGGTGGGAGACCAGACTCAGCTTAGGAGCTTTGGAAGGATGCCTGAACATGCTGGTTTTCTGGACAAGCTCCTGAAAGCTTACTTCTCAAAGGTGGCCCTTTCCTGCAGCCTGCCTATGAGCTCTCCTGCACTTCCTGAGCTCCATTCTTGACAGAAAAGGGCACTTTGCCTTTTGAACTAAGGCTTTGTCCCCCACCTTGCAATCCATTATGGAATGAGTATCTGGTTCCTCCTCACATGGATACCGGTTAGGAGGTGGGACCTTTGGAAGGGGACTAGAATTCAGTAGGGTTGGTGGGGTCATGTAGCCTGCCTATGAGCTCTCCTGCACTTCCTGAGCTCCATTCCTGACAGAAAAGTGCACTTTGCCTTTTGAACTAAGGCTTTGTCCCCCACCTTGCAATCCATTATGGAATGAGTATCTGGTTCTTCCTCACATGGATACCGGTTAGGAGGTGGGACCTTTGGAAGGGGACTAGAATTCAGTAGGGTTGGTGGGGTCATGTGAGAAGAATCCCCAGAGGACTGACATCCTTGTAAGAGGCTGTAAGCATTAGCTTTGTCCTGTTCTTTGCCATTTGAGGAGATGATGAGACCTGGCCCACCTGCCATCAAGAAGGAGGTCTCACCAGAACCCTGACATTCAGACACAGTGACCTCAGAATTCTAGCCCTCAGTACTGTATGAAAGAAAGGCCCATTGCTTATCAGCTGCCAGCCCCGTGGGAGCCAAATGCAGCAATGTAGGCTGACTGCAATTCATGTCTTGGAGAGCATTTCAAGGTGCAGTGGCAGCAGCAAACAGGGAGTCTCCACAGGTACATGTGCCAGCACGTGCAGTGCAATGAAGTGGACGACAGTGCTCCATCTTCAGCTAAACTAGCAAAACTTTGACTCCTCCCAGTCTCCATGTGGACCCCTCACTGAGTTGGCAACCAGGCATGGGCACAGCCTTGTTGGTTCACTTTAGCCTCACACAGTGCTGCACTGACCGTGTACGTGTGCCTGCAATTTACAGACTATATTATCTACATCTAACTGAATTTCACAGTGGAAACCATAGACTGGAGGAAATTCTTGTGATCAAGCTCAAGAGAACAAGAAATTGGAGGAGTTGAACTCTCCTAATAGAAGCCATGTTTGCAGGTAAAATAATTATTACTTTATTTTTGTGAAAATCTTCAGAGATTTCTATCCCATTTAAAAACTAAGATATACTTAGACCACCAAATATTCACAAATTTATCCATGCGTACATCCATCCTCAGACTGATTGCACTATTTCATCAACAGTGCTTTCCTTGTTTAAGTTACTGAGGGAGCATTGATCATGGGCTGCAATTCCTCACAGGAGTCAGCACTCTCCTGTCAGGTAGGAAGTTCCTCTTGCCATAGCTTTGGCAGTTTTCTTCTGCCCCACACCAGTGGTGCTGATACACTCAAAATGAACAGGACAGCAGACACATGTCTTCAGTAAGGTGTGGGAACGCTGGGATCCCACACAGGTACAAAGCTCCAGAGACAGGTGCTCTGCTCACCTACTGCTGGCCTGCGGTCAAGATACGATGGGTCTAGGAAATCTTGCCTCTGATTTGTCATTTGAAGTCTTACCTTGCTCTAGTTGGAAACCAAGTAAAATTCTCACATCTTCTATTGTTCCCATCCTAGGCTGTGGATCCACTGGTCTCTCTCTAACTCAAACCTCAGTCCTGATTTCCTCAACCTTTGGCACACGGTCATAGTCATAGACCTCAAAGTTCCTTTCATCAAACCTGGCTCGAATCTAAAGTTCCCACATTTACCCACCCCTGCCTTAAAAGCAGCGGAGTGCTCAGGAATCTTGACTCTCCACCCAGTTCCATTACAGAACTGTATTTTTGCTTTAAAAATAAAAGGCAATCTTGAGATTCAAAAGTAAGATTAGTAGTTGTAATGATTCCACCAATCATTCTCAAGGTTGCAATTGCTGATCACTGTCAATCTAGCTATATATCTTGATAGAAACCTGGAGAGCATTAACAGAAATCTTCCCACAAGGTTTTGTTTAGAGCCTAGTACTGCAATTTGCTAAATGTTCTCCCTGCATTCTGTAGGAAACACTATGCTCCTTTTTAAAATAAAACTCTGATGCTTTCTACACATTACATGTGTAAGAACATGCATACACGTGTGCAAGAATTCTACATGCATGTGTATTTGTCTGAGGTAAAGTTTGCAGCTGGGCTTTGCAGACTTAACAGGGGAAAAGCTCTGCAATGAATGCTTATATTGTACCCATAGTAGAAACCCACCATGTGCATTGCAGCCTATAAATATAATACAGGAAATTAACGTAAAGTCATTTGTAAAGTAAATGTTTATATACCACTATCTCACAGAGTAACAAGACTTGGCTCCATCCTCTAAATGTTGGGCAAAAGTTCCTTTAAATCCACATGTTGACTTCACTGGACCTAGGAGGGTGGGAGTGGAATAGACTCCCAAACATGTGGACAGAGAAGGGCTTTATTTTCCTGCCCTAACATTTATTGTCATACCTTGTGTTCATAACCGAGTGATGCTGGTGGTCAGTCCTTTGGGCAGATTTGGAAACTGGGCTACAGGAAAGCATGAGTCACTGCTACTGCCATTCCCTCCACACATAACAGAAAATAGTGAAGATGTTCCATGCACTGGGGCTGGCTGTGCATATGCAGCCTCCCAGGCAAATACTAGTGATGGATACCTTAGGCTGGGTTCAGCCTGCGATGGGTCCCAATGGGATAGATGAGTCAGTTGCAGTTGTGGTAGCAGTTTGTGGTACTGGTGGCTGTCAAGGCCAAAGAAGCCAAGTCTTAATCCATGTGCAAGGAATTAGAAGTGAAGCTAACTTACCTCTAAACTGAAGTTTAGGAACTGGTTTGGAAGGGAGATTGTCACTCAGGACAATCCAAGTACTTAAAATATCTAGGCTGTTTATACAAGAGCATCCTTTACACTGCAATTTGCACAGCCCTCCTTCTCACTTTGTGGTGCTGACAACTGGCAGACATCAGTCTGTCCCTCTTGTGAAGTCTCATGAGAACTTGTCCATATCAAGACTTCTGTCTTTTATGAGCTTCAGTTTCTTATTCACAATCCAGACAGCACATGGAAACATTGATGACCTAATTTGATAAGAAATCATTGCCAAAGTTCATTTTCTGGAAGAAAGTGGCACTATCTCATGATTCATTCAGAGCCTAACCTCACTAGCTTCATTTATTTACCAACCATGGTTGCTCATCAAATCTACGAGACCCCTAATTGGAGTGTACAACTTTGATTTATGTACTTCTAAGAAAAGTAATACATTATCAGTCACAACTCTTGAAACCACTAATTGGAAGTTGCAAGGTTACTTCACAGAGATGTTAAAGGTGAGAGTACTCAAACTTTGGAGTTGGTGAAATGCTGTATCTGTGGTGCTCCTACTCTCCTTTGTTCATTAGATTTGTTGCTCAATCAGCAATGTGGCAAATTGCATCAGTAATTCCTCCATTCCTCCACTATACTGATTACAATGAAGTCAGACTCACCTGCCAGTGGATCTAAGCAGAAAAGTCAGTTCCTCTACTCACAGGTTTAAAAACAAGTGTAAGAAAATAAAAGAGGGCTAGAGAGATGGCCCAGTGGTTAAGAGCACTGGCTGTTCTGCAGAGGACCCAGGTTCAATTCCCAGCACCCACAAGGCAGCTAACAACCTTCTCTAACACTAGTTCCAGGGGATCCAACACCTACTTCCTACCTCCATGGGCATTGCATGACACAGGTGCACCTACCTACATGCAGACAATACATTCATTCATAGAAACTAAAAATAATAAATACTATATTTTTTAAAAAGAAGTGAAAAGAACACACAGAGAATGTAAAAATCTCCCAAATACTGAGCACCTGAGTTGTACAGGACTGCGCACCTTCTGACTTAACAAAGCCCCCCGATGCACATTGTTTTTGCAAACTCGCTTCCTGTATTTATTCTTTGCAAATAAATACCAGTGACCTAGCTCATTGCTATAAAAATAAACATGCTCCAAATCGCAGGTAACAGGACCCTGTGTATGGAGAAGCAAAGAAATCTGCTGAGTAGAAACCAGATGGAGATTATACACTTTGAAGTAAAATGATCAAAATAGATTGCTAGTTGTCTCCTCTTCCTCCGAGAGCCTAACCCACCCTGCTTTAGGGACAGTTTCTACAGGAAAGTTTTGTTTGGACTGGACTTCATTATCCTTTTTGCCCTGAAACCCACTTCCTAAAGTAATCAGGACAGTGATTTAAAATAGAACAAATTCTGGCCAGATTTGAGGACAGGCTGAGGGCTTTCTGAACTCAATAACTCAATGATTCACCCTGAAGGCCCAACGGTGTCACCCAACCCTTGACTTTTGTCCTTTGTGTCGCTTTAGTTTGCAAAACCCAAACTGTCCTTCACCATCTAAGAAAAGGACATGTTTCTGTATCCTCTCCCTGTCTCTGTCTCTGTCTCTGTCTCTGTCTCTCTCTCTCTCTCTCTCTCTGTCTCTCTCACTCATACCTCACATACATACATTTCAATCTCATCTAGTTCTTTGAAGTTAATTTTGTCTGTTAAATGTTTCAGAACAGCCCAAAGCTAAATATGCTTCTTTGCAAATGCTGCCACTGATTTCTGTCTACTCAGCCCTTATGGAAAGGTTGTTTGCAGAACTATGGGTGAAGAATGGTCTTACTCTGTAATGTCAACTCAGAACATCATCACATCTCCTCACCACAGTCAGAGCCTTGTCTTAGTTCAGAATTCCAAACTATATTATTTTTACTTAGGCTGTTTGTGTTAGCATTTAAAAATCATCGCCAATGCCATTGACATTTCTGAGTGGTCTTTGGGTCAGGCTTTCCACAGACCCACTTTGTTTAGTAGAAAGCAGAAGCTCAGACAGCCTTGCTTCTCAGGTCTAAGACTAGCTACCTTATTTCAGTCCTTTTTTTTTTCCTTTTTCCTAACAATGCTTAGAATTGACAATAGCTTTCATGTGTATAACACTTTGATGTTCCCAGGACCCTTGCACATACAGTATCGTATTTGAAACTCCCAAAAGTATTTGTTAAGAGATCCACCAAACACTTTTAAACATATAACTTTTTAAATTATTTTCATCTTTAAGGGGGAGATGGGAAAATAGGTTCATTTGTGGCCTTCCAATTTATCTTCAATTTTTAACAGTAAAAATATAAACTATGCATACATATGTATATATTAAATAGTAACTATGTGATATGTTGGAGAATAAAATATTTTATCATCATTCAACATAGTCCCAGAATAGATTTTATAGTATCTAGAAAAAAATTCTCCAGGCAACATTTGTGAGTCTTTTTCATAGTGTAGCTCTTAGTTGGTGTGGACAGATAATGGTTCGGGTTTAAGGCAAAGCAGGTTGAGTGGGGCTAGCTGATTGAGGAGTGATTTAGAACTAGTTTCTCTTGAAGATCAGATGATTCTCATGAGAGCATGTACTTGGACTCCTCTCGCCCTAGATGGGACTCTGGGGCTGCTGTGAACAGAGCCACAATCACCATAAGAAACAATTTAAGTTACTATGACCAGATGCCAAAGACTGTCTAGCCCCAAAGTGCTGGCTCAGAGCAGTGTGCTCAAAGTGGCACAGCAGTTCCACCTTATTCACATAAGGTCATGTGTGAAAGCCTGGCAGTAAAAGCAGTTCTCCCTGTGGAGGCAAAGCAAGCGTCCACAGCTCCAGTCTCACAGATTATCTCTAGAGGTGCCCAGGGCACCTTAAATGCAAGTACTAAATCAGCAACCTTCAATAACCTAGCTACCATCCTGCCATCCGGTTCCAGAAAGCCATTTCTTCTGACCTTAAACAAAACATGTAGAGAGCTTTAAAATTAAGAATACTCACACGTGTACATAGTGAGTTCCAGGCCACCTGGGACATAGAGTGAAACCCTGTGTCAAAAACAAGCCAGAGCCAAGATAGCTGTGGTGCAGCGACAGGCACCAGAGCAAAGGCAGCAGAGGCAGCTCTAGGCAAGGTGAGGCATGGGTGTGGTGGGCTGTTGGGTAAACAGCCCAAGATACTGGACAGTGATGACGCTGGTGAAGATGTCGAGGAGCATTTCATGCCCTTCAGTTCTGGCCATCCACACCCCAAGGGCCTGGCCCAGGGTTTGATGAACATGGGGAGATTTTTTTTTAGCAAGAAATGATCTTTATGTTTCAATTGGAGGACTTAAATCCTGATGCCAATAAGATGTCACATCACCAACCCCCCCCAAACCCGAGTGTGAAAGATGTGAAAACAGCAGATAATCCCAGCACTTGGGAGACAGAGGCAGGCGATTCTCTGTGAGTTTGAGGCTAGCCTGGTCTCATAACGAGTTCCAGGTCAGTTGGGGCTACAGGGACACCCTGTTTCAAAAAGATCAAAAAAAGAAAAGAACAGAAGAAAGCACTCAATCCATCTGTCTTCTGGAGCAAAAGTGAAAATGGTTTTCTCCAATATTGATGTTCCTCTAATGAGAAATTCAAGTCAGCAAGTAACTGTTGCCTCTGTTGCCTGCACAGAGCCAAAATACTCTTTTTTTAAAACACAAGTATACTGATGTAGACAGGCAATGGAGACAGGAAAATAGTAGGAACCAGCATAACTGAAATTATGACCCCTCCTGTGAGCATGGAATTGTGGTCTTTTCATATGAGCCTAGAGCTATAGTCCCCTTCCACTGTAGACCCCTTCCTCTGAACCTGGAGTTGTGGTTGTCTCCCATAAGCTAGAGCTGTGGTCCCCTCCAATAAAGCTGGAGTTGTGGTCTCCTTCCATGAACCTGAAGCTGTGGCCCCCTCCTGGGAACCTGGAACTCTGGTCCCCAACCATGAGCCATGTTTCCACATTCCTCTGATAGCAGGTTGATGGTGGAGCAGAGTGGAGGATGAAGGACTTCCATGTTGGGCAGCAGTTTCAGTCTTCTCTGAGTGGCTGCACTTCCTCCACTCCTCTGAGGGCCCAGGTCGTGCATGGCAAGGGCTTTGTCTCGGTGTTAGACTTGATGTTACAAGCAAGAGAGGTTTCTGCCTGTCATTTACAGATTCCAGTCTTGGGAGAACTGATTCTTCAGAATGGACTTCCCTCCTTCCTTGATGGCCAGCTAAGGTCTTGACTCTACCTGTGGTCTTGGGTGGGCACCAGGCCCTGGTTTTGGACCCTTCCCATTCCCAGGCCCCAAAGGTTTTCCATCATTTTTCTATTGTTCATCTACAGCCCCAGTGTACGTTCACCCATGTCCTACAGAAAATGTAAATCACCTAATTGAACTTAGAGAAATAAAAAGCAGAGTCTGAGAATTTTAAAAACAAAAATTCTTAAAAAAAGATTATTAACACATTCACCTATAACAGGAAAAGGAATCAGCTAAGCTCTTGTACAATATTTAATACTAAGCAATAAAACTTCCTTATGCATTCACCAAGATAAAATGGTCACAAAATATTTATCTGAGAAACTGAATGACTTAAATTGTCACATTTGTTAACTATGGGGGACAAAAGGTGAGTGTTTAACAAAAATGATGTAACTTTATATTACCAATTCCCTCTGGAAGCTGACTAGTGATATAAAGCCCATGTCTTTCATCTTCATCAGTAATTATGTTTTTTTTCATTGTTCTCTGTGATTGATGAGGACATTCAAAAAGTTTTCATGTGTGCTTTTGGTTTTGAGATGCTAAAGGTTTAAACTTTTAAATATGAAAAGGTTGAAATTA
The DNA here is from genome assembly GCF_000622305.1 of Nannospalax galili. Lineage (NCBI taxonomy): Eukaryota > Metazoa > Chordata > Mammalia > Rodentia > Spalacidae > Nannospalax > Nannospalax galili. Next base: position 9,826,992 of record NW_008339923.1, read on the forward strand.
AAAAACAAAAACATTTGGATGACCCCATCATTTGAAAAGGCAAGAGACTTTTGAAAGAACTCAGAGCATACTAAAAAAAAATGGTCCAGCCCTCAAATAATGAAAATGTGAGGTCCTAAAGAAAAGCCCAGTGATGAAGGCAGAAGCCTGTATGTGCTGATTTTACAAAGCAGCTCCCTGTGAAGTGAATAGATCAACAAACAAAAGGAAACAAAACAAAGCCAAAACAGGGGCAGAGGTACTGAGAAATAAAACAACCCAGGGCAAGATAGAAAAATGGAAAGAAAGGGGTCAATAGCAAGAGGGAATAATTTAATATGGTATGGCTAAGATTTTAACTATTCAGCTAGAAGATGCACTTGCAAAACTATTCATGGCATACCATAAAGAAGAAGGGCAACAGAGAAAGTAAGAGACATATAAAGCAGAGACCTGTCCAAAGAAGTCCAATATGCATCCAGTAGAATGCCCACAAAGAATTAGAATAATAAAGAAGCAAACTTACTTTTAAGAAAGAGCAGTTCTCTTTCACTTCCTGACTTCCTAGAGTGTGAATACACAGAAGGAACTGAAGATCTCAAAAGGATACCAGAAAGTCAAAACAATGAATTATTGAATAACTAATCTGAAAGAAGAAAATAGAACTAAATAAAAAAGTTTATGCTTTCCGGTAACAGGGCTGATTAGAAGCAGCTCTGTGTGACCCAGTAGAAGACAAGAGTGAATAAGGCAATATGGCCTATGTCTCTAAGAGAGAGAGATGCAGGAAGTCAATAAGCTGAAGTAGGGTTTCTCTGGAGAGAAGCAGCCAGGCCCTGCTGGGTGTTACAAGAACAGCAAGTTACAGAAAGGTGGGCTATGGAAACAGAGCCAGGAGCTGAATACAGCACACATGGAGAGATGGCTGTAGCGGAACACAGTGTGCAGAGGGAGGCAGAAGTGTGCTGTGGAGCCTGAAGCTGGGATTCCCTGTGGGTGCTCGGAAGTTAATTGACAGAGAAGCATCACCCTGTCACTTCCTGGGCAAGCTCAATGGGACCACAGGAAATGTGCTGCTGAACTTGGTGAATGCAGCTGGGAAGAGAGCTCTCTATGGCAAATGTAAACGTAGGTAGGCAAACTTGCCATGGGCTTTAAGGGCCTGAGTCACAGAAAGCTGTGAAGGGAAAGAACAAAGTTGTAATTAGCAGGAAGGAGACCTAAGTCTAGAGTACAGCAGAAATGGACTTCCTGCACAGAAATCTGTCTCCTCAAGTAGGTCACAATGACTTAACTTGCTGATGTTACTAGCAGCCCTTCCCCCACTTGTGGAGTTTTCTACAAAAGACGAGAAGGGAAAGACCACATCATCCCAACAAGAAAGAAAGACTGACTGGGATTACAATGTCTTCCATTACATTTTCTTTTAAAAAATTATATTAATTTATTTGTGTGTGTGTGTGTGTGTGTGTGTGTGTGTGTGTGTGTACCTGTGGAGGTCAGAGGACAACCTACAGGAGTTGGATCTACCATGTGGATCTGGCGGATTGAACTGAGGTTGCCAGGCTCAGCGACAAGCATTTGCTGAGCCATTTTGCCAGCCAGCCTTGCCCCCTATATTATTTCCTATTTTTATTCTCACTGCTTTTTGTTTGCACTTTTGTATTTGAATTGTTCTGATGTGTTTACCCTTGTATGTTTTCAGGACAGGCTTGTGTGTCAGTGCTCTCTTTCTCTGCTCCTATGCTACAGTATTTCTCCTACTAGTTCTTATACTGTTGATTCATACACTTTCCTTCTCATTTCATACTTTACTTCCCAGCTTCTCCTTTTGCCATTCCCTCCTTCTTTCACTGTTTAACTGTCAATACCCTTAACTCAAAACAGCAGCAACAGCAAAAACTCCTATAAACTATAGTTTTCCTGATCAATACCCTAGTGCTGCTGTCTCTAAACTTTATCTGGAACATAAGGTGAACCCACAAGTTTGTTCTGTGGCAAATTAACATTGGGAATCTTGTCAAATCATTTTATCTGTTGTTGTAGTTAGCTTTTCCCTAAATATGGGGATCATAAATATGGGGATCCCCTAATTGGGGATCATAAATCCAAGTGAAGGTGACTCACCAGGAAGACCCACAAAATAAAACACATAAACAAAAAGAGTGGGAAATAGGGGAAAATAAAAACTCAGGGACACATTCATCACCAAAGATGCACAAAATTTCTTAGTGCCAGAAACAAAAATAATGAGATTGCTGAAATACCAGAAAGATTTGCCAATGCTACTTTGAAAAAGGATCAGTGACCACATAGATGACTCAAATAAGCAAATGAAGTGGGGAAATCAGTTCAGGATCCAGACAAGGAAGTTAGCAGAGTAGATGAAAGTAATTTCAAGAGAAAGTTAAAAACAAGGAAGCATTCAAGAGGGTATTTGAGACTGAAAAAATAACCAAACAGAAATTTAGGAAATGAATAAATCAATCAAATAAAAAACACATTGAAAAGTTTCATCAACAGGCAAGATGAAGCAGAAGAAAGAATATCAGGAATGGAGAGCAAGTTTGAGACAATAGTATAATCAGACATTCATAAGAAAAAGTTAATGAGCATGATCAAAACTTTCAAGAACTCTGGGATACATTCAAGAGACCAAATCAAAAAGATCATAGGACAGAATGAGCTGAGAAAGTATAAAGACATAGACAACTTATTCAATGACATTATAGCAGTATAATTCCCAAATCTAGACAAAGGAAATGGATATCTACACACAAGCCATGTTTAGAGTCCCAAATAGACATGACAGAGAAAAATCTCTCCATGACAAACAAAACAAAGCAAAAATCAAAGCAAAGTAGCAATACTAAAAGCTGTGAGGGAAAAATGCCAACTCACACTCAAAGCCAAACACATCAGAATAACATCAGATAGGTCATCAGCAACTCTAAAAGCCAGGAAAGTCTTGAATGACATACTTAAAGCCCCAGAAATAAATAATTCACAAGATTTCTATACCCAGCAAAGTTATCTCCTAAAATTGATAGAAAAATAAGAACATTTCAAGACAAACACAATGTAAGGCAATTCATGACATCAGGCCAGCACTACAGAAAATAATTAAATACACAAAGGATGAAGATAGTCTCATCCATTAGAGCAGAAGAAAGAATACATTTCATGAAAGGAATAGATGAATGAATGAAAGCCAAGAAGTAATTCATAATCCAACACAGTAAATAGGGAAGGACATAAAGAACTAGTAGTAATCCAACCAACCAGAACAATAACCAACAAAACCATAGGAAATAACAAACCCTTCTCAATAATAGTCTTAAATGCGAATGGCTTAAACTTAGTTAAACATCAGTTAAATGATGCAGAATATCTAATTGAAATAAAAAACAAGAAACAACTATGTGTTTTCTCCAAAATACATACTGCAAAGGCATCCACAAACTGAAAGTCAAAGGATGGAAATCAATCACTAAGTAAATGAAAGCTAAAAGTAAGACTTTAAACCAAAAATAATTATAAGAGATTTTCTAAAGTCATTACACATTAATAAAGGGAACACTTAAGAAGATATAACAATAGTAATTATTGCAGCTGCCAATTCCATAAAACAAACACTATTGACATGAAAGTTCAGATAAGTCCAGCTACAACAATAGTGGGAGACTTTAATGCCCTATTCTCATCTTTAGACAGATCTTACAAACTAAAAGTCAACAAACTTGAGTTAAACTCTACAACAACAGGTGTCTACAGAACAGTCCATCCAACAAATACAGATTATACAGTTTTCTCAGTAACTTGGAGCCATCTCTAAGTTTGGTCATATTATAGATGCCAAAGCTGACTTTTGTAAATACAAAAGAATTGAAATAATGTTTGTAACTTATCATATCATAGTGGAATATAACCGGAAATTAACAGCATTAGAGTCACAGACATGACACAAATATTTGAAGACTACTGGAATAAATAATGTGACATTGAACAAATGTTTAAATTCCTCTTATTAAATGAATATAATATTAGTTCACCAGAACCTCTGGAACACAACTGAGGCACTCCTATAACACAGTTCATATCTATCTATAAGTACTTGCATTCAAAACTTGGAGAGATCTCAAATAAATTAAATAACCCAGTGATGATCTCAAGAACAAGTCAAGTCAAAATGCAGTAGACAGCAAGGAATAACAAAGATTAGGGTAGAAATTAAATGAAATGAGATGAAAGCAATGGTATTTATAATCAATCAAATATTTGGTTCTTTGAAAGGAAAGAAAATTGAAAAACTCCTAGCCAAACTACCCAAAAGGAAGAGAAGACTCAAATTAATAAAATTTGAGATGAAAAAGGAGATATTGAAACAGACTTCAATGAAATCCAGAAGATCATCCAGGAATACTTTAAAAACTTATATTCCAAAAAGATTGGAAAAGCTAAAAGAAATAAGATAAATTCCTAAAGACATTTGGCCTGCCAAATTTAAATCAAGAAAATATAAACAACTTAAACAATGAAACTGAAGAAGTAATTATGTCTCCCCACAAGGAAAAGTACAGACAGATTCACTGATGAAGTCTACCAAACCTTTAAGGAAGATCAAATGTTGTGCCCAGAGAACGGACCCCCAAGAATAACCACAGAATCCAGAGTGACAGCCTTGGCAGCACCTGGGGGACTGTTGGAAATGCACATACTCACTGTTGTGCCCAGAAAAGGGACCCCCAAGAATAACCACGGAATCCAGAGGGCATGCAAGAACAAAGAGTCTTTATTCGGGCTTAAGCTCGGGTTTTCAGACCTCACCAATGCAATGAATCTGTGCTGAGAGCCCCGACTGCAGGGGGAGGAAGACTTTTATAGGTTTTAGACCAAGGCAGGAGGGGAATAACAGAGTTACAACTTGATTGGTCCGAGGAGCCCGCGCAAGCCAACACACTTTTGAATTGATTGGTTACAAGGGATGCAGTCCTGGCGGTTTCTCATTGGTGGGTGCTACCCTCAGAGCTATGGAATGTGCTGACTGTTATCTGTGAGGCCGGAAGTCTCTGTTCTTACCTTATAAGGCTGCTATATGCCTGGGCCTGCTTGATCTATAGCCTCCTGGGGTGGGGGGTAGTAGGTGGAGATTACGACATGCCTGGACAGGTCCAGGCTTGCCTGAAAAAACTAGTCAAAATGGGGTCAGTGCAGTTTGTCCTCTCAGCCTAGCAATCAAGCGGTTTACAGAAGCGAGAAAGAGCCATTATTCCTAAAGAGGGGCAGGGGTCTGGGTTTCACACAAATACCGCTAGTTCTTAAGTTATCCCATAAAATAGAAAAGAAGTGACACTAGCAAACTTATTTTATGAATCCAGTATTTTCTTGATACCAAAAGTAGATAAGGAAAAGTCAAAAACACAAAACTATAGCCCAATTTTTCAAAATAATAAGTAGATACAAAATTTTTCAACAAAATACTTGCAAATCTAACTCAGGTACACATTAAGAAGATGATCAATTATGATCACTTTGGTTTTATCTCAGGGATACAAGGTTGGTTCAACATATGCAAATCAAAAAATGTACTACAACATATAAATAAACAAGTACAGAAATCATATGATCATCTCAATAGATGTAAAAAAAGGCATTTAACAAAATCCACCATCTCTTTATGATTAAAGTTCCAAAAATCTAGGAATTGATGAACGTATGCCAACATAACAAAGGTATATATGACATACCTATAGCCAACATTATACTAAGTGGAGAAAAACTGGGAGCATTTACTCTAAGAGTTCTATCTTCATTCTTATTCAGTACACTACTTGAGGTCTCAGCTAAGTCAATAAGACAAGAGAAAGAAAGAAAGAAAGAAAGAAAGAAAGAAAGAAAGAAAGAAAGAAAGAAAGAAAGAAAGAAAGAAAAGAAAAGAGAAAAGAAAGGAAAAGAAAGGAGAAAGGCAGGAAGGAAGGCAGGAAGGCAGGCAGGAAGGAAAGCAGGCAGGAAGGCAGGAAGGAAGGAAGGCAGGCAGATAGGAAAGGCAGAAATCAAATTATCCCTATTTTGAGATGAAATTATACTATACTTAAAATTTCCTAATGTTTCTACCAGAAAAATTTTTAGAACTAAGAGATACTTTCAGCAAAGTAGCAGGATATAAAAATCAATAAAATTGATAGCTTTCTATATACCAATAATGAACTTACTGAGAAGGAAATTAGGAAAAAATATTCCATTGATAATTGCTTCAAGACATTACCTAGAAATAAATCTAACCAATGAGGTAAAAGACTTCCACAATGAAAACTTTAGGACACTGAAGAAAGAAATTGAAGAAGATGCAAGATGAAAGTTAACATGGTGAAAATGGATATATTACAGAAAGTGGTCTATAGATTCAGTGCACTCCCTAGGAAAATACTAATGATATTCTTCATAGAACTAGAAAAAATAGATAATTTGTATAAAAACACAAAAATCCTGATTAGTGAATATATCCTAAGCAGTAAGAACATGGCCAGAGATATCACAACACCCGACCTATAATTATATTTACACAGACGTGGTGACAAAGACAAACACAAAAATAGGCATGTAGACCAGTGTTATAGAATAAAGGACCCAGAAATAAACCCATACAACTGCAACCACCTAGTATTTTTTAACAGATATCAAAAACATACATTGGGAGAGAAAACTTTTTAGCAAAGGGTACTGGGAAAACTGGATATCCACATATAGAAGAATGATATTAGATCCATATTTCTCACCCTGCACCCAAAAAATCAATTCTAACTGAATCAAGAATGACAATATAAAAACAAAACTTTGAAACCTTGAAAACAGGAAAAACTCTTCAGAACTCCAACCTCACTAGAATAATTGCAACTGACAAATAGGTTATATAACATTTAAAGTTTCTGTAAAGCAAAGGAAATAATCAGCAGAGTGAAGAGTGAAGTACAGAATAGGAAAAAGTCTTTGCCAACTATCTTCAGACAGGAGTTAATAGTTATATCAAGAACTATGAAAAATTAAACACTAAAAATATACCTTCTAATCACTCAATGAGATAATGATATATATATATCAAAAGAAGATCATAAATGGCCAATAAATAGTTTTAAAACTGTCCAACACCCTTAGCCATTACAGAACTATAGATGTAAACTATCTTGGGATTCTAATTCATCCCAGTCAGAATGATATATCTGAGACACAAAGACCAATACGCACACATAGTAGAAAAATATGGTATTCAATTCCATCATGTTTTTAATTTTTAAAAAGTATTTTATTATTTTGTGTGTATGAGTACATTGCCTGCATGTATGTATATAAGCTCACCCATGTCATGCAATGCCTTCGGAGGTCAGAAAAGGGCATTGGATTCCTCTGGAACTGGAATTATGGAGGGTTGTTAGCTGCCATGTGCTGGCAACCAAACCGGGTCTTAACTACTGAGCCATCTCTCCAGCCCCATGTTTTAAACTTTTTAGGTAGCATACAAAGCTATGGCTTTCACTGTGACATTTTCACACACATAGATCATTATAGTTTGCTTTTATTCACACCCACACTGACTTCTCTGGTTCTCCCTCCTCCAAGCCTGGCTGGTCCCCTTCCTCCCCACAATATTCCCTCTATCCACTCTTGTTACCCCTCCCTTTAGAACTCTTCCTCTTCTATCATAGTTCCATTTCTACTTTAATGTCCATTTATATAGATATTATACATTATTTGATATGCGTTATATATAAGCATACACTATATGTGGAAGTATATTATATATGCACAGTATATATATATTTATAAGAGATGAGGTGATATTTTGATATTTGTCGTTCTATGTCTGGCTTATTTTGCTTAGCATTATGATCTCTAGTTCCACTCATTGTCCTGAAATGTCACAACTGCATTCATCTTTAGAGGTGACTTTTGTGTTTATGTACCACATTTCATCTATTCAGCCATTGATGGACCCCTAGCCTGTTTCTCTATCTTGGCCATTGTGAGTAGTGCAGCAATAAACATGGGTATATGAATATTTCTGAGTATACCGATTTAGAATTCTTTGGGTATATACATGGGAATGGTTTAGCTAGATCATGTGATACACTGTCTACTTCAGTGTGTGTATGTATGGGTTCATGTGTGTGTGCATATGTGTATGTGTTAGGGTATGTATGGTGGATGGCTTCAGTTGTCAACTTGACACACCTGGGAAGAGGGAACCTCAATTGGGGAATTTCCTCTATTGGACTGGCCTGTGGCCATGTTTGTGAGGCATTTTCTTGATTACTGAGTGATGTGGGAGGGCCCAGCCCACAGTGGGTGGTGCCACCCCTGGGCAGGTGGTCCTGGATCATATAAGACAGCGGACTGAACATAGGTGAGGGGGACAAGCCAGAAGCAGCATTCCTCCATGGGCTCTGCTTAAGTTCCCTCCTCCAGGTTCCTGCCCTGCTTGAGTTCTTGCCCTGACTTCTCTCAATGATGGATTATGATAGGGACATGTAAGCCAAACAAACTCTCCTCCCCAAGTTGGTACTGGTCAGAATGTTTTGTTACAGCAATAGAAAACACACAAGAACAGAGGTTGACTTTTGGTATCTTCCTCAATCGCTTCCCTATCTTATTTTCTGAGATAGGATCTCTCACTGAACTTGGAGCACACAAATTTAGCTAAGCTGGATGGGTAAGGAGCTCCAGGAATCTGTCTGTTTCTGTCTTACCATTGCTGGGACTATAAGTGTGTGCTGCCATGCCCAGGTTTCTACATGGGTCACGGGGATCTGAACTCTGAACACGATCCAGAAAGCACTACACTGACTGAACCATCTCTGCCGCCCATAGTTTTAGATATTAAGGAATGTTCATACTGATCTCCAGTTGTGTATAAAGGCTCCTCCTCCTCCACATCCTCAGCAACATATGTTGTTGTTTTCTTAAAAGAAAGCATTCTGATTTGGAGAAAATGCATTTGCATTTCCCTGATGACTGAGGCATAAAACACTTTTTCAAATATTTATTGACCTTTTTATTCTTCCTTTGAGAACTATCCATTCAATTCATTAGTCCATTTACTGATTGGATAATTTGTGAAGATTTTGACATTTAATTTTTTTGGAGTGCTTTATAGATTTAGATATTAACCCCTGCCAGATTTATAGACTTAACCATAGAAGTGAAAGATATCTAAAATGAAATTTTAAGAAACCAAAGAAAAAATTGGAAGAAACCAGAAGATAGTAAAACTCATGGATTGGTAGAATTAATATTGTTAAAATGAATGTATTACTAAAAATGACCTTCAAATTCAATGAAATCTCCATCAAAATTCCTTACAGAATTAGAAAAAACAATCCTAAAATCATATGGAAGCACTAAAGATTAACAATCCAAAGTAGAAAGGCAGTGCAGGGGACTTCACAATACCTGATCTCAAGTTATATTACAGAATTATAGTAACAAAAACAGTATGACACTAGCACAAAATCAGAATTAACAGACCAATAAAACAGAAGACCTAAAAATAAGCAAACACTGCTATAACTACCTAATTTTTGATGAAGCCATCAGAAACATACAGTGGACTGAGCGTGATGGTATATACCTATAGATACAGCAGTTGCAATGTAGAGACAGGAGATTTAGGAATTCAAAGCCAACATTGGATACATATTGAGTTTGAGGCCAGCCAGAGCTACATTAGACCCTGTCTCAAAAAACAAACAAAAACAAAAACAAAACATACATTTGAAGAAACAGCCTCTTCAATAAGTTTCACATGAAGGTCATGAGAACAAGCCAAGACTTCGTGAAAAGGATTCCAGAAACAATCTCAAGAATCAACAAATGTGAAAGTCAGGAGTATCTGCAAAGCAAAGGAACTGAGCAGCACAGTGAAGTTGCAGCCCCTGGAGGGGAGATGAAGGTACAGCCCCTGGAGGGGGGATGAAGGTGCAGCCCCTGGAGGGGGGATGAAGGTGCAGCCCCTAGAGGGGGGATGAAGGTGCAGCCCCTGGAGGGGGGATGAAGGTGCAGCCCCTGGAGGGGAGATGAAGGTGCAGCCCCTGGAGGGGGGATGAAGGTGCAGCCCCTGGAGGGGGGAACACCTTTGCCTAGAATATAGTGTTTTTCATCCAATATTTTTTTAATTGAAGAGGTCAGCCCATTTTCATTTGATACACGTGCTGTTAAGGTAGAAATACACCTGTCATTTGCCTTCTGGATGACTCATCTTTTTGTTCCTCATTGCTTCAATACTATCTTCTTTTTTTGGTAAATAAATGTCTTATAATCTGATATTTTAATTCCCTAATCATTTCCTTTTGAGCATTTTCTTCATGGTTACTTGGGTATTACCATTAAAATTTTAATTCACAGCAATGTAGCTTGTATTAAAACCAATCGTTTCTATATTAGTTTTAAAAGTATTTATTCAAAGATACCATGGTTCCCTCAACCATGTTTGCTGTTAATGTCGTAAAACATATCTCAGTGCATTTTGTGTCAATCAATTTAAGTTTATAATTATTACATCATGCACCTGACCTTTAAGTCAGTTATATTTTAAAGTTATAAGCAAAATTATAATTGTATTTTCTTTTATACTTATTCCTAGCTCATTAAGAACAATCCAAACCATTCAGTCATCTGCCAACCCTCCTGCTAATTAGTGATCTTAGCTAGGATCTATATACACATATAAAAAGATTTTAAATGGTGTTACCCTATTATGGGGGGGGGTCAGTGTCCCTGCTAGACATTATAAGTTATTAAATAAAAATCCCAGTGCCAGAAATAAGCTACTTCTTTTGGAGTTGTTTGTAAATGGGTTTCCATAGACCCCTCTCCCCCAAACACTATAGGCTATTGCCATTGCTCTTGGTTATTCTCTGGAACTTAATGATAAGATACTATTGCTGAAGATACCACATACTTGAGCCCTGGGTCAGGGAGAAATCAAACTGGTACCTCTTGGAAGGTGCTATGTATGGTACCAGAGGAGAAAAGAAATCACTCCAAGCTCTGGGAGCTATAATAACAACTGGCCTGGTAGGATATGCCCACTGCTGCAATAACAGCACACATGTTATGGGAATAACCAACAACTTTCTGCTTGGATTTAGGGCCCACTCCACAGGACAGAACTCATGTCATGTGCTGTTACTAGGGCCAAGAACCGGTAGCTAGATAGGTCATGGTCCCCAAGGAAGAACCAACTACTGTTATTCTGCTAAAAAGACATAATATTAACCAACTGCATTATACTTATTGATAAGTACATTTCTTAGCATTTCAAAGAGAAGCTTCCTTTAGCAGTAATGCAATTAATACAGAGACCCACAAATGGTAATGTGTAGAGAATATGAGATTGCAGAGTGCTCAGCTCTAAATGGGATGTCTACATCATTCTCCCTCCTCCCAAGTCTCAGGGTTCATCATGGAAGACAGGGCAGAAAGGTTGTAAGAGCCAGAGGTGGTGGATGACTACTACCAATGGGTTTTGGGCACAACAGTGCAGGTGCACATAGGAACTCACAGTGATTGTGACAATCCACAAGACTTGTGCAAGAAGAAACCAGACAAAATCCCAGCATGGAGAGCAGAGATCCTCAGGAAATCCTGCCCCTTAGCTAAGGAGCTATTGGCAAGTGATTGCTGCTGAGAGAAGGAAAGTCAGTTTTCTTCAAGGATTTGGCACCTGAGAAGCTACCAGGGTTTAGTAGATAGCCCTACACCTATACATAACTAGCTGAGAGGTCTCAGTGAGCAGAAAGGAACACATGAAATTGCGGGGGAGTAGTGGTAGTGGGGATAGGGAGGAATTAGAGCAGAGGGAGTAGGGGTGGCTTGATCAAAATGCATTGCAGGCATGTACAAAACTCTCAAACAAGTTTTAAAAAGACATTAGGGCTGGAGAGATGGCTCAGCAGTTAAGAGAGTGTACTGTTTTTGGAAAAGACTCAAGTTTAGTTCCCAGAACCCACATCAGGTGACTTATAATTGCCTGAACTCTAGAGCCAGGTGTATCCAACTCCTCTGGCTTTTACAGGAACCTGCATTCACATTCACATACTCAAAGACAGACACACATACATACACATAATTAAAAATTAAAAACCAAAGCAGTTAGCTAAGTTCAATATGTACCTGAGTATACAAAAGATCCCATGTATTCCTACAGTCCATAGTTTGAGAGGAATGAGGAAGGACATGGCCTGAACATGTGATAACAGAAAATATACAATTTAGAAAAATTGAAAAGTATTTGGAATAAAGTTCTCTATCTTTAGTGATCATAACCAAGAAACTTTTAGATTGGAAAAGATACATTTATGTGAGTATATGCTTGAGCTGTCATTTGATGACAGTTATTTATAATATTATTTTTCAATTTTTGCTTCTAGAAAAATTTTGAAGCATAGATGTAAGAAATATCAAAAATCTTTAAGCAACAGAGAACTCTGAAAATGTCACAAATGATTATAATTAATAGATTATAGTCATTTTATGTAAAACATTTAAATTTGTTAAAAGAAAGAGAGGAAAAAAAGGAAGGAAGGGAGGGAGGGGAAGGAGGGAGGAAGAAGGAAAGCATCTCTTCAGGAAGACAAAACCCAAGGAGGTAACATTCACAGAAGATACTCATCTGCAGTCTTTGTAGGCTGTCAAGGAAACTCAGACAGTACTATCTATACTTAGGTAACAGGTGGGCCAAATTCATTATGCAGTCCACTTCTGCACACATTTTCTACTTAAAAGAACACAAAAGAGCCTCAAGTCACTTGAGCCAAACACAGTATTTGTTAAATGATAAACTAGATTTTAGAATGCAAGTAGAAAAATTGGGGTTAATAGGGAAATTTTGGAGATTAAAGGAATGTTTTTATTTAGAAGTTTTGGAATGATATGTATAAAGTTCAAAGATCATGCCAGACAAATACACGACTGCCTACGTCTTACTTTTTACTTCAGCAGTTGGGGAGCTGATGATTGTCCCTGACATAACAGGCAGATTCTTTCATCACACTTGTCTTCCACATTGATTTTTGTCCATCTCATGATGGTGACAACTATCATCACTTAGCTCCTCCATACACATTAAAAATCAAGTTGAAACTCTATTTACCAAGAACACACATATGTCAACTAATAAAACACATCACTTGCAGCGTGTCTACTTGTGCTTTCACCATTGAATTAGTTTCGTGGAAAAGTTAATAAAATGAATGAAGGTAGACTATAAGACAAAATCAATTTTCAAACTATTAGGGAAATCAGGAAGTTTCAGTGAGATTGGAAGTGCCTTAAAACTAAGTATTAGGCTCAATAAAACAATGGAGAACTTTAGGCAGACTGCCAGAGGACAGGAAAGGATTTGCCAAAGCCCAAGACACAAAAGCCCTGGGGCTCATGCCAGCAGTTATCTGGCTTTAACTGATGTGCTCTGATCTACCTGAGCCTTTCTAACACTCCACCTGGGTCCTCTCCCACCATCCCAACACATTTTTCACATGTCCTGCCCTTTACACGCTTCCCTGGGAAACGTCCTCCCCTCCCCCACAGTTTCTCTGCCTCTTAGTCCACATTGGAAATGAGCTAATTAACTCTGTGTAATAGTTTAATGAGTGTTAAGCTAGTACAGCAGCTTTCTCTCTGTTCTTGTGTTTTCACAGAGGACAAAAGGACACATGCCTTGTGATAAAAGGACACATGCCTTCTGTGGCATTTCCAATATTATCAGACAGGAAGAAGGTCTGTCTTTTAAGAAGGACAGGCCTTTAGGACACCTTCCATTCAGCTGGTCAGCAGCTGCTGTGCATCACCTCAGGCTGACTGTGCCATGGCCTTCCTGTCATTGTCTGCAGTATAATCTCCCTTTCTGAAATGAATCCCGGAACCAGTTACATCGTCCTTTTCTGACATTTGAAGATTGGCACGCTCTGAAAGGAGCCTGTGCCCTCCAGGCCCCCAAACTAAAATGTCTGAAAGTAAATTCCAGCAGTCCCAAGAAATCCACCAAGGACATTTCTCCTTATTTATAAAAGTATATATGAAATAACTGCAGATCCAACCAATGTAAACTAACACCATTTCCTTGGTGTTGCCCATTGCACTAATTAAATCTCATCTAAAATAAGTTAACTACAGTTCCAAGCACAGTGGTAAAGTTAGATTCAATCAATAGTGACTCAAAGTCAGAAAATAAACACAAACATGCATCTTTGGCACAAAAGAAAGCCACAAGACAGGAAGTGGTTGCCAAAAGAATATTTTCCTTCAAGCTATTAGACCCATGATGTTCTTATGAGAAAAGATTATGAGCCGACTTGAAAGAATATATGAATCTAAATAACTACCAAAATACTAAAAATTCTGGGATGCTCAAGTTTTTGTTATTTTAACAATAAAAACAGGTTAATAGACAATGTTCAAGATTGGAAAGTAAGTTAATAATTCATTGTTAGTTAGTATTACATTGTACTACAATGTAGTTAGTACATTGTTAGTACATTGTAGTATTACATTGTTAGTACATTGTTAGTACATTGTAGTACTACATTGTTAGTACTACATTGTAAAACATCTCATAAAAATGATGTGAGGTTACAATTGAATAAAACTCATAAGGAAAAATACCTAGGCTTATAGTTTGAGAAGCTGAATAGAGTGTTATAAGTTAGTCAAATATTAAAGTAAGGGAGACAGCGAGGAAACACCTAAGGACTGGTATGAGAGGGTATATTAGTTACTTTTCTGTTGCTGTGATAAAACACTATGACCAAGGCAACTTTAGAAGGAAGGGTTTATTTGGGCTTTTGGTTACAGAGGGATAAGAGTCCATCATGGCAGGGAGGTGTGGCAGCAGTGGCAGCCAGAGCAGAAAGCTGAGGAAGCAGAAAGAACAAAACCCAAAATGGTGCAAGGCTATGAACTCTCAAAGTCTGCCTCTGGTGACATGGTTCTTACAGCAAGGCCAGACCAACCACACTTCTTAAAGGTTCTGTGGTGATCCTTCCCAAACAGTGCTACCATGTGACCAAGTGTTCAAATACTTGAGCCTGTTGGGGATACTTCTCACTCAAACCATCACATTCCACTCCCTGGCCCCCATAGACTCATGTTCCTATCATAATTAAAAATGAATTTAGTCCAACTTTAAAAGTCTGCATAGTCTTTAACAGTCTCAACATGATTCCGAAGTTCAGAATCCAAAGTCTCTTCTAAGACTCAAGGTAATTTCTGAACTGTAAAACCCTGTAAAATTAAAATTACATATTTCCAATATACAATGACACAGAATACACATTTCCATTCCAAAATGGAGGAATGGAGGCATAGTAAGGAAATATGGGGTCAAAGCAAGACCAAAACCCAGGAGGACAGACTAAATCCTCTACCTCCATGTCCAATGTCTGGGACTTTAGCACCAAAGGGCTTAGATGACTCAACCCCTCCAGTTTTGCTGCCTGCAACATACATCTCTCTATTGGGCTGATTTCACTCCCAGTATGTGGCTATTCTTGATAGATATCTCACAACTCTGGCATCTCCAACATCTTGGGATCTGCATAGTAACCCAGACTTTACTTTTACAGCTTCATGTGATGATCTCTGAAGGTCACCTACATGCAGGGATTCCCTATATACTGTGTACTCCATGTATACTTTGGTTTTCTAGAAGCAGAATATCCCTTAGGCTATCTTTCATAAGCTAGAAGCTTAACTGGGTGGAGTCTTGCCGTGGAGGAACTCTTTCCATTCTTCAAGTGAAGAGCAGGGGGTCTCTTCTCAATGGCTCTAATATCCTTAACAATGAGAGCCTTTCTTCTAGTACACACCTTGGCAGCAACATTAAGCTTCCTAGTTCTTTCTCTCCAAACTGTACATTTTCTATTTATTTCTGCCCTACTTGTTCCTTTTCTTTGTATAAATGCATAAAATTTATCAGTAACAACCAACCCAGAGATTCAATATTAGGCTGTCTTGAAATTTACTCTGCCAAAGAAATCAGTCCATTACTTTCTACTTTAGCCTCAGGCAAGATCATCTGTCTTGGGCAGAGGAAGCCAAACTCTGCCAAAATATCCCAGTTGCTGTTTGAGTCCTTATTTCTCTCTCCCCTGTAATATCTTGAGCCAGGCCTCAAATACAAAGGTGCATTAAGTTATACTTACAGCATTCAACCACTTTTCTAGTCCAAAGTTCCAAAAATTTTCTATATTTCTCAAAAAAAAAATAAAGCATGGTCATATTATTCACATCTGGTACCAACTTCTGTATTTGTTACTTTTCTATTCCTGTGAAAAAAAGCACCATGACCAAGGTGTCTTAGTTTGTTCCTTCATTGCTGTGACAAAACACTCTGAACACTACCATCTTGGGGAGGAAAGGGTTTATTTGTCTTACATCTCCCAGGTCGCAGTTCATCAGGGAGCCCAAGGTAGGAACTCAGGGCAGGAACTTGGAAGCAGGAGCTGGAGCACAGGCCATGGAGGAACGCTGCTTACCGGCTTGCTCCCCTGGCCCCTGCTCAGCCTGCTTTCTTATGCAACAAGGCCCACCTGCCCATGGGTGGCACCACCCACAGTGGGCTGGGCCCTCCCACATCACTCATCAAGAAGATGCCCCTCAGACATGGCCACAGGCCAGTCCAATAGAGGCAATTCCACAACTGAGGCTCCCTCAACCCAGGTGTGTCAAGTTGACACTAAAGCTATCCAGCACACAGGCAACGTATAAAAGGAAGAATTTATTTGGGTCTATGGTTGCAGAGGGATAAGAGTCCATCATGACAGGGGGGCATAGCAACAGAGGCAGCCAGAGCAGAAAGCTGAACACTCGCATCGTCAAGCATGCACAGGAATCAGAAAGAGCAAAACTTAAAACGGGGCAAGGCCGAACTCTCAAAGCCTGACCCCAGTGACATCATTTCTCCAGCAAGGCCATACCTCCTAAAGGTTTCATGATCCTCCCCAAACAGTGCCAACAACTGACCAAATGTTCAAATACTTGTGATGAGACTACGGGGGACACTTCTCATTCAAACCATCACAGAGAGGTGAAAAGTCTAGGGAGGCATATTTGATCTGACATAGGAAATTCAGAAAGAAAGGTCAAGTACATGGTTGGTTATACAAATTTAGAACTCTAGAAATTTAAACAAAAGACATAATTATAGGAACAATCTGCATATAAATACTGTTAGCCAAGGGAGAAAATGTAGACAGACCCAAAGGAAAGGATTGGAATTGTGTGTACTATACACACATACAGCAGTCACTTCTTGTTAGGAGTATTATTTTTAGGAGCCCCCTCCCCCAAACCTATTTTCTTCCCTCTGTAGCCTGAACTTTACAAAACATTTTCAAGAGGGTATTCTATATTGAATTCAACAGGACTGGGTCCTCTTAATTTAAAGAGTTTTGATAATTATTAACATTACCAGGTTCTGTTTAAGTGATCCTTACAATTTAGGAGTATATGGCTATAGACCAACAGTGCTAGGAATGGATTATATCTGCCCTGTCCTCTTCCATAGCCATTAGCCACTTATGGATATTTAACACTTGAATTGTAACTAATACAAAATAAGATAAAAATAAAATTATTAACTAAAAGTTAGCAGTTCCCTTTTATTAAGTCACACATAAAGGTAGCTACCATGTTACACAATGGAAGACTCTGTATTTTGCAGGATTATACTGCATGCACATCTATTATTCCACTTTATACATACACAGATAGATGAGGCAAAAATCCAAGACCTTGTTTACTAACACTTGGAAATAGCACTCACCTTCTAATGAATAGCAATTGAACTCTCGCCCCAGGCTAGCGTGAACAGATCGCAAGATTGGCACATCTGTTATTCCATTGATCTGCCAACCTGAGTAAGGTTCTATTTTGAATTAAATATGATAGAGCATTAGTAATCAGCTCCAAGAAATGTAGTGAAGGTTAGGATAAGGACCTCAGAATGTTAGGAAAGCCATTGGCAGGAGGCCTAGCCTGGTCCAAGAGGGCAAGAGTCTTTGCTTGTGACTCAGTGTGATCATTTGTCTGTTTTCCAGGAGAGTCCTATTTACAGTTGTGATTAGTATGTAATAAGTATTATTAGTCTTTTGGTCTCAAATATGCATGTCAGAGTCAGACTGGGAGTACCAGCTAAGTGATTCTCCTGGGAAGAAATAGCTTCTCAAAGACTAGGGTCATTTCCATGTTCCTATGTGTCCCCTGGCAGCATTCCATGTCACTTAGGGATGTCATAGCCATAAGAACTTAGACAATCAGTGATCAATGGTATGCCCCCTATGTGCCAGGTTATTACACCAATATCCCATCCCCATCTCCACATGCTGCATCACCTTGTTTAAATATAATGGTCAGAAAGGAAGAGGCTGAACACTTGCTCAAATTCATCCAGGTAGCATCTGGCAGAGTGAGACTTGATCTGGACCTTCCCACGCTGTTTTTAAGTACCATTTCTACCACAATAGCACTGAGGCTGCCCTGGCTCTTGCCAAGTCTCCTTTGTGCAGCTTTGAACAAGCTCAAGGGCTGGAGGAGCTATCACCTTGCCTACATGTGATGTCTATAGGCTCTATTCCTCTGGACATGGTGTTCCCATTCTGCCTTGTGGTCAGGGACTGCAGACTCCCTCAGACAGTATGGAAGTCAATGTCAAGTTCCTGGAGGAAAACGTCCAAGAAACTATGAGGGTCTCTCAAGGTCTTCAAACTAGATGAAATGTTATGAAGGACTGGGCCTTCCCTCTGACTCCCTACCCATTCTAAAGCTCCTTCAGCACCCCAAGGAGTCATTTTCTTCTTGACCTTGTGACTCACAGGCTCTTCTAATACCCATGCCCCACTGTTGGTAATCATACATGGTTCATGATGAGCAAGCCAGGCAGTAAGCCCATACTAGACCCTCCCCTTTGCTGTGATGCTCATTCCTGTCCTAAGAAAATCTGACATTTTTTTCCATGAGAAGTTAAATTAATAAGGGAATCCTGCCCCAGTGCTCCACTGAGAGTCATCTGTAGGTTTTCCCATTTAAAACTCACCCCAGCTTTTTGATTGAAGAAAATGCAGCTTTTTAAACCTTGTTTGTTACTGATGAAGGGTGACTATCAGCCCAGCCACGACTGACCAATCCTGAAGACAGTGAGACCCTCTCACTGGGGCTTTGGCCATCTCCACAGGTCACTTGGAATTATGTGGTTAGAGAGCCGTAGTTTTTCCCCAGTGGAATAACTCTGAAAAGGATAAAAAGAAATAATAAACTAAGGAGTGATATAACCGGATCATATGGGATATTTGTTTTCAGTTTTTAAGAGTTGTCCACACTGATTTCCATGGTGGTTGTAGCAGTTTCCATCTCCCCCTTCCCCTCATCCTCGCCTGTATTTGATGTCAATTGTTCTCTTGATCTTAGTCATTCTGACTGGGGTAGGGTGAAATCTTAAAGTAGTTTTGATTTGCATTTTCCTAATTACTAAGAATGTTGAACGTTTTTTATTAAGGTGTTTCTTAGCTATTTTTGTTTCTTCTTTTGAGAGCTCTCTGTTCAGATCCATAGCACATTTTTCAGTTGGGTCATTTGTTTCCTTGATTCATTGGTTTTTAAATTCTTTGTAGATTTTGGGTATTAATCCTCTGTCAGATGTATAGCTGGTGAAGATTTTCTCCCACTCTGTGGGATTCCTCTTGACTCAATCGATTGTTTCCTTTGCTATACAGAAGCTTTTTAGTATAGTGAGGTTCCATTTGTCAGTTGTTGACCATTAGACAGGGAATGGAAAAACTGGCCAGACTCTTCCATTGCCTCCAGAAGCAAATAAGGAAGATTATTTCTGTGAAGGTTGTAGTTAAAGAACTGCGGCCATTTCCCACACCAAGTGAAAATGGAAAGAAATAAAATTTTCAATGATGACTAAAATCAGCAGGGTTGTAGCAGACTATTTTACTTCTAAACACAGAATTTGCTAATAGCAAAAACATTCCCTCTCTAATGGAGTCAGCTGGTCTGCTTGCGTCAGCTTCACTAGCCGTATGAAATAATTTTCCTTGATTTATTAGGAATTAAGAACAAAATGTTAGAAACTAGTCAATCCTTCTATCTCTCCTTAGTCTGGGAGAAATACGGCTCTTTTCCAAAAATCGTAAGCAATGATTTGTTTTTTGAAGGAAATATTTGGTTGCCCCAGAGTTAATTAAATGATCTTCATTCATTTTAAAAAAGAATATTTAGGTTGAGTTGGTTGTAGAGTATTTATGTTATATTTCATGGTATAAATGATAATTTGGCATTGCCAGATAAAAACTCAGTGTTTAATTAAGTAGGAAAGGGCATAGGATGTGTTTTAGTTGTTTTCTATTGCTATGATAAAGACAACTTAAAGAACTAGGAAGGAAGGAAGGAAAGAAGGAAGGAAGGACGGAAGGAAGGAAGGAAGGAAGGAAGGAAGGAAGGAAGGAAAGGAAGGAAGGAAAGGGTGGGTTTATTTTGACTCACAGTTCCGGGGTACAGTCCATCATCATGGGAAAGTCAAGCAGCAGGAGCGTGTGGCAGCTGGCAGTCACATTAGTCCACAGCTGGGAAGCAGATGAATGTTAGTATTCAGCTAACTTCCTCCATGGTGCACAGTCCAGGATCCCTGTTCCTGTTCATAATTAAGGCAGGTTTCCCACAGCAGTTAACCTAATCAAGTAAAGCCCTCATAGGCATGTCCAAGGGTGGCCTATCTCCCAGGTGATTCTAGATCTTTCATTCAAGTCGACAGCTTTCTTTTTAAGTATTTTTATTGTATTATTAGTTTTGAATGGTGTGTATGTGTGTGTGGGCTTGTGCATGGGCATTCAGTGGTGAGTTACAGGCCATGTGAGCCACTGGCGTGGGTGCTGGGAATTAAACTCCCAGTATTTTGGAAGGGTAGTATGCAGTATTACCAGCTGAACCATCTCTCCAGCCCCAATAATTAAAGTTCAAGTTGACAATTAAGACTAACCATCACAATATATTTGCAAATAGCTGTTTTGTAATCACAAACATAGCAAAGTGAACTTTACTTAACTTGTAATTCAAGTTAGGACTGAAGCTTTAGCTTGTCCTTTCTGTCTCAGAGATGTGTTATAGTATAAAGAAAGCTATACAAGTAGAGACCTGCCAGGCTTCTCAAAGCTTTATCAGGTTTACCTCTGTGCCAGCTAAGGATGCGTTTAACAAGTGAATACTATTCTAAAAAGGGGTGGACTTTGCTAGCCTAGAAAATGTGCTTCTGAGCATAGAATAAACTCTTATTGACCTTCCTCTATTAATTACAATGAAGGAGTTCTTGGAAGGCTGAATTTCAAATGTGGAATTGTCTCAAGAGCTCTTCAGTGAAAACCATGGGTGCTTTTTATTTTTTTATTTGTTAAATGATATTTAATTTTTCTCTGAAAAGTTTTAAGCACTTAAAAGCAAATGAGAACCTGAACTACGGTCACAAGGAGATCATGGCATGAGAAAGCATTTGAGTGTGTGCATCTGTGTATCTGTGCATGCATGTGTGAGTGTGTATGCATTATTAAAGGGAGAAAGAAGGAAATCTCAAAGGCTTTTCCCGTGGATTGATGATAGAAAAGGCCACCATCCTATTGAAACAGCACCATTATGAAGTATCTTCAATAGTTTATTGATATGATTTTGTCATTTGTTGTAAGTATTTTGCTGCTGGTCAGAATCTATTATTTTATTTTTGCCTATAAGATTAATAATGTCGTCTAATAAAAAAGAAGCTGCAGAACAGAACACAACCAAGAAGTAAGAAATACAGAATGAGCAAGTGATTTGTTTGCTTCTTAAAGAACTCCGTGAAACTCTTAGGCTTGTCTTTTAAAATTTATTTCGATTTGTTTGTTTTTATTTTATGTGCATGAGTGTTTGCTTGCATGTAAGCGAGTGTCATGCAATGCCTGTGGAGGCCAGAAGAGGGTGGCGGAACCCCTGGAACATTGTAGGCTCTGGGAAGTGAACCTCTGCAAAAACAGCCAGTGCTCCTGACCACTGAGACATCTCGCTAGCCCCAGGCTTGTCATTTTTAAGAGAGAGGTTGTGAGATGAGAAATTTTTTTTATTTGTTTTAGTTGGGCATGGTGGCACATGCCTTTAATTCCATCACTCAGGAGTCAGAGGCAGGCAGATCTCTGTGTGATGTGATCAAAGCCAGCCTGTTGTTGTATATAGTGAGTTCTAGACCAGATGTGGCTACAGGGAGACCCTGCCACAAAAAGATTTTTTAAATCCATGAAATTTGGTAGGGCAGATATGGGAGGATGTAGGTGGGGGAGGGTCCTGAATATGATTGGGATAGGCTGAATGAAATGCACAATGATTCAATAAAAATATACATTGAGATAGAGAGGGGGTGGGGTTGGCAGACTTCCTCCAGTGAACATTCTTACAAACAACATCTCCTTGCATAGACTTGCTTCCATCCAGGGGCCCTGCCATATACATCTATGTGTCTCAAATATTTCTTTTTCCTAAACTCTATATTCTAAATGCATAGGTCAACACATTACTTGTCCAATGGGTGTTTTACATATGCTTAGTTCATCAGAAAATGCAGTTAAGATCATTTAGATGTTTAGTTAAATTAATGAAGAAAGAAAAGGAAAACTTTGAGAATAACACTGTATACCATGGGATAAGTTTCATGAGTGTTGATATTAGCACGTTGTATATATGAGGAAATACTGTATTAAACTCTAGAAGAAGAGTATGGGTTAGAGTTCCATAGTTGCACTTGTGTTAAAATTTGTTTTCCTTTCTATCTTGTAATGATGCTCCTAAGGCAGAACAGAAAATTAATAAGCCAAGTGATATTTAACTGCAGAACCCTTTTTTTCAAAGATTTTTCATTTTTAAGGCAGTTTTGGATTTCTTAGCAAAACTGAGCTTTCCCCTCAGTCCCATCTGCACAGCCTCCTCTGCTGACATTTCTTCCCACAGTGCTGCACTCATTACCACTGGTGAATCTCCACTGACATAACACGACTGCCAAGCCTGTAGCGGACACAAGGGTTCAACTCTGGTGTGCACTGTGAGTACAGGCAAAGGTAGAACAATACACATCTACCACTGCAGGTCAGACAGAGTAGTACTACTGTCCTAAAAATTGTACAGACTATTTATTAGCCCCATTCTCCTCTAACTCATGACAACCACTGAACTTTTACAATCATAGTCAGTTGAGTTCATCAGTGCCATAGCCATGTCATGCCCATGATACAATGTTTTACAGTCCTCCTCCCTATCACGCACCTCTTCTATTCTTCTGCCTTCTCTTCCACAATGTTGCCTGAGCCGTAAAGGAGGTGGTTTAGTGTTTCGTTTAATGCTGAGAGTTCAAAACTCACTTGTTCTCAGCACTTTCACCAGTCAGGAGTCTTTGCATTAAACACTGCTTGCTGCAAAGAGAAGTCTCTTTGATCAAGACTGAAAACAGTACTAGTCTATGTGTACAAAGAGGTACACTCAAGAGGCAGTTCAACAACATGACCATTTAAACAAAAGTAGTAGGTTCACCTTTAGAACCTATGACCTCCCCAGTCATGGATCATTGACAAGATACACAGTGCCAGACATGAACTCCTTCCTACAAAGGGGTTCCCAGAAGCCAATTGTCCCCATTGCAATCAGGCCACTATTGTAACAGTAAGCACCCCTTTACCTGCAGCTGGTGTCACATCATGCAAAGTCTATGGCTGGGAAAGGCCATTACTGACTTTTCTCCTCAGTACCTACATACCTAATACTATGAAGGCCAGCCATCAAGGAGAAAGCTTCCAGCTCAGTTTCTGCATAATTTTTCCGTATTCTGAAATCAAGGTATGTAATGTCTTCAGCAATAGGGTCTTACCATTCACTTCTGGTGGGCAACCAATTTCAATGGCTCTTTAGTTTCATGAGATCCCATTTGTCAATTGTGAGTCTTATTCCTCTACTGCTGGGGTCCTATTCAGAAAATACCTGTTCCTATAAGTTGAAGAATATGCCCTACTTTTTCCTCCAGCAGTTTTTAAAAAATCAGGTTTAATGTTGAGGCCTTGATCCATTTGTAGTTGAGTTCTCTGGAGAAAGAGATCTGTTTTCATTCTTTTACATGTTGATATCCACTTTTCCTAGCACCATTTGTTGACGATGCTTGTTTTTCTAGTGTGTGTTTTGGACATCTTTGTAAAAAAAAAAAAAGGGAGCTGTAGTTTTGTGTATTTTATATCTAGGTCATCTGTTCTAGGAAATTGATCTACATGTATGTTTTTGTGCATGTACCAACTACACTGGTTTTTTATTTCTATGGTTCTATAGCATAACTTGAAATCAGAGATAGTGCTATCTCACCCAATGTGCTTTCTGTTCAGGATTGTTTCAGGTATCCTTGGGCTTTTATGCTTCCATACATGTTTTAAGATTGCTTTTTGTATGTGATGATGACCTTAGAGTTTTGACTGGGACTGCGCTGATCTGTAGGCTGCATTTGAAGGATCACTGTCTTCACGCATTCACTGTTCTCCATGAGCATGGGGAATCCTTCAGTCTTCTGGTGTCAGCCTCAATTTCGTCTTTGTTGTCTTAAACTTTTTCTTGTAGAGGCCTTTCGCGTTCTTAGTTTGGTTTATTAGCAGGTATTCTACTTTTTGGCTATTTTGAACAGGATTATTTCCCTGATTTCTTTTTCACTATTTTTGTCATTTTGTGTTAATTTTGTATCCTACCAATTTGATGAACGTGCTTATCAGCTCTAAGAGTTTTTTTGGTGGAGTCTCTAGGGACTCATGTGTAGAAGCATATCATCTGCAAACAGGAATACTTTGACCTATTTCTATCCATTGTTCCCTTCTATTGTATTATTCTAGGTAAGATTTCAAGCACTAAATTTGAATAGGAGTATAGAGTGGGCAGTGGGCCCTTTCGTCTTATTCCTGATCTTAGTAGGTATGCTTCAAATTTTTTCCATTAGCATGATATTGCTATAGGTTTGTTATGTATAGCCTTTCTTATGTTGAGGTATGCTCTTGTCATCCCTAACCCCTCCATGGCTTTTAACATGAAGGAATGTTGGATTTTTTTCAAAGGTCCTTTCTGTGTCTACAGAAATGATCATGTGATTCCTGTGTTTGAGTTCATTTATGTGATGAACTGCATTTATTGATTTTATATATGAATCTTTGGAATGAAGCCCACTTGCTCATGGTGAATGATCTTTGTGATATGATCTTGAATTTGGTTTGGTTTGCAAGTATTTTATTTAGACTTTTGAATCCATATTCACCAGGAAGATAGCCTCATGATTCATATTCTCTCTCTCCCTCTCTCTCCCCCACCTCTCTCTTTCCTACCTGTTTTCTTTCTCTCCTTCCTTCCTTCTTTCTCTCTCCCTCCCCTTTTATCTTTTCTTTCTTTCTCTCTCTTGTGCTTCTTTCAGATACTTGCCAACACCGGCACATGTTTTCCTCGGCACTCTTTCTGTCTTTCTTTCTTCCTGCATGTCTTTATCTAGTTTTAGTGTCAGGGTAATGCTGACTTTATAAAGAGAGTTTAGAAGGATTCTTGCCTTTTCTATTTTATGGACTAAGTTGAGTAGTAAAAGGTTTAATTCTTCTTTGAAGTCCTAATAGAATTTGGCAGTGACTCTACCTGGTTGTAGGCTTTTTAAATTGGGACACTTTTTAAAATTACTACTTCAATTTCATCTGTTTATTTAATCTTGGCTTAATTTTGGTAGGTCATATGCATCTAAAAATTCACCCATTTCCTTCAGATTTTCCAATATAGTAAAATATAGGTTTTTGAGGTATGCTTTTATAATTTTCCTGAATTTCATTGATATTTGTTGTAATAGCTCTCTTTTCATCTCTAAATTTATTAATGTAGTTCTTGTTTCCCTGGGTTTTGGTTAATTTAGCTAAGGTTTTATTAATCATCTTTTAATTTTTTATTGAAATTTTATGAACTTCATACAATATATTTTATCATATTTAGTGCTCCTCTCCTATCTGCACCTCCCCTTAATACTCTCTGCCAAATTCATGTATTCTCTTTTATATATTAAGTTCTATTATGTCATATTTGTGTCCCTAAATGTCCTGGATCCATCTGCTGAACTCTGATTAACCTATCCAGTGTCACACTCTTAAAGATAACCAACTGTCCATCTTCCAGCAGCTATCACTTGCCAATAGTTCTTCAGCTAGGGTTGGGGCCATATTCCACTGAGAGCCTACTACTATTATTCTGCCAAATAGATATAGTATGAAACTGAGTCCTAATAACTTATTGTTATACCCATAGATTAATGAATCTCTCAACTCTCACCAGAGAAGCTTCCTCATACAACAGATGGTAATTAACCCAAGGACTCACAATTGGTCAATGTGGAGAAAGTAAAAGGCTGCAGAGTGCTTATCCCTGAATAGGGTTTGTTAATTTATTTATCTTTTCAAAGAATCAACTCTTCATTTCGCTGACTATATTTTTTTTCATTTATATGAATTTCTGCACTGATCGTAATTATTTTTCTGCTGTTATTTACATGTTTGTTTACTGTTTTGCTATTTAATTTATTCATATTTTCACAAGGCCTTAAGGTACATAATTAATTTTAGATGTAGGCATTTAGAAATATAGCATTCTTCTTAAGATTGCTTTTGTTGTATCCAGTAGATTTGGTATGTTGTATTTTCATTTTCATCTAATTTTTGGAATTTTTAATTTATTTTTTATTTCTTCAGTGATTCATTCATCATTCAGTGATGTGTGACTTAATCTCCATTTTTTTGTATACTTTCTACAATTTCTCTTGCTGGTGATATCTAGCTTTATTCCACTGTGACCAAAAAAAAATACAAGACGTCATTAAAATTTTTATATACATACATATATGTATGTATACGAAAAGCATGCTTTTTTGGTGCTTTGATATGTGAAACATGCATACAAATGTTTTTATACACTATCTTGGGTGGAGGACAAGGAGGAATCCTGAGGGATTAAAGTCATGCAAGGTCTCAAGAGGAGCACATGGCTCAGCAAGCTTGTTTATGTTATAAACAACAACTTTTTGGTTACAAGGTTAGGTAAAAGTAATTAGTCCAGATTATGACCATATTGTAAAAGTCACTTCTACATTAGTGGTCATAAATTCTTTTAGTTGTCTTTATCATGGAAGGTTAGTCCTTCTCTTTCAACTATGATAGATAATTTTACCGTATATCACAGTCCAGGTTGGAAGTTGTGGTCTTCAAAAACTTGGACTACATCTTTTCAAGCCCTCATGGCTTTAGTGTCTATCAAGAAATCAGCTGTTACTCTAATCAACTTACCTTTATATGTGACTTGGCCCTTGACTCTTGAAGCTTTCATTACATTTTCTTTATTCTGTGTTTTTAGTGTTTTAATTATAATATGAAATATTGAGTGGATTTTTCCTGGTCCTGTCCATTTAGTATACCTCTTACACCTAAAAGGGGCATATCTTTCTCTAGATTTGAATTTTTTTTCTTCTATGATTTTATTTAAAATATTTTTATGCCTTTAGTATCATATTCTTAACCTTCTCCTGTGTCCATTATTTGTAGATTTGATCTTTTCATGATGTTCCAAAGTTTTTTCATGTCCCTTTCACATGTTATTTAATCTTTTTCATGGACCTTGATGCCACCTAGTGTTTTGTGTTCTAGTTGGGTTTCTATTGCTGTGATAAAACACTAACCAAAAACAACTTGGAAAAGAAAGGATTTATTTGTCTTACAACTCACACATCATCAGGGGAAACCCAGGCGGGAACCTGGAGGCAAGAACTGTAGCACGGACCACAGATGGCAGCACTTACTAGCTTGCTCCTTCTGGTCTGTGCTAAGCCTGCTTCCTATATAGCCTACTACAGCTGGCCCAGAGGTGGAATGTCCCACAATGGTCTGAGCCTTCCCACATCTATTAGCAATTAAGAAAATGTCTCATAGACATTGCCCATGGGGCAGCCCAGCAGAGGAAATTCCCACATTGAGGTTCCCTCTAACCAGGTGTGTCAAGTTGAACTCTCAAGCTATCCAGCATGTTTGGCTTACTGATTTTTTCATTTACAGCATCCTTTCAATTTTGATGTCCTTCAGTATTTCTATCTCTTTATTAGATTACGTTTTCATATCTTGGATTGACTTCCTTATTTCATTTATCTCTTACTCTCTTGGCATATGCTTGTCTTCTTTGAGTTGTTTGAATGTATTTATAATGGTCTTTTGCATTCTTTTTCTGGAAGTTCTTTCAAGTCACTTTTCCTGGAGGCTGTTATTATGGGTTGGTAAATTTTTGATGAGATATGTTGCCCTTTTTCTCATGTTTTTTTGTTGTTGTTTTGCACATCTAAAGTCAGTTTGTTGGTTGAGTTTTTATTTTCATTTTGTCTTTTCTTTCTTTCTTTCTTTTTCTTTTTTTCAAGTCACATATCTTCCTTCCATGAGGGCCTTTGCAATGTTCATTAGGGAGATATGACACAGTGGCGTGGAGGTGTCATTTCTTCTGTGGAACTGGTATTTGGACTGCGGGTTCTAGCTCTAGTTTCCCCTTGAGAGTCAACTACCATCTGCAATAACAGTCCTAATACCAGGTTCAGCTCCCCTGACTGGCCCCTGATTCTGTTGCTGCATATTGTGAGTACCCACGCACCTGAGTGGTGTACCCTAAGTCAGGTCCAATCCACTCTTTACCTTTGTGCTGTGTTGTGAGTTCTTATGCACCTGGGCACCCTAACATGGGTCAGCTCTAGCATATCCTTCACTTCACAGCTCTGCCACCATATATCATGGGCCCTGAACCTAGACACTCTTTCCTGAGACAGGTCTGGGCCACTCTCCACCTCTGCTGTGGGTTATGTTTCCCTGTGAGCCTTGGTGCCCTACAGTGGATCGTGTCTGGCCTGCTTCCTGCCTCCGCAACATGTTGTGGGGCCCCACTGCCTCAGTACCTACCTTGGATCAGGTCTGGCCTGCTCACCACTTCTGCATCTTCCACCACCATACTGTGGACCCTGCATGCCTAGATGACCTAACCTGGTTCAGCAAGTATGTTTTTTTTAAAGATCTATCAAATTATCTTCCAAAAATGAACGTACTGTTTTGCTGTTTTCATCAGCATGAATGAAAGTTCCTCTTGTTCCACATTCAGGTCAATATTTGATGTTTTTAGTGTTCTGGAATTTGACCATCCTAATAGAGTACAGTGGTATCAAACCGTGATAATTTGCTATGACCTAATGACTTATGATACAGACCCTCTTTGCACATGTTTATTTGCCATCTGTATATCTTCTTCAGTGAAGTGTCTGCTCAGGTCAATGTTCATTTTATTTTAATTTGTGCTATCAGATTTCTTTTTAAAACAAGAAAAAACTTTAAATGTTTAAGTCAAATTTTTGAGAGTTTCATACAATATATTTTAATCATATTAGACTTCTTCCCCAATTTGTACTCCCCCTTACTATACCACACCCAATTTCATGTACTCTATCATATATTTTAAATTTTTTTAAAGCCTACTGAGTGATATTTGTGTCCTAAAAGTCCTTCCGTGTGAGTATCCACTAGAGCCTGCTTAACCTACCCAGAGTCACACCCTTAAAGAAGACTGGCTCTCTCCCTTCCAGCAGCTACCAGATGCCAATAGTTGCTCAGCTAGAGCTGAAGTTTCTTACTCATTTCCCCACGTCTCTTCTGGGATTTTGTCCAGTTTGAGCTTATGTGGTATTTCTGCACGCTGTCACCATTGCTGTGAGTTCATATGAGTAACTGACCAGCTGTCTGGAAAACTGTTCCTTGTGGTCAGCTACAGCCTCTGGCTCTTAAAATCTTTTCGCCCTCCTCTTCTGCAATATCTCTGAGCCTTGGGGAGGCAGAAGTTTGATATAGGTTTCCTATTCAGACATAAGCAGTATGCAGTTTCTTATTCTCTACGTGTTGGCCAGTTGTGGTTCTTTATGTTAATCACCATCTGATGCATAAGAAAGCATCTCTGATGGGAGTTGAGAGATGCATTAATCTATGGGTACAAAAATAAGTCATTAGGAGTTGGTTTAGTACTATGTATATTTAGTAGAAAAATAGTATTAGGCTTTCTCCTATGGCCTGTGACCTGTCTAGCCACAGATTATTGGGACTGCTATCAGTACCAGCTATGGGTTCCATCTTGTGAATCAGACCTTAACTCCAATCAGAAAGTGGTTGTTTATTCCCATAATTTCATGCCACTATTGCACCAGTGGGAATATCTTGTCAGGCCAGTTGTTGTAGCTCCTAGGACTCACAGCTGGGCAGGGTTGATGACTACTTTTCTTTCCTGGCAACATACATAGCACCTTCTAGCATTATAAATGCTAGTCAGTAGAGATGAATCATTGAAGTCAGTACCAGCTTGATTTCTCCTTATTTGTTCTATAACTGGTATATGTACCTTCTTCAGCAATACGGTCTTACCATCAAGTTCTGGTGGGTAACCAAGAGCAGGGGCAATGATCTGCATTCTCTCAGGGTCTATGGGATCCCTGGTCAACAGCTTCAAAAGAGGGAGTCCATTCCTGGCTTTGGCATTCTTTTGAAAGCCTATGGTGTCTGGTAGGGGCAATGCCTCCTGTTATAGGGTACCTCCTTTTAATCTCTTTTTATATTGCATGTGTGTATACTTTAAGGAGCTTCTATAGTAGGTTTCCATATGACTTTTTCTAAAGGCCTTTAGTGTTAGTTATCCAACCCCATACTAACCCTCTTCTGTCCTGCCCTCCCATTCCCCAACCCCTTTAACCCTTCATATTTGACTATTCCTCCTTCCCCTTTTATGTCACTGCAGTCTATCTCAACCATGAAACCTCCTCCAATTGTCCTTTACTAGGTTCCTGACCCCTATAGATTTTCTAATTGAAACATGTATGTCTAAGAAGTCAGAGCTAGCATCCACTTAAGAGAAAGCATGTCAATGTTTGTTTTTCTGGGTCTGGGTAATCTCACTTAGGATAGTTGTTTCCAGTTCAATTTACCTGTGAATTTCATAATTTTGTTTTTCTTCACAACACAACAATATTTCATTGTGTAAATGTACCATACTTTCTTTATCCATTTATCAGTTGATGGACATAGGTTGTTTTCATTTCCTGGCTAAGGGGAATAGAGTAGCAATGAATATGGATGAACAGGTATCTTTATAGAGCTTTAAGAGTCCTCTGTATATATTAGGTAGCAGGTTTTTGTTGTTGCTGTTTTATTCTGTTTGTTTTGCAGTGATGACAATTGAACCTAGGTCCTTAGGTATGCACGTTGCATGCTCTTGTCCCCGACCGCTTTCCGTCTCGCCAGCAAGAACGACGCGGGAGGACAAGTCAGGATCCTTCTGCAGCAGTTTATTTAAGAAGGTCCGGATACCGGCGCCATCTTGTAATGGCGGCGGAGGCTGTGGCTCTCCACATGCTCTACCACTGGCCTATGCTACCAGGCAAATAGCAGTTCTTTACCTGTTACATCATTTATAAACATTTTGTCCTGGTCTATGGTTCCTTATCTTATTCTCTTCACAAAGTGCTTGCAAAACAGATACTGTGAGTTTTAAAAATGCCCAACTTACCAATGTCTTCTTTCATGGATTATGCTACCATATCTAAAGACATTTAAATTTAATTCTATGATATCTTCTAGGAGTTTTAAAGTCTTGCATATTGTATTTGAGCCTATGATGTAATTTGAGTTCATTTTTGTGATGATAAGTATAAGGTCTGGGTGGGTATTTATTTATTTATTTATTGTGGATAATCAGTTGTTCCAGTAACAATCATTCTTAAAAGATTTAAGCCATCTTTTCTTTTTCCCCATTGTATAATATTTCTCCTTTGTCAAAGGTCAGCTAACTAAGTTTATGTAGGTTTATATTTGCTCTCTATTCTGTTTCCTTATTGTGGTGCTCTATTCTTTTGCCAATGTCACACTGTATTCTTTGTGTCAAAGCCAAACAGTTTCAGTTCTCTAGGTTTGTTATCCTCTCAAAGAATTTTGTTGGCTATTGTGCACCTTTTGTTTCTTAATACATGCTATAGAGTCACTTCTAATGTTTTCAAAATAATCTTCTGGGGGTTTTCTTTGGGAATTAAATTTATAGAACAATGGGAAGATCTGAAATCTTGATATTAGTCTTTCTATCCACGAACATGGAATGTCCAATTATTCATTTTTCTTTGGTTTCTTTCACCATAGTTTTGTCGTTTTCTTTATATATTTGTGAATATTTTCCTCTAATTGTATCTATGTATTTCCTTACATTTGTTAATATAGATGGTACCATGTTTTAAATTTCAAAGTCCAATTCTTCATTGTTACATAAAATATGATGAATAATAAGAAATATTAAAAATAAAATATTATGCACATGACACTTTATTTTAAGCTCCATCATAATGTACATTGTAGCCAGAGTCTCTCTTTTCTATACGTCAACTACTAAGATCACTCAGAATTGTCTTCCTCCTTGGGAACTATCCTTAGCAATAAGAACTACCCCAAATATGGTTACAGCCCTCCTGAGCATTACTGACCGGCTGATGCGAGCTTAAAAAGGCCTGACATTCTACCAGAGTTGAGACAATTTGTAAAGCCATCCTAAAGATCTCCACAGGGTTGCAACTGCCCTGTGAGTCAGCTTCCAACCTGCTCTCCTCTCTTCCTCACCGTTCTATCTCCTGTGAGCACTCATCAGAAGAGCTTCATGTATCTCTCTGAGTCTATATTCAGGAAGCTGAGTCTGAGTGTGATCCATGCAGGGGACACAGACAGCAGATACTATGATGGAATTTGGGGGTTGAGCACCCACTGGAAGACAGGTATAAGGACACCATTGTTGGTGGTGGCGTTTGTGTATCACCTGCCATGCCCTAATGATACACTTGGCATCTTTCTACTGGTGTTGAATTACATGCTATACTAATTGTAAGTAACACACTGGCTGAAGCTCTATTCCCCACACTTGAGAGCTGCGATGGTAAGATGATACTGAAGGGGAAGGCAGGAGAACGAAGAACTGAAGCTGTGGCTTCATGGGATGAGTAGAGCTTTGGAGAGTTTGGACTCAGCCCAGCAGATCATCCTCTGTATTAAAAGTTGGACCTGAGGATATGTCCCATCACTTTTCTATTTCACTGTCTCCCTCCTTACTGTCTGATTCTTCCCATGGACTAAAGTTTCTGGATCTAAGGAAGGGCCCTCTAGTACAGACCTAATTTGTACTCTTCCCCCTTGCATCATGCTAGCCATAAGAAATGGTGAGACAAGACCTCCATTTCATCCTCTGTTTTCTACATTACCTGCCAAATTAGCAGCCAAGGCAGTAGATAGCCTGGATGTCTTCCCCATCGTAATTCTTCTTTTACACAGGCAAGTCCTTTCTGGGCAGAGACATCAGCCTCAGTTGCATGTCTTTTTAAAAAAATATTTTATTTATTATTTTTATTTTATGTGTATGAGTTTTTGCCTACATGTATGTGAGTACACCCATGTTGTGCAATGCCACGGAGGTCAGAAGAGGTTTTGGATTCCCCCGGAACTGGAGTTAAGGACAGTTCGTAGCCCATGTGGGTGCTGGGAATGAACCCGTGTCCTCTGCAAGAGCAGTCAGTGTTCTTAACCACTGAGCCATCTCTCCACTCCTCAGTTGCATGTCTTATCACTCACAGCAGAGGCCATACAAGTGCTACCATAGCATGCTTATGACTGTGTCCCATATGTGCTGTTTTCAAGGACTATAACACATGTTCTAGTCCATTATCCATTCTGGGGAGCGTCCCTGTAATCACATGGAGAACTCATTTATCAAGGTGGCTTGTTAACTAACACTATATAGAGGAAGATGATCACCCTGAGTTCTCCTCCCCAAATATGTCCCCAGGTGGCCCTGCCTGTTTCACATCTTATCCCCCTTGGCAGAAAACAATCAACTGCCACTACAACAAGGAGTCACACCATCCCATGCCATATCAGCAACCCTGATGCAAATACTCCATCCTCAGATGGTTCAGCCTTAGTATGTGTCTTATTACCCACAACAGAGGCCATGTTAAATGTTCCCCAAAAGTGCCCTTCGATTCTATCAGACACTAATTCTGTTTCATTGTGTGACTTTTTCTGGAGAGATGTGAACAAATGTTTACCCACATAGGGCAATAATGACAGACCAAAGATACAGTTCCACCCACGTCTACATCAGGGAAACAATTTATTGTGGTTACTTACAGGAGCATGAGTGACTCGGGCAGCTGCATTACCTAGAAGCCCATCCCCCGCATAGGTGACAGCTTTCAGGCAGCTCCACTAGTCTTCTGTCCCCCAAGTAGCTGTTTACCACCTCATGAATTTTGTAATTTTCTTGTGAGTTTATGTAACTGTCTTGTGAGATTTATGAACCTTCTTATTCCTTCCCAGAGGAATGGTTTGCTTGTTTGCTTTTGTTTTAAAAAGGTTCTCACTATGTAGCCCTGGAAGGCCTATAACTCTCTATATAGACCAGGCTAGTCTTGAACTAAAAGAGGTCTGCCTACCTCTGCCTCTCAAGCTATGGGATTAAGGGCATGTGCTACCATGCCTGATTCCTGAGGAAATGATTAATCAAGAGCAGGGAAAGGCCCATGGCCTCACCTGCAAAGCAGGGTGGAGCTATATAAAATTGGTAATGTCAAGTACCACTCACAGTACTTTCCAGGATCCACAGACTCACCCAGTGCTCATTTCCCAGCCCAGCCCAAAATATATCACTATAATGAATTC
Source organism: Nannospalax galili (assembly GCF_000622305.1). Taxonomy (NCBI): domain Eukaryota; kingdom Metazoa; phylum Chordata; class Mammalia; order Rodentia; family Spalacidae; genus Nannospalax; species Nannospalax galili. Next base: position 9,861,824 of record NW_008339923.1, read on the forward strand.
ATCTGGACTAAGACCAAAATACACTTCGTTTGCATTTGCCTTTCCTGTCTACAATGCCTCAGCTAGAGCCACTGAGGATTTATGGAGCGCCAAGATGATTTTCATAATTTCAGTGCTAGAAAATAAAACTTTCCTTATTTCCACATATAGTGCAGGCTGTCTATGGGAACTGTCTATTTTCATGCTGAAAATGGAAGACAACTTATATCTCATATCTAACCCTCTTCTCCCTCAAAAATAGAAGAAGCAGTTAGTTATAAGTTGTGTAAGAAATTACGATAGATGGGAACTTCCAAGAAATTTCTTTGTCGTTGCTCAGTTTAGCCACTGGTGAACAGAATTGAAATAAACTTTAGAACACTTTGAAATGAATTCACAAAACCAACAGAAAAAGCACCTTCCTTTAAAACTATGTCCTGGAATCACTAAAGGATGAATTCATTATCTCTGCAATAAGCTAAATAATCACTTGGTTCATTTACAGTCAGAAACTAATAAGCAGACACAAATCTTAATGTACTTGTACATGTTTGAAATTCTTCAATGTATTTCAGACCATGCAATGTATTTATATGTAGAGCACCTGGACTGGTCCAGATCAAATGTTCCCTGCAGTGCATTTAGACAATCCTGCTCTACTAGCCATGTGTAATACTCCATAGTTCACAGACTCTAGGAAAAATCCACAGAAGATATTTGAGTCACAAAATTTTAAATTGAGCCTTGAAGAGATCATCCCCCCTTCCCAGAACAAACCTCAAGAATGTTGATATTAATATAAAACTACCTAGCACCTAATGACATGAATTTTACAATTTCTGGGAAATCAGTCAAATATTACCAGAGAGGCAAAGAAGCAGAAATACAATCCAAATGACAGGAATAATCAATTAATAGAAACAAAGAAATGATATGTTATATAATTCATAAAATAGAGCACATAAAAATTATACCAGACAGATATTAATAGTAGAGTGATGGCTGCCAGGGACTGGCAGGATGAAATGGGGAATTATTATTAATGGGTATAGAGTTTCAGTTTTATAAGATGAAAGGATGTATGGTAAAGGAAGCTGGTTATAATTGCACTTTATGAATATGTTTAATATCATGGAACTATGCTTTTAGAGGTGGATAAAATGATAAATGTTATAGGTATACTTTGACAAAAAGTGGAAAAAATAAAAATTATAGCTGTGCTCTGCATATCTAGGATAGTGGAAGGAATACTGATAATGTTAAGCACAGACAGAAAAGCTATACAATTCTAATTTGTTTAAGTGGAAAAAGGAAAATGCTTGAGATGGAAAACACACTGAGTGAGAAAAAAAACCTATTGGGCACCGAAGAAAAGACTAGCAATTTAAAAACATAGTAATAGAACATTTCAAAATTATAAAACACAATGGAAGAAAATAATGAGACATAAATAATGGAGCTGTGTGACAGCTTTACATGCCCTAAGGTACATGGAATTTAAATCCTGTGAAGAGGAAACAGGAAAATTATTTGAAAAATGACTTCATGTTTTCTTTATTTCATAAAAACTGTAACCCCATGGATATAAGAACTCAATAAACCCCAACTGTAAAAAAAAAAAATCAGCAAAATTAGACTAATACACATCATGACCAAATTGTTAGAAACTAGTTGAGATGTTCTGTATGAAATATACAAAAATTCAATTAAAAAATATATAAAACACAATTCATCAGGGGTTTAAAACTATGTCTTCATTACATAGCACTGAATTAGAATTAATACCTTTCTTAAAGAATTTACATATTTTACACAGATGAAATATGGTCTGTAAGCTTTTATATAATAGCAAGTAGTAAATTTGCAGAGCAGAGATGCTCAAATATAAACATGAACCAGATTGTAGTTAATTTTCATCAATTTATTAATTTGGGGTGCTTCATTATTATGGAGACCCCAGATCTTAAAAAAAATTGTGTCTTACATTAAGGTCAAAAACGTCAGGACAGCCAGGCGTGGTGGTGCACTCCAGCACTCTGGAGGCAGAGGGAGGTGGATCTCTGTGAGTTTGAGGCCAGCCTGGTTTACATAGTGAGTACAAGGCCAGTCAGGGCTACAGGGAGATCCTGTCTCAAAAAGACACCCCCCCTCCACAAAAAAAATGTCAAGATAGCAAAAGTCTGCACCTGAATCACATTGGTTTTTACTAGTGACTTTTTGTGGATTAGGATTTTATTTCATTCATTCATTCACTCACTCATTTACTCGTTTATTTTACAGGGTCTTCCTGTAGCCCCAGCTGGCTTGGAACTTGATCAGGCTAGCCTCAATCTCACAGAGATCTTCCTGCCTCCCAAGTGGTGGCATTAAACTTGTGTGCCACCTCACCTGACTTGTGGATTGGGAATTTATTATTGCTTGTTTATTTGATGATTTTGAAGGGGAAAAAGCATGGGGATGACAGAGACATTTACTTTCTAAAAGAAGAATCCTATTGAACAAAAACTGATGGTTGTTAATTTAGAGAAGAAAGTCCAAGAAGGAAAAAAAAATAGTAATAGGTGCTGGGGTCAGGCAGTCAGATCTCTGTGAGATCAAGATCAGCCTGGTCTCCATAGCTAGTTCCAGGTCAGCTGGGGCTACAGGGAGACCCTGCCTCAAAAAGGCCAAAAACAAAAGCAGGGGCTGGGGAGATGGCTCAGTTAAAGTGCTTGCTTTGTAAGGAGAAGGACCTAAGTTTGAAACCCAGAACTCATGTTTGCAATCTCAGAACTGGGGAGGTGGAGATAGAAAGATCCCTCTGACTAACAGGTTAACCAACCTAGCCTACTTGGTGAGCTCCAGGCCAGAGAGGGACCCTGTCTCATAAAAAGAGGGCTAAATAACCCTGAAGAATGACACCTGATGTTGTCTTCTGGGGTCCATATGCATACATACATGTATGTGCACTTGTCTACACATATGTATGCATGCAGGCATACTCACACATGCACAAATTGATTAAAATAATTTACAGTAGAGTTTATGACCAGAGGCCTGCCCAGGAACTAGGGAACCAATTCAGATGACATCACTTTACTCACCAACCTAAGTAAATATTTTTGATATTTTCTGGTTAAATAGGTAATGAGAAGACTACATCTGGTATGAAAATGATGATATCATCACAGGTATATTTCTAATGCATAGAGGGGGATCTTTTGTTCATTATGATAAACATTCCTAATACAGTCATGCTACTGTGTCATATATGCATTCCTAGTTATTCTCATTATTACAAAGTAAATACTGAGATTTTGAGATTATGCTTCCTGAAACATAAGGACCTGAGTTTGATCCCCACATTTGTGTAAAATCCAGGTATGCCTCTATAATCCCAGCACTGGAGAGATGGAGACAGGTGGATCCCTGGAGTTCATTGTCCACCAGTCTAGCTGAATTGGTGAGCTCCAAGTTTACCTATCTCAAAAAATAAGTGGGAGAGCAGTACAAGAAAATACCTAACACTGGCCTCTGGCCTCAATCTACAGCACACACTGAACACATGCACACATATCCACACACCCACATGAACACATGCACATACCAGAGAGACAGAGACAGAGACAGAGACAGAGAGAGACAGAGAGATCTAAAAACCATGGGTCTGGCTCACTCCCGTCCATCTGGTCTTATTCTTCAAAGTATTAAGTCCCCAGGGACCCTCCTACGACCTACAAGAATTGTCTACCACTGTTTCCCATAACCAGAATTATTTCTGCATACATCAGTGTACTTGTTTACTGTCTTAGTAGGCGTAAGCCCCACAAAAACAGAAGCAATGCTTTCTTCACTCATCCCTCACCAATTACACTAGTTGCTTTTCTGTTGATGTTCTAAAATACCATGACCCAGAGCAACTTCAGGAAGAGTGGGTTTATTCTGGCTTAGAGTTCCAGAGGGATAGTGTCCTCACGGTGGGGAAAGAACGGCAACAAGTGGCAGGAGCAAAAAGCTGGCTGATGACGTTTTCATCCACACAGAAGTAGAAGAAAGGGAACAGAAAATGTGGTGAAGCTATAAACTCTCAAAACGGGGCCCCATGACATACTTCCTCCACCATGGCGTCACCTCCTAAAGGTTACATAAACTTCCCAAACAGTGCCACCAACTGGGGACAAATTTTTGTGATGGTTTGAATGAGAATGTCCCATATAAGCTCCAAGTATTTGAGTGCTTGGCCCCAGTTGGTTTACACTGTTTGCAGAGTTTAGGAGCTGTGGCTGTGCTGTGCTGGAGGAAGCGCCCTGGTGGGGGTGGGCTTGGACACTTCATAGCCACATCCCAGTTCCAGTTTCCCTCTCTCTGCTCCCTGTAGCTATGTAAAGATGTGAGTACTTACCTTTCTGTTCTGGCTGCCCCCTGCCATGCCTCCCCCACCATAGTAGACTCTTACCCTCTGGAACCCTAAGCCCAATAAACTCTTCCTCTTATAAATGACCTTCATCACGGTGTTTCATCAGGAAAAGTAACTAATACACAGTGGGATGTATAGAAACTCTCTTTACTTTCTGTTTGATTTTCAAATACATCTAAAATATTCTAAATATAAAATCTGTTATTTTAAATAAATATTTAATTACTTCTATGTTCTGAAAAATGAATCCCAGAGCTCACTGTATCAACAGAGGCTACATCTGCTGATACATTCATGGCAAATGGAGATAAAATAAAATAGCCAAGAAGGAGAAAAAGAGAAGGGTAAGTGGGGTAGCCACAGTAAAATTACAACACCCACCCCAATCCTACACAAGAGATGGGATTGTGAGATGACGTACCCAGAAGTATGCACAAAGTGTGGATTTCTCTACACACGTGGCAACAGAGAATATACATGCCTCTAATTGCAACAAGTGTGATGGGAATGATCCTGCTGACTCGCTGGAACGTTAAATATCTCTAGATGAATGCTCAAAAATGTGCTTGCAATCCAGGATTCTATTCCTTTGAAATGAAGATGTCTAGGAAGAAAAGTCTAAATCCGGAAAGTGACCTCAGGCTCAGTCTGTCTCTGAGTTTCCCAGGTTTTCTCCTAACCATTTGTCACTCTCAGGAAAAGAAAATAAGTTCATTTATCTGTCTTTTCAATGGGAGTGAATTATCTTCAACCTTAAGGAATGAATATTTATAGTTATGATAATTATGTGAAAACTCAAGTATTTGGAGGGCAAAGTAAAGCATTCCCCAGCTTCATAGCATTTCTTTCTCAGTGGTTCCAGAGGCCAGGATTTGACTTTGCAGAAACAAGAAAAATAGAGAGAAGATTTATTTTCTCATGCATGCATTTTAAGATTATAAATTCCCCTCTGCTGGCTGACTAAAGTGTGTTTCACAAACACTATCTTTGAATTTATATTCTGTTCAAAGTATTTCTGAGTTTCTTTTAATGACTTTCTCTCTCTCTCTCTCTCTCTCTCTCTCTCTCTCTCTCTCTCCTCCTTCTCTCCTTTGAAGTATTTTAAAGTGCCCTTCTTAATTTCCAGCCATTTTGAGGGGAGGTATGGATTTCTCTATCTGTGTAGTTTATTGTTCATGTGAAAGGGTAGTATGATCAAATGACCTGAGTTGATACCAACTTTTTTCTGTGATTTGTTTAGTGTAGCCTGTGGTATTGTGTTCACTTGCCTTGCGGTTCCAGATGTGTCACCCCCAAATATGGCACCTTGGCATTTGAGCAAATGGCAGAAGCGGGAAGGTTCCCATAACCTTTCACCTTCTCTCTAGAAGCAGACATGAAACACAGAAAGGTTACTCTGCCCTTGTGCCCTTCTGCCCACAACAGGTTTGAAGACCTTGTTGGGTAGGCGTGTCCTCCGAGACAGCCACTCCTCCCACCCAATCAGTCAGCTTCAATTGCATGGGAGTGGCCTAAGTACAGACACTGAAATCACAGATTCATGCCATTTTGAAAATGGAGCCATGAACCATAGGTGAACATCGGGATGTGCTGATGGTGCACATTTCAAATATGGAAAAGAAAAAGTCCATGTCTTTGTAAGTCACCCCCTCTTGGATATCATAAACTACGCAAAACCCAAATAGAAGGCATTCTGTCAGCTTTGTCAGCCCTAAGACCTCAGAGGGTACAGGCATGCAGGTCTCCCAATAAGGGGGAGGGGAAAATTTAGTGCAAGAGATCTTCATTTGAGAGATGCTCTTCTCTTACCTGGAGAGAAGCAACATATTTATCTCTGAAGACACTGGGGCACAGAAAAGAACCTGAAAGAACAGACCATGTTAACTTTCCCCCAGTTCATGTCCATTAGCTCAGACCTACCTTTGTCCAGAAACTTTTCTCCATATCTGTCCTTTCTTAATCATAAGCATAAAATACTCAGATTCATCTTTTTCTCTGGGTCTTCATTTCCTTATGAAGGCTCCTGTGTCAAATAAAATTTATAATAAATAAAATTATGGTTGGAGTCTGTAATGCCCTCTCTATAGGCTCATATGTTAGAAGCTTGGTCCCCAGCTGGTGGTGCTACCTGGGGAAGTGGTAGTAACTTTGTGAGTGAGGCCTAGCTGAAGGATGTGCATTTATCTTGTCCCTGACACTTTCCTCTGTATCTTTCCTCTTCTGGACCACCATAAATTGAGTGGCATCTGCCCCAGATTCCAGCACCATGACATTCTGCCTCAGGCCCAAAGCAATATAGTCAACTGATTTTGAACTAAAACCTCTGAAACCATGAGCCAAAATAAATCTTTCTTCCTTTAAGGTGTTTTTCTAAGCTATTTGTAATAGTAACAAAAAGATGGCCAGTACAAAAATATATACCTTACTCTTGTTGACTTGTGTTCTGTTAGAGCAGCCTCACCATGAACTTTGCCTTGGTTTTAAAATAAATTGTCTCATAGTAAGTTACAGAGAGATGATATATAGATATCATAAAATTTTCCATTTCAAACATGTTGAAACAAACCATTTATTGACATCAACATAGTTTTATAGTCTCTCATTTTAATTTCAGGTTTATGTCTCCAAAACCACAACTGCTGTGTTGTTTAAATCTATATCCTTATTAAATTTTTCTACCGCCTTTTCTACTTATCATTTTAAAAGGTACAAACACTACAATCACAATCTCATGACTTTTTCTAGGAATTTTGTAGTTTTGCACCACACACTTGAACACTAGGTTTCAAGAGCTACAATTCTATCTTCCTAGAAACCATTCATCTTATCAATATATAATTATCTGATACATTTGAGCCTTAATTTTTATTTTATTTCATTTTATGTGATCTTATTCAGAATCAAGTTGAATGGTTGAAGAAAGTGGCCCATGTAGTAGATGCATCAGAGTCAGATTTGTTTTCTTTTCATGGATGACCCTGTGAACATAGCCCTGAACCACATGGGTGAGGAGTGAGTTCTGGGAGATCAAAAACACAGGCAGAGTTTTCTATGATTCAATCCCCTGTGGGATGGCTGAGCTTTCCCTTCCCTGTGGTCAACTTTCCTCACAGATAATATAACACGTTGTTACTCCATGTGAGTCTGAGTCATCTTCCAAGCGGCCTGGGTGTTTGGCAGTTCACAGTACCTGATATTTTCCCTTTGTCTCATGCCTGTGCTGTTTTCAGCCACCAGAAAATGTGTTCCACTTGTTGACTTTCTGCCGTTACTCCCCCAAGATGGCCGCATTCCTTGTTTTTGGCTTGACCTGAGGTCAGGGCTGGAAACCACAGTCTGTTCAGTGGGACTTTCTATTTTTACAGCAGTCAGCATCGTCGTGACTTGCCCACACAGCCGTCCCAGCAGGCTCCTTATCATTATTTTGGTTGAATAAGAACCAAACTGGAGAGTGAGCCAATGGACAGTGAGGATGGTGGGAGTGAGAGCAAAGGCAACTTTCTGTGAGACTCCAAGACTTACATCTTGGTCTGCAATTCTGTTTAGTTATTTGTTTTAACACACAAGGTCTCCTAGTCATACTAACTGACCTAGAACTCACTCAATAGCCAGGCTAGCCTTGACCTTGTGTCACTCCTCCTGCTTCTGCCTCCTCGGTGCTGGGATTAGAGGCATGGGCTGCCACGACTGACTCTCCATGTCCACTGTTTTAATTCTTTTGGTTTTTGAAGCAGTTTCATGTATTCCAGGCTGCCTTCACATTCATTATGTTGGCGAGGATGGTCTTGAACTGCTGATTCTCCTGTCTGCACCGCCCATGTGTTAGAATTATAGGTATCAGCCTGCTCGGCTATGGTAAAGCATGCTCAGGGCCTAGGTTCAATCCCCAGTACATGGAAAAAATTGACACTTAAAAAAATTTGTAATTTTTTTGTGTGTATGATGTATGGGGGAGTACATACATGTCACTGAGCATGTGTGGAGATCAGAAGACAATTTTGGGTGTTGGTCCTTACCTTCCACTTTGGTTGAGGCAGGGTCCCTTTGTTGTCACTGAGCTGGGAATGTGAGGCCAGCTGGTCAGTGAGCTTCCAGGGATTCTCCTGCCTCCACCTCCCATCTCACAGAAGCACGGGGATTACAGTCAGACACTGCCGCATTGGGTTATTTTCATAGCTTGTGGGGATTGGGACTTGGATTCTCATGCTTGAGTGCCAAGCATCTCACCTCCTGAGTCATCTTCCCAGCCCAGATTCCTACTTGTAAAGAATGAAACATCCAGCATGGCATCCTGTAGTCACAGATCACTTGGATTTGAGATGAGACAAGAAGATGACTTCACCCCAGGAACTTGAGTGCAGTGTGAGCAACGTAGTGAGAAGGTAGGGAAGAAGGATCAAAGCTGTCAGAAAGCGTTTGTCTGGGCTGACTTCAAAAAATAAATAAATAAAAAGGAGGATTCACAGCTGGGTACGGTTGAGGAATTTTTTTCTTCTGGTAGTGTGTATGGCAACTTCCAACACTATAACACTATGGAAACTAACCAATAGAGATGAAGCTTTGCCAGCTTGATTTCTCCTTGTTTTGTTCTATGGCTCATGTGCAGTGTCTTCAGTGATAGGGTCTTACTGTCAAGTTCTGGTAGGTAGCCAAGAGCAGAGCAATGATTGGTCAATATTGTAAGTGGGTCAGTGGGACCCCCTAATCAGCAGCTTCCAAAGAGAGAGTCCATTCTTAGCATTGGAGTTTTATTTTCTTAGCCTACGATGTCTAATAGGACAATGTTCCCTGTTATATGGTAACCAATCATTTTCTAATTGGATTTAAGGTCTGCTTCATAGGATGGAGCCCATGCCTGACAATGGTATAAGGCCTAGGAACCTGAGGCTAGACAGGTCACAGAGCATAGGGGAGTACCTAATACTAGTTTTCTGCTAAATAGTATTCAAGTGACTCCTAATGACTTATTGTTATACCCATAGATTAACATATCTCTCTACTCTCAGCAGAGAAGCATCCTATGTAGCAGATGTTTCTTAGCACAGAAACCCATAATTGGTCAACATGCAGAGAACAAAAGGCTGCAGAGTACGTGTCCCTAAATGGGACACCTCTGTCAAACTTCTGCCTCCCAAGGCTCAGGGATCATTGGGGAAGAGGGGCCAGAGAGATTGTAAGAGCCAGAGGTGGTGGATGACCACAAGGAAATAGAGCTTTTCAGAGAGCTGGTCAGTTACTCATATGAATTCACAGCAATGGTGATAGCATGCACAAGTCCTATCCAAGTTCAAACAAGACAAAATCCCAGCAGAGACATGGGAAAGTGGGTAAGAAACCCGAAACTTACCTGACAAACTATTGACAACCAATAGCTGCTGAGTGGGAGAGTCAGTCACTTTCAAGGATGTGACACTTGTTAGTTTAACCTGGCTCCAGTGAATGGCCCCACCCTGAAGGACATATGGGGACACAAATTAGACTTTTAGGCCTACATATAAAATTGAGTGGGTGGCAATAAGAAGAGGTATAGATGGGAGAGGGGCTCTAAATACCATCAAAATATACTGTATGAAAATTGAAAAAATTCAATAAATTTTTTAAAAAAGAAAAACAGCCCTTCCTTCATTAAACATCAGATGCTATCACACACCCCCTCTCTTTACCCTGCTCTTTAAAGAGACATCCAGGCTTTCTCTAATGCCATTCACAAATGATTCCATTTCCTCCACCTACCTAACTTCTATTCTCCTTTAAGACACTTCCACATGCCATCTTTTAAAGAGCTTTTTTGTGCCCCTAAAATTTGTCCAGTTCTACAAAATAACCCTTCCTACCACACCAAGGGTGTGGACACCGTTTCACTTCTTGGGCTCTAATCAGGTAAATGAACTTCTGTCTCTCCATCTATGTCCTGGGTGTTTATCTTATTGTAATAAGTTTCTCTCACTCTACAGTCTCTTGGATTCACTTTGTACACCATTAAATCTTCCTACTAACATTGGTAGCTGTGTGGAGGTTCCTTTGGATCACTTGATTGTTTGTGATAAAGCACACATAACATGAAATGTAGTTGCTTAACCTTTCATTACAAAGTGGTGGAGGTGCAGAGGATACCACCCTGAAACATGCCTGTGGGCCTGAGAGCTGTTCTGAGTTGATTCCTTTTTTTCTAATCTCTTTTTGTTTTGTTTATTATTTTTATTTTATGTGTATTAGTGTATTGCCTGCATGTATATAATGTACCTATATCATGTAATGCTTGCAGAGGTCAGAAGAGGGCAGTTCCCCTGGAACTGGAGTTACAGATGGTTGTTAGCTGCCATGTGGGTGCTGGGAACAACCCTGAACCTTCTGCAAGAGCAGCCGGGCCTCTTAACTGCTGAGCCATCTCTCCAGCCTCCAGAGTTGATTCTTTAGAGAAGCAGAAAACATGGGAAAAGCTCTGAAACAGGATAGAAGTGACTTTTTTATAGTCACATAATTGATACTTATGAAGGAAAGCTCCATTTGGAAGTGTCTCTCTGCAACAGGAAGGAGAGGAGGTTCTAGGTCATTACAGACACCCCTAGAGAAGACTTAAGGAACTTCCCCGTGTTTACTGTGCTTCCTGCCCCTTCCTACGTGGGTATGCCCATATTCTTTGTTTTCATCTGAAGATAGCATTTGAGCCTGAGCAGTTTTGTTTTCTGTGAGGGTTTTATGTTCTGTTTTGATGTTTGTTTGGTTGTTTTGTTTTGTTTTTCGTTTGAAGCCTTTTGGTTTGCCAGTTTCCTCGGTTTTTCTCATATTGTTATGAGATACACACGATTGTAACGCTCTGTTTTTCTCTTGTGCGTCTTATTCTTTTAGGCAGGTGTCCCATTCGAGAACCTAGAAATTCAGGACAAGATTTTTCACCCTTGTAGACTTCAGTGAGTTTGTGCTAAATAGCTCCACAGTGTAGTGATCCATCACCACCCGCCTGTGCCCAAACCCTTCCTCTTGGGAAGCTAGAAGCCAACACTCATGAGACTGAGTCCACTCACTCCTCCCTGACCCCTAAAACACCACTCTGCTTTCTGTCCCCATGGGACTCCAGCCGGGTACTTATAGAAGGGATTGTAATAGTCTTATTTCCATAGCTGGTTTAATTCACTTACTATAAGGAAGGGCTTCAGAGTACATTGACCTGAAATATGGAACTCTGATGTATTTACCACCTTGCAACATTCTCAGAGCTTTCCCCCTGGAAGCATGTTGGCGTTTCCTTCATTTGTAAATCAGCCTAATACCTATTTTGTGTAGGCATCCTGTTTTGCTTACACTCACTCTTCAAAGGGCACAGGTTATTTCTACCTTTCAACTATTGAAATAATTGTTTCCAGGAAGAAAAAAGCAAACACAAAACTACAAACAATCCAGAGACGTGAAGAGAAAGCAAAGACACTCTGTTCTTCACAGCGTGATAGGAACTGTTTTTATCATCATGAATGCCTGTCTAGCCATTCTCTCTATATATACAGTTATAAAAAGATAAGGGCAAGGATAACAGACAGAAGCTTTATGTAAATAATCTTGTGCTATAAGATTGTTTTATAACTTAATTCACAAACTAAAACTCATATATATTAGCTTTATTCCTTTTACATCAAACACAATTGTCATATTTTACTAATCATACTTCCTTCTAATTTTGCACCTTCAAAATAAGCACAATGCTGTTGTGCTATTTTCCAATTTTCCTTTTTATTTTCATAGCTTTTAGATTTTCTTTTCTTTTAATTTAAACTTACACTAATTATCACAACATTCAAAATGGTTCTTAGTATTTCTCTGAAATTTATTAATTCTAGGAAAGATACTTTTCTGTAAAATTACCTCTTTAACAGCCAGGTACATCTCTTAATTAATACAATTTTTCCTTTATATTCTTCAGAAGTATTTTATCATTTTTCTTCACTGCTGTCATTTTCAGTGGGTACTGTCAAGGAGTAAAATGACAGCATTTCATGAAGATCTTCATTGGCTTATGTCAGTTCTAGACCCTGGCCTCCCACTCCCTCTGGCTTCCTGTCTTCTCACACCATCTCTTGCCCTCCCCTGCTGTCCCCCTGATGTTACCCATCAGAGAGAGCATGAACCACGAAGTTCACTGACTTTGCACTAATAGCGTCTAAAAGTGAAAACTAATTAAAACGCTTTTCCATATAAAGTACTTTGCATCAGGTATTTGATGAAAGCAAGACAAAGCTTTCAGAATCTCTTGCTAATTTTTTCCTGAGTCAACTATAATGCAGGTAGTAAGGCAGTATTCAAACTCTGTCATTTTTTTATGTTTATCAGTTGGCATTTTCCTGAGGAAAGACAAGCTTTTGCTTCTCTGGTGGTTCCCCTTCCCTTCTCTGTCCCTCCCTTCTTCCTTTCCTTCCTCTGTCAAGTGGACTGAACTGTTTTCCCCAGTGGCTATCACCCATTGCTATCCTCATTACGTGCTCTTCCATTGTACTGTCGGATTCCAGTTCTTAATGTTTTATTTATTTATAATCAATAATTATAAGTGATACTGATCTACATTTTTAAAATATTTTATTTATTATTTTTATTTTATGGGTATGCATGTATTACCTGCATGTAGGTAAGTGCACCTGTGTCGTGTGATGCCCGAGGAGGACAGAAGAGACTGTTGGATCCCCTGGAACTGGAGTTATGGACAGTTGTTAGCTGCCATGTGGGTGCTGGGATTCGAACCTGGGTCTTCTGCAAGAACAGTGTTCTTAACTGCTGAGCCATCTCTCCAGCCCAGATCTACATTTTTGTATCGTGTGTTATTCTTATCCAGTTTTAGTGCATTTTATAATGGTGTTGAAAGAATCATCAGGAAAACCTAAGATTATTTAAATAACTGAAAATTTCACATTTTCCTAAGTTTGAAGGTATTTCCTTTCAAAGGTTTTGAGATTGGACTTGGTCCTATCTTTTGTTTTGATCAATTTTATAATTTCACTTCTATCTTATATATAACCTTGCTTAGGATAGATTTTTGTAAGGTATTCTTTTATAATTTCTTTTTTTCTTTGACTCTGGTTTATTCCCCTTGTTTCTGATTTGATGTTTATTTTTTTATATTTTTCAGAATTATTGTTTATTTTTCTAAAATGTAGTCCTTGAAATTTGTATCAATTCTGTTATTTTTCCTTTTCCTCTAGCCGGGCATGGTGGCACACGCCTTTGATCCCAGCACTCAGGAGGATGAGACAGGCGGATCTCTGAGTTCAAGTCCAGCCTGGTCTACATAGTGAGTTCCAGGACAGCTGGGGCTACAGGGAGACCCTGTCTCAAAAAGACCAAAAAAAAATTATATCAATTTCTCTTTTCTACATTTCTTAGATTCCTTTTTCATCACCTTTTTGCAACCTCAGGTTTTATTCTAAATTCTGTTCTTTTCTGAATACAGATTTGGCAATAAGTCAGATTGTTATTTGGAATGTACACATTTTAGTTACCTAACACATATTCTTCAATTTCAAGATTGACTTCATTTTTTAATCTAAAATTTTCAAGATGTTTTTATAATATCAAAATTGCTAGAGCTACATTATTTTGTTTCCACATTGGTAGTATAATAACAAATATATAATTTTTGCATAGGCAGAAATGTATAACTTTTATTCTTGCTAGATCTTATTTATAATTTTCTATTTGTCATCTAACATATGGCTAGCTAATATGAATGTTCCATGTCTGTATGAATGGGAAATTCACTGTCTTTATAAAGCATACGAATGTAGATTACATCTGTTAGATAATCTTTATCATTTAACTCAAACAAACCGTATGTGTATTTATATGTGTCATCATAAAAGGCTGAAGAGAGGACATTAAACACTTCTACTTTTGCCTTGTATTGATCTCTTTATGGTAGATATCATTCTATGTCAATATTAAAAATCTTCTCTGGTGGGGCCGAAGAGATAGCTCAGCAGTTCTGCTCTTACAGAGGACCTGGGTTTGATTCCCAGCACCCACATGGCAGCTAGCAATTGTACATAACTCCAGTTCCAGGGGAACTGATGCCTTCTTCTGACCTCCGTGAGCATTGCGTGACATGGGTGCACCTACCTCCATGCAGGTAATACACTCATACAAATAAAATAAAAATAAATAAAATATATTTTAGATCTCCTCTGGCTCAAACTTTGCATCACATTCCTGCTTTATAACTCTTTATAGCAAATTCAACAAATTGGAGGAGGACTGGTTCAGACTGGACTGTGTGTGGAAGAAACAAGACTGCCTCTGTTCTCCCCTGTTGTTTCCTCCTGTTCCACAAAGCTCCTATGCTCTTTCCAGCATGTAGGGTTTCCCTCCACTGATGGTCAGTAACTCTGTATAGGTGCTAAAGGGCTGTGAGAAATCTTATCACCTATGGTCTATTTCCTACCTGGGAATATATTCAAATGTATGTCTTAAAAAGACACTGAATTTTTCATTCATATGGGCCCATGGAATATTTGCATTAGCTAGCCATGTATTAGCTAGCACTAATAAAGGTGATATATAACCAACATAGGTTGTAATTTAGTCCTCTTATCTACAGAGATTTTCAAAATTATTCACACTCCTAAGTCTAAATTATTCAGTAGAGTTTTCCCCCTTTGTACTTAGAATTTGAGGTATGATTTAGACACAGCCCATTTATTGTTTAGTTTTCCACTGTCCTCAAAGACTCGCTCTTCATGACGACTATAGAAAACAGTCTGAGAAGGTTCAGAGTGAGGAAACTTGGGATGGTTTCTATCTTATCTACATGTTCAACTTTGGATAGGATGTCACATCCTCTAAGCCTCAACTTGCCTAATATATTAATAATATATCTTTCTGTTATTTTAAAAAATACTTAAGAAAATTAGCTTACAAAGAGGAAGGGTTATTTTGGCTCAGGGTTGTGGGAATTCTAGTCCCTGGCTACCATGAGGCAGCACATCATAGCAAGAGCATAGGGTTAAGCAAATGCATTCATATTATGGCCATGGAAGAAAGGGGAAAGAAGACGGTGCCAAGATTCTACTTTCCCCTTCGAGGGTATATCCCTAATAACCTACAAACTGTCCCCTAGGTCCCATCTCCTAAAGACTCTACAGCCCCTCAGTGTGCCACTCTAGGGAACAAGCTTTTAACACATGGGCCTTTGAAGGATATTCCAGATCCAGATTATAGCATTTACATAAAAATAAATGATGCTATTATTTCAGGAAACCCTATGAAAATCAAGATGAGATGTGCTATATCTGCCCCACTCTCCAGCCTTCTGATTAAAATATGTGGGATGAAACAGGAGTTATGACATGCTTAGTTCCAGGTCATTATTGTTCTAAAAGCACAGCTCTTAGTTTTTCTTGGATATAGGGGCTTATTATTTAACCCTCCAAAGTATTCAGTAATTCTTTATGCTCATAAAATACATAGTTCATATATTAAATATGATTTTGTATACTAAAAAAATTGCATGTGTTTGGAAGACGACTTTAACAGAAAGTGAGGGACATCTAGCAAGTCTGGTTTCCCAGGTTATAAATTCCATACCTCTGCTCCAGGGATCCTCAGAGGTTTATGATGAAAGATGGACCTGGGTCCCAAACAAGTTTTATTTCAACTCTGGCATTTGGACATATAAATGTATGTGTAGACACAAAAATAGAATCAGTCAGTGAGGGATTCAGGCACATGTGATACATAAAAGATAGACTTGACCTTCGTCCTCTGCAAACAGTATTTTTAGGAAGTGTTTTTTTTAAAAAACCATATTCTTATAGTTGTTATTTTAAATTGATCCTGTGATCCAACTTATATTTGTTTGAAATATTTTCTCTCTGATGTGAAACTGAATGTTTATTTAAGAAGCAATAGATTTTCAGTAAGTCAGTAGGAGAACATTTAATTTCCTAAACTGTATGCATGCCTGGCTTTTTTTGAACCTTCTTGAATGAGTCTAAGAAATGCATTCCAAAAATCACAACTCTTCTGTTCACTTCTGTTCCTGTTGAACATGAGAGACAGGCCTTGATAATTTTGAAAGAGAATTTGGTGGAAAGAGGAACAGGAAGTTCTGAGTAGTCAAGCATTACATTCTCAAAAAATACTTGAAATAAGGCTGGCAAACTGAAAAGTGTTTCACTCATGATCGAATTTTGATTTAAGGCACTAATCTCAGTGTAGCGGCATGGGGGGGAGGGGGACAAAGTTGTGTTGTTTTTAGCTGATGTTCATTATATTCATCAGTCTACAGATCTACACCACTGCCAAGCCCCAAGTGATAAGGCTGGAACTAAGAAGATGGTAGCTAAGTTCCCTCACCATGAGCACCACCCCTCACAGCATCCATTAGCTCTGATACAGAGAATGAAGCCCCATTTTTCCCAGCAAAGTCTCTCATCTTCAGAGAAGGTGAGACTTTTTGCACAAATTCTAGAAATAGGAGGAAAACAAAATGAAGGACTCTCCAGGTGCTTAGGCAGAATGCTGTCTTGTGCCCTAAAGCACACGGGGTTAGTTGAGTTCTGTTTTACTCACCAAAAAGAAGCGTGGCAGTGAATGCGTCTGCAGAATTCATTTTTGCCTATAAACCAGTGGAACTGGAAATGCACCAGTCAGTGTTGAATCGAGAATATGGTCATTTTGTAGCTCAATACCTTGGAAAGAGGATATTGATTAGTGTGAGGCATTTAATTGTGGCTTCCCAAAATGTGTTAGAGACATTTTCAAATGCATAGTTCCAGTACCCAGGGGTTGCTGAGGGCGCCATTGAAGTGGCTGGTTGTGCTGTGAAGGCATTTCTGTGCTGAGCAGACAGGAAACAGAAAGAGCACAGCAGTGGGGAAGCAGTTAGTGGGCAGTTATTTACAGAAGTGTGAAAAGAAGGTTGAGGGATCCTGAAGACAGAGGCAGGTAGGCAGGAAGACAGGAGGATCAGAGGCCTGGGACCATGAACAAAGCCAGTCCAGCAGAGCAGACACCCACCAGTAGCACTCTCCACCTTCAGCATTTGCAAGCCTGTGGTCAGAGCTCTGATGCAGTGTGCACAGGGTGAACTGGAACAGGGAACTTCGCACAGTGTGCACAGATCCACAGGCTCTGTAGAGTCCTAGCATCACAGAGAACTGGGTGACACTGATGTGTTCCCAACACATCTGGGTCCAAATCCAACCTCATACGTGGCTCTGCTCCAGAGCTACAGTCCCTAAAGTGCCCCAGCCAGAGCCTCAGCACGCAAAAGCCACCAGTGCTGGCCTCAGATAATCCTTGTTGCACTGCAGGAGCAGGAGAAGACTTAAGTTTTCATGGGTGGGAAAAGTCTGAGTTCTCTTTAGTGCGGTGCTCCAATGAGGGAAGGGCAGCCAGGATGTCGCTGTACACAGACTGCAGCAGGAGAGCCTTGGAGGGTGATGCCTGCTTCTACCCACATAAGGGACAGCAATCCAGGGACCCCCGAAACACCTGGCAGGCAAGCAGATACACTATCCACAGGGCACTTTCAGGAGGGGGATGGCTCCTTGTCTGAGGGGCATAATGATGGAAAGGGTACATGTCCTTCAGTTCACTCAATGGCAATGCCTTGCTGTAGCACTATAAGCAAAATGACAGCTTTGCTTGAGCACAGTGAAGACCACCAATGACTCCAGAAAGCAAGCCTCTAAAATGGTTTAGACACCTAACCGAGATGTAAGCTGACTGGAGACCTCTGTGTTCCGACACAGTTAAAGGAGGCAGCACTCTGAACTTGGAAGCTGGCTTACCCAGAAACAGCCTGCTCACATATGCTGTCCTCAAGACCATGAAATGACTGAGAAATGCTACACGTCAGCAAAATCCATTGCTGCCTGTCTCAGGCTGCCG
Source organism: Nannospalax galili (assembly GCF_000622305.1). NCBI lineage: Eukaryota > Metazoa > Chordata > Mammalia > Rodentia > Spalacidae > Nannospalax > Nannospalax galili. Next base: position 9,880,071 of record NW_008339923.1, read on the forward strand.
GTAATCCTGCGGAGGCTCCTGCTTGCTGTCAAGTGGCTAATTTGCCGCATATCCAAGCACAGAGCTGGGGTTGTAGGGTCGCCACACCCCAGGCGGGCTTAAGCAGCCAAGCCTTTGGGAAACATTTGAGAATAAAAGAAAAATATTTTCTTCTCCTTAAGAAAACTTCTTAACATGAGAAATGGACTACATATGGATTTCGAAGCCCTTTGTAGATGCCCCCTGTCTTCAGAGGTATTAACAAGAGAGCTTCATTTCTCCAAAAATGTATGACCCTAAGAAATCTGGTACAGACTGAGGGACCACTGGAGGGCGCTGCGCTGGCTCTGCCACTGCAGGTTTTAGGAAAACCCGAGTCTATAATTTACCATGTGTTTTGAAATAAGCAGAAGACACCACAGATCCTTAAACTGAGATTTCTTTGCTCTGCCTCGAAACTGAGCTATATCCCCAGTCCCAAAGATTAACACCCAGAAGAGGTAGCAATGTTTGAGAAAATGGAAGTGCTAATTACTTTGATTTAATCATTTGTTACTATAAATATCTCTCTCTATATATATAAAATTATCAAACCAGACCCCATTAATGTATATTCTATGTTAATGTTTATTCAAATATATACTTATATATTATATAACAAACTATAAATATATAGTTTTATATTCTTATTTAAATATGTAACATATATTTAAAGGTGTACGTGATACCTCCCTAAGAGTATAGATAAGAGAGATATTGCCACAGGCGAAGTGGGAGGTCATCCTTCCACAATTAGTTAATAGAGTAGGGCAGAGGAGTTGGGAGTTGATTCAGAGCATAATGAGTCTGAAATCTTGTACAAATTAGTTTCAGGATTGATATTCTAAATCCATAACCAAAAGTTCCAGTGATTCAAGGCAGGAAACAAAACATCCATTAAAAATATTCTTGTTTCAAAACCATTTGGATTATAGAAAAAATTACAGACCAATTTATCTTGCTGACGTTCATGGCCTCTCTGGAGCATACTCATCTCTAAGCCATTAATTTGTTTCTTTAGTGGAGTTCATTGAAATTAAGTAATGAGGTGGTAAAGTGAGTCTTCTCAGAACAAGGAAGTTAAGGCTATTTTATTGCTGTCACCGTCATCATGGCAATTTCCAGCTTCTTAGCGATACTGAGGAACAGAAAACTAGGATACACTTACCTAGGACACTTCATTTTCATTAAAGAGGCACAATGTGCCCAAACTGCCAAAGCCAAAAAAGTAAGAAAAAGAGAGAAATGAATACAGAAGTAGGGGTGCTTCTCTCCCAGACAGTTAAGAAGGAAATGAACCCTCTTTGCTAGTGGAGAGAGGGAATCAGGAACAATGGCCACCTTGAGTCTGCATGGGAGAGAAGGGAGCCCAGCAAGAAAGACACAGTGAGAGATGTGACTGACTGCTGTAAGGGTCCTGGCACCGTGGCTTCCCAAGATCAAATCAGTTCTATCTCCAGGGCTCTGCAAGGACACACAGGTGCTCCCACTGTGCCTGCTAGGCCATGACATGAAGAGGCACACTCTAATTTGCTGACATGGAGAATATGTGGAAAGGATGATTTACCAAGGTACAGATAACCAGATACCCTTTGTATATGGACTGATCCATGACAGATTCAATAAGAACCTCAGTAAGGACCTGTGTAGCCAACAAAAACATTTTGGTCTGGTGCCTTCTAAACTGTGTAATACACAACGAAAAACAAAACCCTAGAATACATATGAAACTAGGTGAGATCTGTGATAAAGGGTGATGATTGTTCCTACTGGATTTTGGAGGTTAATGAATTCCTTTATGTTATGATAAATGACATTTGGTCAAAACAGAAAAAAAAAATAACGTGAGAGGACATTGTTGTATCTTGCCCCTTCTATCTGCTGGGGAGGGAGATAAATATGGTATCACTATTTGGTTGGCCTAAATATTCACAAGTCCATTTGTGCCAAGTCTACTCAAAACAAGTCTACTCAAAGCAAGTCTACTCAAGTCTTGGATGAGGGAAAAGTGTTTCCAAAAGGAACTGCTTGTCACAAGGCTTTTAGTCCATATATCCTCGGTACCCACATTCATCTCCATTCATTTAATTTACTTCCAAGATAACATTTAAAGTATAACACTAACACTGCCAAATTCCTGAAGCACTTAATCTTGCCACAAGTGATTTTAACATCAGTCTTTAATCTTCCATCCCTGGTCTCTGCTTCACACATTGACAGGATTTATAGAGTTATTGATGCCATGCAGGATAGCAGTTTTCTAAGATTAGGTACATTCATAGACAAAAGGGATTGATGCTTGGTGGTTGTTTTAAAAAATCCATACAGCATAATAAGTAATAACACTTGAGTCATCCAGTGCAGGAAAAGAGAAATTAGTGAAATATTTCTCATAAAGAGGGAACTTTGCACTTTTGGTATTTATTTTTCCTCTCAGAAATATCAGCAGTTTTGTCCACTTTAATACAAAATAATTGGAAAGGCCTCATATTTTAGTGGAAAATACTACTTTTCAAGAGCTATAATTTTGTGTGACCCTGGAGACCTTGGAATTGAAAGCCAAAAACAAAGGAAATCTCCACGTTTGGGGAAAAATTTGGCAGGGGGCCCACCTCAGAATGTGAACCAATGCCTCATAGCTCTGCGCAAAGAGCAAAACAGAAAATCAGGAGCCTCAGCAGTTAGAATTCCAGGGAAGACTGGAGATTCTTCCATTCATAGCACTCCCAGTGCCAAAACAGAGATGTGATGTGAATTCCAGTGCTGCTGGGAAAGATACCAGAGGAGATAAAAGGCAAATAAAGTCTGCCCAAGATTTACCTCAAGTGTGGGCATCTAAAGATTTCCTGTGCTCACTGCAGCTTATTTTGAAGGAAGTGATAATTGCATTGTGCAGAACAAACCAATTCAGTTTATCTTTTGATACAGGGTTTCTGTAGGGCAATTGACTTTAATAAACTCTTGACCCTCCTGCCTCAGCTTCCTAAATGTTAGGATCACAGGCATGCATCACCACATCCAACTTTCCAATTTCTTTTTATCTTTAACAAACGGGGGTGAGAACAGGAAAGATGAGTGATTTGTCTTTCAAACAGGATAAACTAAATATGTGAATTCAAGAAATGTCTCGAACAAGAAAAATGGAGGCATGTTATCCTTGAATGTAGATAAGTAGATCTTTCCGGGATGAGTGTCAGGACTTCTCTCTGCAGAATTAATAAGGATATTTATTGTTTAACACTGACACTGCTCTCCGCATGGGATTTTAGTAGATCAACTGAGAAGTTGAGAAATATGAAAGAAATAGTACTTTAGTATAGACAATGGGAAAATTGCCAACACAGCATCAATTGTTCTTCTCTGTTTTTCATAGAGTGGTTGAGGACTGAACTATTCCTAACTAAAGTAAGGATCCTTCAACTAACTGCTCTCTTGATTGATGCCTGATCTTACACAATAGAATACCATCAAACCACAAACACACACTACCTCCTGTGACACGGGCTCCTACTAACTCTCTTACCCTTGGGCCTTTCCTTCTCATCCAGGGGCTTGTTGTAATTATTTTGTAGAGAGGGATAGTTCTTCCCTTAGAGGGATATTATTGTCAATGATTAAAATAATGACATTTGAATCTATTACCTTCAGACCATGTGTATAAAGTGTATATGAAATATAAATGAATTTCATATTTAGACTTGGGTTCTATCTCTAAGCTATCTCATTATGTATGTGCTAACATTCCAAAATCTGAAACCAAGCATTTATGATAAAGCATATCTAACATGGACTTGGCTTTAAAAACAATCTGATATAACTCTTTGGTGAGAGGATACTTATAGAAACAACTTTTCTTAAATATGTTCATTGATTCTTTGAGAATTTCATATAGTATATTTTGATCATATTCAGCTCCCATCCTCATGTGTATCCCCATATTCCTACCCCCGACAACCTCATGTCCTCTATTATTACTTTTGTGTTTTCAAATGTTATCAAGTCTAATCTGTGTTCCCCAAATACTCATGGGTGTGGATCCATTCCTTGGAGTCTGCTCAACCTCTCAGGCATCACACCCTTTAAGAAAACTGACTCTCAGTCTCCCTGTGCTCCTCTATCTCAGTTCTGCCAAGACCCATGTGCATTGCTGGGGACCTTCCCTGGTGAGTTTCCTTTCCCACACCTTCCTGTGTTCAGCCACTACAACTTCTATACCTGCTCTGGTTACCAGGATCCTTGGGTTCTAAGACCTGTGAGCTCTCCTAGCCTGACCTATCAGTCAATCTGCTCACCTAGCAACCACACAGCCCACCCTGCTATTACAGGACCAAGAGGAATCAACCCTGGCACCTCAACTCAAAAGTTATACCTATCCTTATCTTAACTGAGACCACACCTTATACCCCATTTGCATATCAACATAAAGGGACCCCAAAACTGAACACCAAGCACTACTCAGCTGTGCTATAACCTAACAAATTTGGGAAATAGCAAACAAAGATTAAAAACAACCATTCAACACAGATAAGATCACCTACCCATACCAGGTAACACCACTGCACAAGTCCAAATGACTAGGTCTCATCCAAAAATACAAACAAACAATATGAACAACCAAGATAATACGGCAATTAGCATGCTCATTGTAAGGTTTTCTGAGAATGGCAAACTAGCTGATGTACAAGACAATGATTTTAAAATAGCAATTATAAATTTTGTTCAAGGAACTCAAAGACTGAAAGAAGACAGTGAAAACATGGTTGGATGAAATAATTAAAACAATTCAAAACATGAAATTAGAATTCAGTAAAGAAATAGAACCTCTAAAAAAATTGAACTAAAACTTAAAATGAAAATCTCAGGAACTCAAACACAAATACCTGAAAAGAGCAAAAAGGAGGGGGAAATGGTCCAAGAACATCAGATCTTGAAGACGAGCTTAGGAAAATGGATTGCTCAATAAAAGAAAATGTCAAATCTAAAATAAGACAAAAAAGAATATGCAAGATGTGTGGGACACTGTAAAAATACCAAATCATAGGCATAGAAGAAGGAGAAGAAACCCAAATCAAAGGCACAGGAAATATTTTTAATAAAATCATAGAAGAAAACCTCCCACACCTAGGAAAGACATACCCATCAAAGTAAAAGAGGCGTACAGAACATCAAGTAGACAGGATCATAAAAGAAACTCTCCATATCATATAATAGTGAAAACACCAGACATATAGAACAAAGAAAAGATATCAAAAGCTGTGGGAGTGAAAAATCAAGTCACATATGAAGCCAGCTCCATTAGAATAACAGCTGACTTGTCAAGGGAGACTATTAAAGCTAGAAGGACTTGGACCAATATCCTGTAAGTCATGAAAGAACAGATTAAAGGCCAGGTGGCTACACTTAGCAAAACTATCAGTTGTAAGTGAAAGAGAAAGAAAAACTTTTCATGATAACAGTGAATGTAAGGAATTTATGTGCATGAAACAAATTCTACAGAGAATACTCTGTGGAATACTTCAGTCTGAAGAGATTAAACACTTTCAAGGGGGCACAAAGAAGAAATTAACCCAGAAGAGACAACCAAAAGAGATTTAAGAAAAGAGCACTATTGGGCTGGAGAGATGGCTCAGCAGTTAAGAGCACTGACTGCTCTTGCAGAGGACATGGGTTTGATTCCCAGCACCCACATGGTGGTTAACAACCAACCATAACTCCAGTTCTGGGGGAATCCAATGCCTTCTTCTGAACTCCACGGGCATTGCACGACATGGGTTCACTTAAACACATGAAAGCAATACACTCATACACATAAAAAATTTAAAATAATAAAATATTTAAAAAAGAAAACAGCACTACAGCACCAATAACAGAAATTAATAAACATTATCAGCAGTAACTCTCAGTATTAATTGTCTCAATAATACCATAAAAAAGACTAACTGATTGGATTAGAAAATAGGATCTATGTGTTGCCACTAAGAAACACACCTTACCAACAATGATCAACATCATTTTAGAATAAAAGGATAAAAACAGATATTCCAAGCAAATTGAACTAAGAAACTAGAAGGTGTAGCTAGTCCACCCACTCCAACAGAATAGTCTTCAAACTAAAGCTAGCCAGAAGATAGAAGGAAGGTTGCTTCACACTCGTTAAAGGGAAAATACACCAAGAATATATTATAATCCTAAACATATATGCACCACACACAGGGGCACCCAATTTCATAAAAGAAGCACTATTAGATCTAAAATCTCACATTGACTTCAACATAGTGATGGTGGGTGATTTCAGTACTCCACTATCACCAATAGACAGGTCAACCAGACAAAACTGAACAAAGAAACCCAGAAGTTAAACGTCACCATAAATCAAAATTACCCAACATTCCAACCAAACAAGAAAGAATACAATTTCTTTTCTGCAGCCCATCGAACTGTTTCCAAAGTTGACCACATTTTATTACATAAAGCAAGTGTCCACAAATTTAGGAAAACTGAAATGTCCTCTATTCTATCTGATCAAAAGGGAATAAAGCTAGATATCAACAACAATAAAAAAGAGGAAAAGTACACAAACTCATAGAAGCTAAACAACACATCACTGAATGAAAATTGGATCAAGGGAGAAATCAAGATGGAAAGTTAAAAATTCCTATAATTGAATGAAAATGAAAACTCAACATAACAAAATATTAGAGACACAAGGAGGAAGGCGGTCCTGACAGGAAAATTTCTAGCATTAAGTGCCTACAACAGAAAGTTAGAAATATCTTATGAAATAAATTAATGATGCACCTGAAAGTCTTGGAAAACCAAGAACAAACAACACCTAAAATGAATGGATGAGAAAAGATTAATAAAATCAAGGCCCAAATTAATGAAATAGAAACAAACAAAATGTAAAGAAAACAATACAAAGACTCAATGAAACAAAGACTTGGTTCTTTAAAAAAAGATGAACAAGATTGACAAGTCTTTGGCCAAATTAAACAAAAGAAATAAGAGAGCCCAAATTAGTCAACTCAGACACAAAAAGTAAACATTACAACAGATCCTGAGGAAATTTAGAAAACCTTAAGGACGTACTTTAAAAAACTATATTCCATGAAGCTAGACTATCTAAACAAAATGGATAAATTTCTAGGTATATGTATGGTCTACAAAAGTTAAGTCGAAATGACATAAATAATCTAAACAGACCCACAACAATCAATGCAATAGTAAAAATCTCCCAACTAAAAAGAGCCCAGTGGCCAGGGTGGTCGGTGGGAGCTCAGGACCCAGGTGCAGCGCTGCTTGGCTCCTGGTCCTGCCCGCCTCATTGGTGGGAGCTACCGCCGTCAGCACCAAGCCAAAGGAAGAGAAGCACCTGATGATGCTGCAGAAGGTGACAGGCCTCCTGCACAACCGCAAGTGCTTTCAACTGCAACCAGAGCGGCCCCACCTACGTGAACAAGGCGGTCGGCTCATTCCTGTGCACCTCCTGCTCTGGCAGCCTGAGACGGTTAAATCCACGCACAGGGTGAAATCTATCTTCATGACTATATTTACACAACAGGAAATTGAATTCCCTGCAAAAACATGGAAACAAAGTCTGTAAACAGATTTGGCTAGGATTATTTGATGATAGATCTCCAGCAGTTCCAGACTTCAGGGATCCACAAAAAGTGAAAGAATTCCTACAAGAAAAATATGGAAAGAAAAGATGGTATGTCCCCCAAGAGCAAGCCAAAGTGGCGGCATCAGTCCACGCGTCTATCTCAGGGTCTTCTGCCAGCACAAGCAGCACACCCGAGGTCAAGCCGCTCAAGTCTCTCCTGGGGGACTCTGCCCGAGCACTGCACTTAAATAAGGGCACACCTAGTCAGTCTCCAGTTGTCGGTCGCTCTCAAGGACAGCAGCAGGAGAAGCAGCAGTTTGACCTTTTGAGTGACCTTGGCTCAGACATCTTTGCGGCTCTAGCTCCTCAGTCAACAGCTACAGCCAATTTTGCAAACTTTGCACATTTCAATAGTCATGCAGCTCAGAATTCTGCAAATGCAGATTTTGCAAACTTTGATGCATTTGGACAGTCTAGTGGTTCCAGTAATTTTGGGGGTTTCCCCACAGCAAGTCATTCTCCTTTTCAGTCCCAAACTACAGGTGGAGGTGCTGGATCAGTAAATACTAATTTTGATAACTTCCCCAAATCCTCCAGTGCTGATTTTGGAACTTTTAATGCTTCCCAGAGTCATCAGATAGCATCAACTGTTAGTAAAGTTTCAACAAACAAAGCTAGTTTACAGACTGCAGACAACTATGTGACACTTGCTAATTTAGAGAACATCTTCAGTGCTGGGCAAGGAGGTGATCAAGGGAGTGGTCTTGGGGCCACAGGTAAAGCTCCTGTTGGTTCTGTGGTTTCAGTTGCCAGTCACTCGAGTGCATCTTCAGACAAGTACGCAGCCCTGGCAGAATTGGACAGTGTTTTCAGTTCCGCAGCAACCTCCAGCAATGCACACACGTCCACAAGCAATGCCAGCAGCAGTATCTTTGGAACAGTGCCTGTGATGCTTTGCACAGACACAACCTTCTTCAAGTGTGCCTGCTCCATTTGGGCCTATGCCTTCTACAAATCCATTCGTTGCCACTGGTGGTCCTTCTGTGGCATCTACAAATCCACTTCAGACCAATGCCAGAGGAACAACAGCGGCAATCTTTGGCATTGCGTCAGGGAGCCCGCCCACGGGATTCCGCACTTCTGCCCCCCATAGTCTTCCCACCAGTTTCGGTGGCAGTTTCCAGCAACCTGCCTTCCCAGCCCAAGAACCTTTGGTCAGCAAACAGCTTTTTCTCAACAGCCCAACCATGCAGGTTTTGCAACATTTGGACAAACAAAACCAGTGGTAACCCTTTTGGGCCAAGTCACAGCTGCTGGAGTGTCTAGTAATCCTTTCATGACTGGCACTCCAACAGGACAATTTCCAACAGGAAGCTCGTCCACCAACCCTTTCTTACAGCCTTACATAGACATTTGACAGGGTGAACTTGGCTGTGGTGGTGCTACATCTCTCCACCTCTTGCACTGCTGTCTTGTTTCACTGATCTTAGCTTTAAACACAAGAGAAGTCCTTAAAAAGCCTGCATTGTGTATTAAACACCAGGTGATGTGTGCAAAACAGAGGGCTCTAATAACAGCTTTTAACCTGTGAGTTGGCAGAAGAAGGTAGCAGTATCATTAATTGGCTAATATTAAGTTATTGCAGATACCACATTCATTATGCTGCAGTACTGTACATATTTTTCTCAGTAATTAGCTATTTGTGCATATCAGTATTTGTAACTTTTATATATTGTTATGTGGGAAATGTTACTGGGGAAATAGATTAGTCACTTTTAAGGTGCTGTCATATCTTGGAATGAATGACCCAAAATCACTCTTAAGCATCGCTTCTGGAATGTTCAGTCAATATGGGAAGGTTTGATTCATTCTTGAATTTTTCCTTTCTAAAAAGCTCTTCTATTTATACATGCCTAAAATTCTTTAAAGATGTAGCAGGATACCTGCTTGCATAATAAAGCTGATCATGTTTTGCTACAGTTTGCAGGTGAAAAAAATAAATATTAGAAAAGACGATATTGTTTTTGTGTTCTTGCTGCAATGCCCTTACCAAAGTGGCCTTAAATAATGAGTATGGAGTCGAGAACATCTTGAATTCCTGAGGACTTGTAGTGACTTTCTGTGAAAAGGCCATGTAGAGTACGAGTACTTGTTCAGACTGCTAGAGTGGCGTGTGCAGGTGTGTCAGTGGTGAAGCATGCACATGCACTTCGAGCTGGCACACGGAGCTGGCCTGCCTTACCGTGCCACTTCTCATTTCTTTGCTGTTTCTTGATTTTGTGAAATTTGTAAATATGAAGAATTTGCATGTATGTGTATTTGCATACATTTTTTAAAGATTTTGAATTCACAGATTGCAAAAGGCCTATTTTAACTATGAATTTTTTTTTTCACTTTAATTGTCTTTGAATGTTTTGGAAGCAGACATGCATTGACTGTGACTTGACTGGCCCAAGTTGCTCATCCCCTCCTTTTCTGGACAAGCTGATACTATCTATAGGACATTTGTTTATGTTTGTTGTGGGGGGGGGCACAAAAAACTGGAACCCAGTGTTACCTTAAAGTAATGAAATACTTTGTTTAAAAAGTACCCGGGCATGGTGGTGCACACCTGTAGTCCCAGAACTTGGGAGGCAGAGGCAGGCAGATCTCTGTGAGTTCGAGGCCAGCCTGATCTACATACTGAATTCTAGGACAGCTGGGGCTACAGGGAGACCCTGCTTCAAAAAGACAAAAAAAAAAAAAGTAAACAATACCAAGTTTAGTTTTATCTTTGTTAATATTAAATGAACTTGTTTAAATATCTATATGTAATAATGCCTCATTCATCCAGAGATTATCTGGCACGCTCATCAAAAACTGAGCATAACTAAGAAACCTGAATTAATTTTCTAGAGAATGCGCTGAACAGCACATGTAAGTCATAAACCCTTGTTAGAATATTTGCATTTCTTTTAATGTGAAATTTGAATGATTTTGGTTATTTAATTTCCTGGTCCATAGCATATTAGCTCATGGATGGAAGGAGTCCAAAAAAATGATGAAGAGCCAACAGTGTCCAAGGCCATTTAGTTTAGGGATGGTCAGCCCAGCTTAGGGGACAACTATACACATCTCCTGATCAATTGTTTGTTATCATGACTCTGTGTCATCAAAAAAAGATGAAACTGCATACACAAAATATGTAATACATGTTTGAAAAGTTTTATCTTAAAATGATAAAAAATTTTTTAAGCTTTGGTATTAAATGACATAAATGATGTTTAAAAAAAAAAGACTCCAGGATCAGATGGATACCACAGAATTGTATTCAAAAAAGAACTAATACCAATATTGCTCAAGTTATTCTGTAAACTAGAAAAAGGAAAGAACACTCCAAAATTCTTTCTATGAAGCAAATATTACTCTAATACCAAAACCATACAAAGACCCAACAAAAAGAAAATTATAGGCCAATCTATCTAATAAACATAGACACAAAAATTCCAAAATAAAATACAAACCAAATGCAGAAACACATCAAAAAGATTACCCACCATGATCAAGTTGGTTGCATCCCAGAGATGCAGGAATAGTTCAACATATGTAAATCAATAAATGTACTCCATGACATAAACAGACTCCACATGATCATCTCATTAGATGTAGGAGAAAGCCTTTGACAAAATCCAACATCCATTTGTGATAAAAGTCATGGAGACTCTAAGGGTAAAGAGAACATACCACAACATAATGAAAGCAATATACAACAAACCCACAGCCAACTTCATACTAAATGGAGAAAAGCTCAAAGCATTCCCATTAAAATCAGGAATAAAACAAGGTTGTCCACACTCTCCATTCCTGTTCAATACAGTATTTAAAGTCATAGCCATAGCAGTAAATAAATGAAGGAAATAAAGCAGATACAAATTGGAAAGTAAGAAATCAAAGTATTCCTATTTGAAGGTGATATAATTCTCTACATAAAAGGTCCAAAGACTCTACCAGAAAACTCCTGAAGCTGATAGATACAAGGTAGCAGAATGTGAAATTAATACCTCAAAATCAGTAGGTTTTCTATATACCAACAGTAAACACAGAGGAAGAAATCAGGGAAATGATTCCATTCACAATAGCCTAAATCCATAAAATATCTTGGAATAAATTTAGCCAAGGAAGTGAAGGACCTATACAACAAAAACTTTAAGACATTGAAGAAAGAAATTGAAGAAGATACCAGAAGATGGAAAGACCTCCTGTGCTCATGGATTGGGGAATTAATATTGTGGAAAATGACCATCCTACCAAAAGCAATCTGTATGTGAAAGGCACTATCCATTAATATTCCAACACAATTCTTTACAGATTTTGAAAAATAATCTCAAATTTTTTTGGAAACACCCAAAAAAACAAGATAGCCAAAATAATCCTGAACAATAGAATTGTTGGAGGCATTACCATCCTTGGTCTCAAATTATGCTACAGAGCTATAGTAATAAAAACAGTATGGTACTGGCATAAAAACAAATACACTGATCAGTGGAATACAATTGAGGACCCAGATTTAAATCCATGCATTTACAGCCACTTGGTTTTTGAAAAAGAAGCCACAAATACACACAAGATAAAAGACACCATGTTCAAAAAATGGTGCTGGTAAAACCAGATAGCTGCATGTAGAAGAATGAAACTAGATCCATATTCCTCACCATGCACAAAACTCCATGCCAAATGGATCAAGGACTTCAACATAAGACATGATATCCTGAATCTGATGTAGGAGAAAGTAGGAACAACATTAGAACTTACATACTCAGGAAAGGACTTTCTGAGCAGGGTTCCTATAGCACAAGCATTAAGTCCAACAACTGACAAATGGAACCTCATGAAACTAAAACGTTTTTGCAAAACAAAGAGCACCATCATTTGAGTGAAGAAGCAACCTATAGCATGGGAAAAAAGTCTTTACCATCTATACTTCTGACAGAGAGTTAGTATCTAGGATATACAAAGAACTCAAAAACTAAACTTCAAAAATAAAACAATCCAATTAAAAAGTGGGGCAAGGAGCTGAAAGGGAGTTCTCTGAAGATGAAATGCAAAGGGCTGAAAAATACTTACAACATGTCCAACAGGGGCTGGAGACACGGCACGGCGGTTAAGAGCGCTGGCTGCTCCTGCAAATGATCCAGATTCTGTTCCTAGCACCCAGGCAGTTTCAAGGGATCCATTGCCTTCTTTTGGCCTATGTGGGCATTGCATGATATGGGTGAACTTACATACATGCAGGCAAAACACTCATATATGTAACATAAAAATAAATAAATAATTTTTTTGAATGTTCAACACTTACAGTCACTGCTTTGAAATTTCATCTTATCCCACTCAGGCTGGCTTAGATACAAAAATCAAACAATGACAAATGCTGGCAAGGATGCAGAAAAAGAACTTGTATCCACTGCTCTTGAGAGTGCAAAGTGGTACACTCAATGTGGAAGTCAGTGTGGATATTCCTCAAAAAACTAGAAGTTGACCTGCCATATGACTCAGCAATACCATTCTTGGACCTCATATTAGCTACTTTTCTGTTGATGATAGAAACACTGACCAAAGCAACTTATGAAAGGAAGAATTTATTTGAGCTTATGGCTTTAGAGGAATTACAGTCTATCTTGGTGGGGAGGCATGATGGCAGAGGTGGCTGGAGGGGGAGCAGAAGCTAAGCTCTACATCTTCCAGCCTGCAAAGGAAACAAGAGAGCAACTCAAGATCCAGCAAGGCTTAAGAACTCTTTAAGTCCTCCCCTTGTGATGTGTTTCCTCCAGGATAATCACACCTTCTAAGATCTCCCAAAATAGCACCACCAACTGCGGACAAAATGTCCAAATACTTGGAGCCTATGGGGGACATTCTCATTCAAACCACCACAGACATATACCCAAAGACTCTATACCCTACTACAGAAATACTTGATCAGTTGGTGGTGCTCTTTTGGGAAGATCATGACATCCCTAGGAGGTGTGGCCTTACTGAAGGAAGCATGTCACTGGGAGCAGATTTTGAGAGTTCATAGCCACATCCCATCATCAGTTTCTCTCTCTGCTTCCTGTGTATGCTTGAAGATGTGAGCACTTTGCTTTCTGTCACCATGCCTCTGCCATGATGGACTCTTATCCCTCTGGAACTATGAGCTCACTAAATTCTTCTTCTATAAGTTGCCTTGGTCATGTTGTCTTTATCACAGCAATAGAAAAGTAACTAATACACACATGCTTACCTTTCTCATAGAAATTGCAAGTGTCTTAACTGATTTGATTCCTACCACTTCTTAGTAAAGCAGCACCAGGAAGACCATCTCAGGGTGGCCAATGAGGAAGGTGAGGAGCTGGAGGTATATGAGTACCCCTGTCAGGAACAAGCCAACCTCATGCCGAGTCATTGCACTTCTTTTGGACCCTGGACCAGTGAGGCCATAGGTGTTCATCTCTGCAGTCTGTCAGAGTTTTGGAGAGGAAACATTTTCATTAGCAGGATCTGTCTTCAGGATCAGCGGTAAATATTGTCTATTAAAGGAGAAAGTGAATGTCTTAAGAAACTATCAAAGCAAAGATAGAGATAGACAAAGGTTCAGAACTGAAGAACTGATGGCATAAATTATCAGTAGCTGTTTACTTGCTATGCATTAGCAGCAGCCGTCAATAGAGTCAGCTTATTTTCAGCTGAAGAGACAGCATTAACTGAGTTCCATGAACCACTTTGATGAGCATGAATAATGTTTTCAGTTAAGAACAAAAGAACTGAGTCTCCGTTATCAGAAGTTTTTTTAAAAAATTTATTTCCTTAAGTTTTAGGGGAAGCAACCCCAACCTGGAGACCCCTGGAGACTTCCCCAGCTATAATAACACCATGAAAAATTAACATGACTTACATCATCCCTTCCTTTAACATTTCCTCTTTAAAAAGGCCATAAATCACTCAGTAAAAGTTATTTTGCAAATCCTATTTTTGTGTGTAAGTCTGTGTTTCTGACTTAATGCATCTGGTGCAGCAGGATTTAAATTGGTGGCCTGTTTTCCAGTGTCACAGACATGTGACCAACACTCAGAACTTCTGGAGATAAGAGGTTCCCCAAAGTAAGTTTTCCAGGACAGCAAACAAAATCTTCTCCTTTTCCCAGAAATTTAATTTTCTATTCTTTGACACAGATTTATAGTCACAATTAATAAATTCTCTCTACTGAGTCCTTTCTAGAGTAGATACAGCAGAAGCAACAACAGCCATAACCTACCAAGTACTTGAGATCTCTGTTTTATTAAATACTCAAAGGTAACCACACATAGTTTATCCTAATTTTTTCACTATAGAGACTTGAAAGTGTCATCATTATGGCACAATAAGGTTGTGGAGGTTTGCACCAAGATTCCATTATTTATTTGTTTATTTATTTTTATTTTATGTGTATGAGTGTATTATCTGCATGTATGTAAGTGTACCTGTGTCATGCAATGCCCAGGATCAGAAGAGAATGTTAGATCCCCTGAAACTGAAGTTAGGATGGTTGTTAGCCACTGTGTGGGTGCTAGGAATTGAACCTGGGTCCTCTTTAATAGCAGACAGTGCTTTTAATTGCTGAGCCATCTCTCCGGCCCCCAAAATATCTGTTTGTCTGTCTGTTTGTTTGTTTGTTTGACAGGGTCTTTCATAGCCCCAGCTGACATGGAACCTGCTATGTAGACCAGGCTAACCTCACATCAAGGTTCTAGAAAGCTGATAAGGTCAGACAATATATGGCAATGTGATTCCATGCAAGGCGGCCCTGAGAGGTCCTTACATGAGGCTGTAAGTATGAAGTCTAAGTTGCTGTGGAAACCCCAGGATGTTGGAGATCGCAAGACGATAGGATCCACAATAGGAAGCTGCAGGAAGAGGATGAAGCCAGTCCAAGTGAGAGGCTACAGGCAGCAGATGATAGAACTAGAGGCACGGAGCCATCCAAGACTGTTGGAGTCCATTCATTGTCACCAAAACCCAAGATGCAAGGCATGGAGCTTTATGATTTGTTGTTTACCCTGCTGGTTTTCGTCTTACTTTGGTATAATCTTTCTTTGCTATGTTCCTATCCATGCCTTTAGGAATGGGAGTGTTTATTCTGTTCCATTATATACTGGAGTATGTAACTTATTTTATGATTTTATAGGAGCTCACAGTTAGGAGATTGCAGTGAACTTCAGAAGAGACTTTCGATTTTGGACTTTTAAATGATATTGAAATTGTTAGTTGGAATGAATGCATTTTGCATTATGAGATGGCTATGGACCTGTGTCTCAAGGGGCACATATTCATCTGAGGGGTGGGGTCTGCTGTGGAGAATTGGCTGCAGAGAGTTAGCTACAGAGAGGGCGCTGCAGAGAGCTAGCCACAGAGGAAGGAGGGTTGGCACCACCTTGGAAGTGAGCAGCTGCAGAAAAAATGGCCCCAGTGTCTCACCATGTGGATGCAAGGGGGGCATTTACTGACCTGGGATAAGACCACAGGCCCACAAGGTGTGGACGAAACCTAACAGAGACTGTGGGCAGGGTGCAGAGGCAAGCTGGACTGGCGGGCCACTGAGCCACAGAGTGGAATGGGGCACCAGGTGTTCACCTTTGTAAGCTACTCTATTGCCCCTTCCTTGGCTATAAACTATGAAAAATTTAGATAAAGATGTGTTATGTGGTTTATCTAATAGCACCAGGAGCAAGGGATCTTAAGAGAACTCAGGTGACAGGACCTACGGAGGTCAAAGGTAGAATACTATGATGTAAAGTTATGTGTTGGGTGAGGAGGGCCAGGTTAAGAAGGAATAGACTTTGATGGTTAATCTTCCTTGTCAACTTGGCTAGATTTGAAATCACCTAGGTGATACAGCTCAGGGTGATTGTGTAAGGGTGTTTTCAGAGAAGTTTAACTGAAGAGGGAAGGACCACCCCGCCCAAATTTGGTGACACTATCTCAAGAGCTGGTTTCCAGACTGAATAAAAAAGGAAAAAGAGGAAGTAGGCTGAGCATTAGTATTCATCTCTCTCTGCTTCCTGACTGCAGACACAATGTGAGGAGCTGCCTTCCTAGCAGATGGATTGTACTCCCAAACCATGAGCCAAAATAAACTACTTCTCCCATAACTTGCTTCTTGTCAGGTATTTGTCTCAGCAATGAGAAACGTAACTAATATAAGGTGCTTAGCTAAATTTCCATAAATAGCTATAAGAGTCTGGATTCAGAACAAACTCTTCTTGATTTAAAAATCTCATCATCAATTGAAAGGAAAGTGACTATGACTCAATTAATAATTAAGGGTGTAAGCTGTCAGTTGGTTCTACCACTAATTTTAAGATCATGACCACTATTAGAAGCAGACAGGATAGTGTCCTACTGCTCAACTTCTTTAAAGAAAGCAATGTGAAGGCTTAGGTGTCTATTCTTAGATGATCCTATACATGTAAATACAGTTCTGAAATGTTTCTGACCTGTGAGCAGACTCTTCTGGTGCTACTTGGTCACATCTAGGTGTACCTGGTAACAATAACACAGAACAAAATTAAAGGCATGGTATAGCTAGTTCATTCCTTTCAGGTGACTTCTCAGCCATATGTGTCACACAGAGATTCATTTTGAAGTAACAGTCATTAATTTCAGAGACCATAGAATAGTGGAAAAGGAATAGACTTGGCACTCAGACATAATTGGATTCAAATCAAGCCTCATAAACAATTTACTTGCAAAGATAGCTATTGCCTAAAAAAAAGAAAAATAAGAGTTTGTGAGGCTGTGGAAAAAGGGGGACATTTGCACACTGTTAACAGAAATGTAGATTGATGCAGTGACTATGGAGAAAAGTAGAGACTTGCAAAAAGACTGAATGACCCAGGAACTCCTCTTCTGTTTATACAATCAGAGGAAAGAGAGGCAGCACCTGCAAATATACTTCCACCCTATGCTCACTGCAGTATTATCTATAACAGCCAAGACAAACAGGCTACATGTTGACCAATGGATAAACTGATAAATAAATTGATACAGATATGTCTATAAATATTACTCAACACTTAAATTAGACAAGCTCTTGCCATTTTAATGAACCTGCAGGGCATTATGTTGTGCAAACCAGTTACTGAGAGAAAAATATAGCATTAATTTCACTTGAATGTGAAAACTTTTAAAGTGAAATATACAGAGAACATAAAACCATGGTGAACAAGGTTTGTATGGGGGTGGAATAGAGACATGTAAATCAAGAGAAATCAAATAGAAAATATTTTGGCTGAACAAGTAAAAACAGCTAATGTAAAACATGAGGATGTTGCTAATAATAATATTTTATATTCAGAATTTTTGCCAGATAAATAGATTTTAGATGCTCTTATCACAATAAGAAAATGTAGAACTATGTAAAAAATGGGTGAATATGTACTTTTCCCATTGTAGAATTTACACAAAAGAAATGAAGGCGTCTGTCACTATAGGTGTGCACACGGATATTTACTGGAGCATTATTCATAACACCTCCAAACTAGGAAACACCAGTCAATCAAATTAGATTAACAAATTGGACTATGTCCATAGTATTGAATTCTAGTGAGCAAAACGAAGAACAAATTAATGATGTGCATAAAATGTCACTCTAGTGAATACAAACTGATGCATACTGTGATGTCTATTTATATGAGACTACAGAGGAAGCAAAACTATAAAGCCAGAAAACGGGATCTGTGATTATTACTGGAAATTGAGCAGGAAAATCTGGTTCCATAGCTGCTCAAAAAATACATTGATTTTCACTGTGGTCAGAAGGCTGTTCACAAATGCTAAAGCAAAACAGTCTTTGAATGAGTGAATCTAACTATATACACATTCCATTCTAATAAGGGCAGGGTATTCAAGAATTCATGAATAAGAAAAAGGTGTAAGTAGATGATTAAAAATATTAAGTCCATTTAAGCATAGGATATATTTTAGAATTCTAGAAATAACTAGAAAATTCTAGAAATATTCTAGAAATAACTTCAGTCATCACAATTTCTGTAACAAGTTGTATAATATAAATTACAACAGTCATTTTAATAAATAGGGAAAAAACTTTCAGATCATAAAATAACAAAAAGATGAGGTAGAGAAAATAAATATAATGTCATTATTCAATGTAACAGCCAAGAATAAAAGCATTAACTAGACAAACATTTTCTCATTAAAGAAAAGCACAGTACATGCTGAAGATAAACTTAACAAGGAATTTTAGGATACAAAAGTCTTTAGCTTTAAGATACAAACTTGTATAATCACATTAAATATAGATTCCCCAATTAAGGCACAAGTTTTCAGATTTCCTAGAAAGGCAAATCCCTACTGCTGACTATTAGTCACCAATATAGTAAATACAAAGGTGAAAATTTAAAGTCAAAGAATAGAAAAAATATAGTATGCATGTGTAAAAGGATATATATATATTTCAGCTACAAAAGCAACATAAATGGTTATAGATTTAAATGTAAAACCTAAAACTACTGGACTTCTAAAATGAAAATAATAGAAGAATATCATTGTTATATTAGGCAAAGTTTTCTTAACTATACCCCTAAATGTGTAATGAATTAAAAATATGGTTTGATATATTGTACCTATGACCTGGAAGTTCATCTGACAAGCCATGGTCCCACCTCCTTCCCACATTCTGTGAAAGGGGAGGGGCTACGGATATATAAGCCCAGAAAACCACGAAACCACTCTCTCGCCGTGTTGTATGGCTGTCGGGAAGCCACTGGATTTATGTTTGGGTGTGGACTTTCAAACACCACCGTGAATGGGGTAGTCGCCATTTTTTAAATAGAGCACAGCAAATGATGGGGTGAGACAGCTTGTGCAGATGCTCTGCCTGTCGGAATCTGCCAGGGCGAGAGGAGGCACTCAGACCAGTGAGACAGAACCTGCAGGGCAAGGCAGCCCTTGAAAAGCTGATGGAGACAACAAGTCAGGATGAGCTGGTGGTGGGAGTTCCAAATATAAGCTTGTGAGAACCCATGTATTTGTAAGTCACCCCCTTTCCTGAACATCATGCAATCTATGCAAAATCCAAATAGAATGTCTTATGTTGGTTTGTCAATCCACGTCAGGACTGAGAGACCCTGAGTGAGGGCAGGTCTCCCAGCAGAAAGGGGAAAATTTAGTGAAACCACATTAAAAACCAGCTGTTCCAAAATACAGGGAAAAAAATTTAGGGACTTGGAGAAATTGTTTTTTAATTCAACATTGGATAAAGAATTCTGTATATTAGCTACTGCTGCATGAAATTATTCTAGAAATTAGCAGCTTAAACAGCACATATATATTATCTCCCAATTTCTGTGAGCCAGAAATCCTAGCATACATTGGCTGAGTATTCAACCTAAGGGGCAAGATGCCAGGAACATTCAGAACAGTTTTTAAAAATATTTCAAAATGGGCAAACAATTTCAACAGATATTTCACATAAAGAATTATACCAATGGTATATAAGCACATGAAAGATACTCAACTTGTTCATTAGGAAAGTGTAAATTCAAACTGGAGTAAGGTATAATTACACATCCATTAGCATGCCTAAAATTTAAAAGACTGCATACCCTAAGTTTTGAAAGGGAGCACAGAGCACACCTGGAGTTCTCACACAACTAGTGGATATTAAAAGTACTGCAAACCCTTTCACAAACCTTTTGAAACTTCCTAAAACATTAAACCTATAATTACCATATGTTGTAGTTTGAATGAGAAATATCCCTTGTAGGCTCATGTACTTGAACATTCGGTCCCCAGTTGGTGGAGCTATTTGGGGAGGTTATGGAACCCTTGGGAGTCACAGCCTTGCTGGAGGACTCACTGCCACCACTGGGGGCAGGCTTTGAGGGTTTAGAACACAACTTCATGTTCTCGCCAGCTCCTGCTTCTACTGCCATGCCTCCCACATGACTGTGGACTCCCTCTTTGGAACTGTAAGCTAAAATAAACCTCATCTTCTTTAAGTTGCTTTAGGTCATGGTATTTTGGCACAGCAACAGAAAAGTAACTAATACACTGTATAATCCAGAAGAAAGGTCTCAATCTCCATTCTCCCCCTCCTCCCTTTCCCTGCGCCCTCTCTGAATAGCTAATTACTATAGCACAAGTTGTTGAGAAGAGATCACTTTTTGGCAAATGTAAAACCATCATAAGAGTAACTGCAACTGCACCTTGATTTTCTTATCTTTTTTGGCTTTTTTTGAGATAGGTCTCCCTATAACCCCAGAGGACTGGAACTCACTGTGTCGACCAAGCTGGTCTCCATCTCACAGAAATCCACTTGCCTCTGCCTCCTGAGTACTGGGATTAAAGGCATGTGCAACCACATCCAGCACCTTTGTTCTTAAAAGCAAAAAATGGAAAGCAACCCAAATTTCCATTAGCAGAAGGGCAGCATATAAATTTGGGTATTAGTAGGATTAAATACTGCTTGACAATAAATAATCTACTAACAAACTCACAAAATGAAATTATTCACTGTTCACAAACTTTATTATTATATTCCAGAAATATCCAAAAGAGTTTGGTGAAAACTTGGAAAGTAGGAGAAGGAATAAAAAACATGAAACTATTCCATTTCCCAGTTCTGTGCTGGGTTACTATCTGGGAATCCCTTTGGCCACTTTAGCCAACAACTCAAAAGTATCACTTGTCTGGCATTGTTGCTTGTTATGTAACCTTTAGCTATACATATGGACTCTTATGAAGTTATGTTGGCCCATTTAATCTTTGGTTATACTTTCCTTTTGGGTGTTTAAGGCCATACAGTTGGTCCAGATAAACTGACTTATTTTTACTCTTAAGGTTGTTTGAGAATCTGTTCCTCAGGGGTCACATGGGCTTGGGAGGGGCCCCTGGCTCCTTTCTTTTACCAGTTCTGCCTATGTGAAGATAAGTCAAAGGTCCTGCTTGACCATGGTTGGCTTCACTTGGAAGCATGGAGGAAATGATTCCTCTGTGTTGACCCTCCTCTTTATAGACTGGACACTGGTTCAAGTCCATCTGGTGGGGTCTCCTCAGCCTTCTTGATCAAGAGGACAGGTGACCCATCACCATTATTGGACATTTTGAGAGATGCTCGTAGTCCCCTGGAACTAGTCGACCTATGAGGGCAAGGAGCAAAAAGTGTCCTTTATGTCCCTCTGATCAAATTATTATAGGCCTCAAACTACGTTTGTTAAACATCTAAGAAGGTTAGTTCCACCACTCTGGTACTTTTAATTACTATGCAATTGTAGATAAATCTTGGGCAAAGACCAAATGTTCTCAGAAAAACCTTGCCTAGACATATGTTTCTTGATCTGGTATCTATAATTTGTCAGTAGGTTGTTGGACTAATATGGTTCCTTCTGGTTTTATAAAACTAGCTAGGTATTATTTATCTCTCATATTGTCTAACCCTTCCACCATGGTTTCCCCATTTAAGATGCCCTGTTTTTTCCATTTCTCACTTAATAATACCCTTCTCCTATGATCCCACCTCTCTTGAGCTCCTTCTTTCCCTTTATCCCCTAGATTCCTTGTTTAACCTTCCATCCCCCTCCCCTTAAAATAGCACAATTTTCATTTATATCTTCCTTGTTAACACCTGTTTTCTACTGTTCTTCTCTTTCCATGCTCAGGAGCTCAGATGCCAAAGAGCTCAGAAAGTAACTGACTGTGACTAGAAATAATCAAATACATAGAGATTAGAAACGCATGTGCATCTTAGTGTCAATTGTATTAAAA
>NW_008339923.1:9902573-9916226 GCF_000622305.1 Nannospalax galili
GAGTACAATATTGTATAACTGTATTAATTCAGCTGCAAACCTAAAAATTTCCAGCCAAATTTGAAAGAGATGCATCTTAGCTCCAGAAATTGTTATTAAGTATGTCAATGCTGTTGTAATGAAATGCTTCTTATAATTATATGGTAATTAAACAAATAATTTGATTAAAAAACATGAAACTGACAATCACAAAATGAAAATATAAAAATTGAATTTATTGGATGGTATCAATAAATAGCTAGAAATATTAATAAAACTATCCTTTCAATATGTGAAAAAAATCAATAGATACAGATTCATACATTCCATAAATTTTCTAAGTTTTTTAAGGAAAAAAAATAGATGTGGACTGAATCTGGAAGACTTTGGTAAATTAATAGACATAACTGAGGCTTGAACAGAAAGACTAGAAACTGAAGATTCTAAAAATTAACACATCAATTCCATGCTATTAGAAGACTTCTTTTTCTATAAATGGGATGGGGTAAGGGGAGGTTTGGAAAACTGTCAGTCTGGTTTTGACATGTGTTTTAGGACCATTGAGATGACTTAGGTGAAGGTCTCTGCCACCCAGCCTGACAGCCTGAGTTCAGTCCTAGAGACTCACATGGTGGAAGGAGAGAACTGCCTCCCAAAAGTTGTCCTCTGATCCCTCCCTACACATACTCATAAGCACAGACATATACACACATATGAAATAAAATGTAATTTATTTTTAAAATAAAATGAAAATGTATTTGAAAGATAACACATGAGAAAAGATTCTATAAAAATCAAATAATGAAATAAAATTAATGCCATCAAATATTAAAACATATATAATGATTTTGAGACAGAGTCTCATGTAGCTCAACCTAGCTCAAAACAAACTTTGTAGCTGAGGGTGATGTTGAATTCCTAATCCTCTTTCCTTCCCCTCTGAAGTGCTAGGATACATGCAGCATGATGTCCATTTTTAATTATTTAATTTTAAGTTAAATAATTAATTTTGTGCAAGTAGAAAAATGGGGTGTAATAAAATAGGAGTACATCCAAGTATCAATATGAATTTAGTAAATGATATTTATAGATTTTTGAGTCTGTAATGTAAAATACATTATTTCATAATTGGTCAAACAATTAGTCAATAGAAGCACAATGAAAAATTGATGCTTATTTTGTCTTGAGAACATAATATATTCTTGATGGTTTAGTTCATATGCAAAAAAAAATGGAGTTCCAGGCCAGCTGGGGCTACAGGGAGATCTGGTCTCAACTCCACCTCCCAAAAAAGAAAAAAATCTATAAGAAAACACAGTTTGTATTTTTTTTGTAATCATTTATTAGCTTTATTAATGTAATATGTTGGTTTATCATTTATCCTTCAAGAGTAAATGGCTATGACAGTGGAAGCCACACTGTTAATTTGAACTAAAATTACTTGTTTATATTAGTTATGCCTACTTTTTAAGTTTGGCTTTTTTGTAGTGAAATCTTAAATTTTTTTTCTAGTTTATTTTGCATGTATGAGTGTTTTTACAAATTTTAATAATTTATTTGATTATTGTTTTTTTTAATAACCACATACTTAGAAGAAGCATTTCATTACATCAGCATTGACATATTCAATAACAATTTTCTGAGCTAGGCTGCACCTCTTACAAAATTGGCTGTACATTTTTAGGTTTACAGTTGAATTATTATGGTTATACAATATTGTACTCAGTATAAAACCTATAAGACATAAAATTAAATGAGGTTTTAACCTTTAAACAAGATCTCCGTTTCATTATTAAAATACAGAGTTTCATGCAGAAAACTTCATTTTTAATGCAATTGACATTAAGATGTTTGCACATGCGTTTCTAATCTCTATATCAGATTATTACTAGTCACAGTCAGTTACTTTCTGAGGTCCTTGGCATCTGAGCTACTTGTTCTTTTTTTAATGTTTTATTCATTATATTTTTTTAATTTTTTTAATTAAAAGAAGCATTTCATTACAACAGCATTAACAGTTTGTATTTTTGTTTTTGTTTTTGTTTTTTGTCTTTTTGAGACAAGGTCTCCCTGTAGCCCCAGCTGGCCTGGAACTATGCAAACCAGGCTGGCCTCTAACTCACAAAGATCTGCCTGCCTCTGCCTCCCAAGTGCTGGGATTAAAGGCGTGTGCACACAGTTTTAATGCAGTGTCAGATGATTCTCTCTCTCTCTCTCTCTCTCTCTCTCTCTCTCTCTCTCTCTCTCGCCTAGAACTCAAGATTCTCGATTTGACCTCCCCAGTCTCTTTTCTCCCACCCACTCACCTCACCCCTCCTTCTCACATCTCTCCATTTTCCTTCTTTCTATCAGCTTGCCCTACACTCTCCACATCCAGTCTCCACTCGTTTTCCCATTTCCTGCCACCTCTCCTCTTGTTTTGGCACTTCCTCCCTCCTCTCTCCACCACGCTTTCTCTTATAAACACCCTCAACTCTCATAAAACTTCTACCAAATTTATCATTGATTAGAAAAAAGTAATAAGTAATATAATATGCAATAAAAATAATAAAAATGTATAAAAAATAATAGCAATAAAAAATAAAATTGACACTGGCTAAAACCTCATTAGCAAAATCTTCTGCTACTTCAAAACTAGTAAATATATCATAATAGTTGCATATAAATTTTAGAACAATAAATTTAATCTACATAAAATTGTCCTTGAAAGAATGGCTATAAATGAAAATTCATAATGGAGATAATCATTTGTAAAATTTGAAATTTATTAAATAAATGAAATCTATAATAAAATATAAAAATAATTTGATGAAAAATCATAAGAAGCTGTATAACTGTGCTATCTAGAATATTAATTCATAGCTTAGCTTGATATAATGGGGTCTCTTCCAGAAGCTACAGTCAAAATGAACATTTCGGTATTGGCATTGCCAAAATGAGTAAAAACTGAAGAGCTTCTCCAAATCCTGAATCCATCACTCTTGAGTCCAGCCTTGATAAACAAAAGAAAAATGAGGAGGAATCCAATAGAGGGATGCTTTTGGAGGCTCTCATCCATTCCAATGGACTCTCATATGAACATTTGAAATTTGCCCTGTTTGGATTTTTTCCTAGTTCCCTGTCTGGAACTTGCAATGCTAATTACTCTTGCCTTTACTTCTCCTTCACATCTCCTATTCACCAGTCAAGGACTTTCTTTTCCCCCTACAGATAAGAGTTATTATGCAATTTGGGAGTCTTTTAGATAGACCTACTGAAGGGGTACCCCAATTGCCTCATCCTGCATCCCTGTTCAGCATGGAAGAAGCCAGAGTGGTCTGTGTCCAGATTCCCTATCTGCAAGCTGGATAACCTCTTCAGAGGATGGTATGATAAGAACAGGAGGTAGGAATTGGCTAGGCAGCATAAAAAGACCCCAAAGAAAAGTAGCCAGCTTTTTGACTAAAAGTCAAAATGTTCTTGGGCCTCTTAGCAACATACTCTGTTCCAAAGGCCAAAAATATTGAAAGTAATTGGGAGCTCTTATCTAATTCTTAAAAGATTTTAGGGCTGCCTCTTCAGAGGGCGGAATGTTAGAGTAGCAAAAAAACTTATATAAAAAAGAAGAAAGAGTACATGAAGTTATCAGAAAAAGTGATAGGGAGATTTGGGAGGCGTTGGAGGGGAGGAAGTGGGCATGGATTTAATAAAAACACCTTATATACTTATATCCCTGTATGAAATTCTCAATAAATTATTTTTTTTAATTGTAGATATAAAAAATGAAGAGCTTCTCTAAAAGATGAGGACAATGATGGGATGCTGGGAACAGAAAAACATCGCAATAGAAAGATGCATATCATGGTAGACTATGGGCCTGTACAAGATTGAGGGAAGGGAGTTTTAAAAGGCAACAGGGAGAAATTTAGCTCTCATTATTGGATACAGGTGCATTGCTGTTGGACCCCCAAGGCAGAAGTCAGCAGCACCCCATGGGGGTGGTGTTCTGTTGCTGGGTAGAGCCTTATCTGAATTGCTGCAGTCTTACAGAATGTTAAGATAAACTCTGATACAGAATATGAATGCTTGTGAAGTGTACAAATGTAACGAACAGGGTGTGTATGCCAGATAAGGGCAGCCCATGAGACAGAACTTTTCCCTAGACAGGCCTCCTTTTATTCCTTCCAGCTCCAACTCTGTCTGCATCAGCTAAGAATAATTTTATATCGGTAATAACAACCTTCAAAGCATAATGATGCTTTTTAAATTTTTGTATTTTAAAATTCTCCACTATAAAATGTCAGAGGTCACATGGCAAGAGGCCACAAATCCCCCTAGCTTGTTACTGGGTGCAATAGATGAGCCAATTGTGACTGTCCAAGTGAGTATCTCTAGCTCATGCAGGGTGACAGGAAGGATGGAAATCAGAAGGAAGACATGCAAAACATGCATATGACAGGGTCTGAAGAACTCTCCAAATGCTGTTATCACCTCGCACGATTTATTTTATGAAGTTATGTTGCAATGCAAACTTCAGAGTGGACTAACACATGTAGAAATGGTCCAGGAACCAGAACACAGCTGTTCTTTTGCCTACCAAGTACCACATGCTCCCTAGGACTCACCACCATGCCACTGCATCTGAAATCAGCCAAGAACCAAGGTAAATAAAAGTAAACTGTAGAAAAGTTGGATCATTTGTAAAGTTAAGCCACTTCCTAGAATGTGCTCAAAACAGCCATTATTGAACAGAGAGATCTTGAAAGCTGTAACTAAACCACAGTAAGTTACCTAGCAATTGGTTGCATAGGAAACTGTTAACAGTTGTACCATTAATACATAAAATCAAGAAACATCAGTGGGTCTTTCCTAATCTGGTTGTAGATAACAATTGCACCTATAATGAATGAGTGTATAGCAGATGATACCAATCTTTTTTTAATCATAACTAGTGTTTTAATATAGACAATACAATGTATCACAGATACACATATATCTAAAAAGATTGTAGAAGAAACTTTGTAATTATTAATAAAGGAAAATACAGTGTCTATGAAAAGGAACGGAATATACTAAGGAATATATGATGAAGATGAGCACGGACAGAAAGAAAGGAACCCAGTTCTGCTGGTGCAGGCTTATCTCTGCTCCTCAGGAGGCTGAGGTAGGAGGATCAAAAATTCAAGGCTAGCCTGGGCAATTTAATGAGACCCTGTATGAAAATGTAAAGAGGGTGTCAGGGTACAGCTTAGAGCACTTGCCTAGCATATGCAAAGCTCAGGGCTGGAAAATACATTGGCCAGCTTTTTATGCCATTAAGATTTCCTCTGAGACCAACTTTCTGTTAGGTGGCTGTACTCATGCAATCAACAGAGGTGGAGACTACAGCAGGAGTCCAGGCCTTCTGGAAGACACAGATAAGGATGTTTGGCAAGTCTGCATCAGTGGTGGTCAACATTGTACTTCCAAAACCTTTTGTCTTGTGTGTGAAGCACCTTTTTGATTCTGTTCATGTAGACTATGTACTGCTTCTGAATTTTGGAATTCTGGATATAGAACATTCCAGCTTAGTTCCTGTATATGGTAGCACCAAAAAACACAAGGTTACACAGTGATTGGTGGTAGATGTAGTATTAGGCAATGGAACACCCAGAGCACAGAAACTTGGGACTGGTGAAGTACGTGTTGTGGAGAATGAAGACCTAAGATCAACCCCCAAAATCCACATGGACTGTGAGCTCTTATAATTCCTGCACATGGGGAAGTTGAGACAGTTGGATCCCTATGTCTCGCTGGCCAAACAGCCTAGACTACTTGGTGAGCTCCAAGTTGTCAGAGACTCCTGTCTCAAAACAACAACAAACAAAAGACAAGGTGGACAACAGCTGAGGAACAACATTCAAGGCTGACCTCTGGTACACACACACATACATACACACACACACACACACACACACACACACACACACACACACCACGGGAACTTAGATTGGCTATCTATTAAGGTTGAGATGAAGGCCTTGTCACAGAGTGACTGTTACTTTCAATCTGCCATATTGAAGACAAGTCTGGGAAACTGAATGATTGGTGCAATACACCCCTGGACTGAGTAGCAGGAAAGCAAGGGCTGAAATGGGCTGGAAGTTCAAAGTTCTAGAGGACCGAGTGATAAATTAACAGATCAGAGTGTTAAGTGCTGAGTTCAAGGCATAGGCTTCCAAAACTGCTTGGAAAAGCCCTTGCCTCTTGTGAGTGAGTGACTGTTGTAGCCAAATATCACTGCTAAATTACCACGTACTTGAAATTACAACCTTACTCACATCCATGCTATGCTATCACATTTAGGATGAAGAATGAGACACCAAGAATTTGAAAAGTAAGTCTTTTGTAGGATTCTCATGACTATAAATATGTCATGTTAGCCTTCACTGAGGGGCTCTTGTCAACAGAAGCGGC
Organism: Nannospalax galili; assembly: GCF_000622305.1. Classification (NCBI taxonomy): domain Eukaryota; kingdom Metazoa; phylum Chordata; class Mammalia; order Rodentia; family Spalacidae; genus Nannospalax; species Nannospalax galili. The sequence continues at coordinate 9,908,988 of NW_008339923.1, forward strand.
CTTCCTTTATATGAAGCCAGGGCTGGTTTGGACTTGTTTGAAAGCTGTGCAATGATTTTATCTATTTTAGTTACCTTGTGAGAGAATGCCATCTCCCTTCATGCTGAACCAGAGAGTCTTAAGTTGGAAAGACTTGAGGGCACAATTCTCATCTAAGTCCCTGTGTCTGTCACTTAAATAAACTTAGTCACATTGTATCATAGATTTAATAGTAGCTTCTGATAATCCTGTTTCTGATGATTCTATGTGGGAACCAACAAAAATCACCATGATTTTGGATATATTAACCACCAAATATTCAGTCCATTGGCTCCAGTAAAGAAGCCAGAAAGGGGATAGAATGAGTTGAAGGCAGATTCCTGAATCCCCATCTTATTGATGGGCCTATTTGCAGGAAAAAAAGAGGTGCTTCCCAGGGAAAGGAGCTAGCTCACAGTGCTAAAATCTGTCCTTTCCCAGTTCCTTTGCTCAGAATTGCCAATCCTGCAGCTTCACCTGCCTAGTCACATCCCTGCTTCTAAGGGAGCTGTTCTTTGGGTGACTTTTATGGTGGCTGACATTCATCTCTTGAGTGAGTGAAACTGCTTTTTTTTAAAGGAGCAATAGTAACTCTCTATGCTTTAGGGGAGGAGGCATTAGAAGTCCTTCATTCCCAATGGCTACATGGCCATGAAGCACCAACAAGCACAACCAGAACTGGTGTAACTTTTTTCTGTTTCGCCAGGCTTCGTCTGTGAGGTTTCAACTAGAGCAATGGGCTCTAATTTCTGGACTGCAGAATATACCAGAAGAACTTCTGCTGTCTGGAAGCTGATGCGAGCAGGCAGAGAAATCTGTTTCACAAGCTCTTTGCCCTGTTCCAGATCTCAACTCTTCTTGCTATCTTGTTTCAAAAGACTTAAAGAAATTCCTCTAGCCATTGTTTTGAATGTCCTCAGTATCTCTCCTTTCCATTAATCCCATCCACCTTTTATTTCAATACCATCATCCATCTTCAACTGGAAATCTCCATATTCTTGAACGCTTGGTTACCAATTTCCATATTAAGAATCTCTTCCTTTAGGTTCCAAGATACATCAATTTTCCACTGTCTATACATTCATGACCACCTCTCGTATCTGTGGTCATATAATCTTTTCAAATGATTCTTCATACTTGTCCCAATAGAATTACAGCTATTTTATACCCTATGTATCCAAAGCTAAAACTAAATCTTTTACATCTGCCAGTTATTCCCTCCATCTCAAACTCACAAATAATCCATCACAAAGTCATAATTTTCTATCTATAAAATCTTACATTTACCCTGGTCTCTGAGTTAGTTAAGAAACTCAATTATCTTTGGGCTTCTTTTTGAAGGAGACTAGGACATATTTTATTCTAAATTAGGCAGGTAGTCAGAGAAAGAGACCTCTGATCAGATTCAGTTGTCAATCTATGACTCCCAGGACCCTCAATCCTTGATTCCCAGGACCTGCTCAGCTCCTAATAGTAGCTAGTGCCATAGCTTTCAGGTTTGGGTATTTTCAGGACCTGTGGACTTAGGGACTGTCATCTCCCTGAAACTCTTCTAGAAACCAAGGCCATAGTGTTTCATCTTTAAGTCTTCACAGTCTTCTACTTGTCACAGTCTTTATGCTACTTCTCACCTTCCTCGTCTCTCCTTGGCTGTCTCAGCTATCTCTGTTCCCCACAGAATAGAGATAGCTGGCTGGGCTCTGGAACTCTTTAGCTACTTTCCTGCCACCACTGCTGCTGTGCTTCCTGCTCAACACAATACACCCAGAATAAAAATTATAAGTAGTGAGCTGGGTGTGGTGGTGCATGCCTGTAGTCCCAGCACTCAGGAGGCAGAGGCAGGCAGAACTCTGTGAGTTCAAGGCCAGCCTGGTCTACATAGTGAGTTCCAGGACAGCTGGGGCTACAGGCAGACCCTGCTTCAAAAAGACAAAAAAATTAAAATTAAAAAAGTAATAATGATAATAATAGTTACAAGTAGTGAGTGAGACTGAGACCAACCTGGTCTACACAGCAAATTCCAGGCCAGCTGGGGCCACAGGGAGACCATGTCTTAAAAAGAGTAAGAAAAATGTTTTTTTCACTAAACATTACAATCTTTCTTTTACTTATCTAATATATCAATACACTCTACATCTTCATGTTTTTACCGCAGGACTATATCAATTCTTTAGTGCTTTACCAAAGATAATTTAATCATCAGCGACATTGATTCTACCACCCCTACACACAAGTCCTCATCATGTTGGTCTACCAGTTTGATGATATCATGCAGATTGTATATGATGATAATATGATCAGTATCTTAGATACATATAATAAGATAATGCATACTGTAAGATACATACATGACTGCTAGGGGTTGGATATTGTTTGGTTGTGTCAGCAAAATCATTAGGAAAATGCAAAATATCAAAATTTGTCAGATTCAGATAGTGCTTAGAGAAAAATGAAATGCTTATACTAAGAAAAGAAAGAACTGCCAGGTATGGTGGTGCACGCCTTTAATCCCAGCACTTGGGAGGCAGAGACATGCAGATCTCTATGAGTTTGAAGTCAGCCTGGTCAGGACAGCCAGAGCTATATGTGAAACTCTGTGTGTGCTGAGAATCAAAGCTGGGTCTTCTGCAAGAGCAGTCAATGCTCTTAATCACTGAGCCCTCTCTCTAGCCCAAGTAACCTAAAATGTTTAGATAAATTAGACAAAGTAATTAAAAGGTACAAATTTCAAAATGAACATAATTTTTAATGAAATAGGATATTGATTAAAAAGATTAAATTAAGCCGGGCATGGTGACATACACCTTTATTCCCAGCACTTGGGAGGCAGAGGCAGGCAGATGTCTGTGTGATTAAGGCCAGCCCTATATAGTGAGTTTCAGGTCAGCTACAGTTACAGGGAGACCTTGCCTCAAAAAGACAAAAATAATAATAATAATAAATTAAGCATTGAAAGCATTCTAACAATGAAGCCACCAGGTGAAATTGCCTTTCCTGGTTAATTACAGTAAGGATTTAATTCAAATAAACATACACAATTCTTTATAAACTATTTTAGAAAATGAATGATGAAGAAACTCTTCTAACTCATTTTACAGAGGAAGCATTATCCTGTTACCAATGAATTACAAAAAAATAATGCAGGGGCTGGAGAGATGATTCAACAGTTAAGAGTTGTGACTGCTCTTTCAGATGACCCAGGTTCAGTTCACAGCACCCATATGGAGACTAGCATCCCAGTTCCAGGGAATCTAATGCCCTCTTCTGACCTCCACAGGCATTGCATACACATGTTACATACATGCAGGCAAAACAGTCATATACATAAAACAAAAAAATTAAATTTAATAAATAAATAAAATTACAAACTCCTTTTAAAATAAAAACTCTTATCCTTCATGAGCAAGTATAAAATTTTATATCTAAAATCCAGGGGTGTGAAGGATAATGCATCATAACCATGTGTATTAGTTACTTTTCTGTTGCTGTGGTAGGACACCATGACCAAGGGAAGAGTTTATTTGAACTTACATTTCTAGAGGTAAGAGTCCATAATGGCAGGGGAGGCGTGGCAGCAGGAGGTGGCCAGACCAGAAGCCAAGTGATCACATCTTCAAGCAGGCACAGGAAACAGAGAGGCTAGAAATCTAGCAAGGCTTAAGAACTCAGTGCTTAAGTGCTTCCTCCAGCATGGCCACACCTCCTAAAGTCTCCCAAAACAGTACCACCCACTGGAGACAAACTGTCCAAATACTTGGGCCTAGGGGGGACATTTTCATTCAATCCACCACACCATGCAATATTCAGAGTGGTATGAGTTCCATTTAGTATTTAAAAATCAATGTAATTCAGGGCCAGCAAGAGAGCTCAATGGGTAAAGGTACTTGCCATCAGGGCTTGACAACCTGAGTTCAATCCCCAGTACCCACCTGGTATAGGAAAGAACTGACTCTTGCATGTTATCCTTTGACCTTCAGATATACACTGTGGTACACCATGATCCCCTGCACACACAAAATTAATTAGTAGGTAAGTAATAAAAAAATTAATATAATTCAAACACATTAGCAAAATCAAACCATATGATTAGTTCAATAGATTCAACAATTCCAATACCAATTTAGAATAAGACTTCTCACCAAAGTAAAAACTTACTCTACTAGATAAAGGACATCAAAGAAAAACCTACAACCACCATTCTGCTCAATGGTGAAATGGCTCATTGGATGTGAATTCTGATATTAGAATAGTATGCCTTTAATTCCAGGGAGGCAGAGGCAGGCAGATCCCTATGAGATTAAGGCTAGCCTAGAATGATCTACACAGCAAGTTCCAGGCCAGCTGGGGTTACATAGTGAGACCCTGTCTCGAAATATAACAAACAGAAAATGTTGTTCTAAACATTTTCATAGTTACATACTATTTTAAGCTTAAAAGAAATATAATTTTAGTTCAGCTTATCTGAAGAAAACTAAATCCTAAAAAAATTATACTGCAATAGCTGACTCTATGATTATTTTGTAATCATAAAAAATAATAAGTAACAAAGGGCTAAACATTTTCTTCTTACAAATTGTGTTGAAATGTTCATTTTTGCTAAGAATGGAGTAAATAATTTTTAACTCCTCTGATCACTACCATATAATCAAAACTTACTTTAATAGTCAAGTTAAGGTAGACTAAATCTATGAAGGCAAAATGTGCATTGTGAAACATTTTCAACATGGATACATTTTTCAGTCTCAAGGTATGACCCATCCTATCAGTACTGAGCTCCAGACATGGATGATTAGTAAGTTAACTAGAATCCCTGAGTGATTTCTCTAGGACACTGAACTCATAACAACCTGGGTTTAGTTAGTACCAGACCTTCTTGGGAATGGGGGCCAAGACCCAATGGACGTTGTAGTCCCTGGACATTGGTGGTCCACACATATGGGAGATATTGTCCTCTCTCTAAGGAGCTTTTCTTCTTTAATCATTCATCAGATGCTTTACTTAAATTTAGCACATAGTAAATGTGCAAATGCTTCAGATGCCAAATGAATTAAAAATATAAGTGGTTCTTAGCTAGCTTGGACATTACTCTCAAAAAGGTCACAGATGGGGAAAAGGAAGTAATTCAACAAAGAATGAGACTTTTCAACACACAGTTGAAACCCTCAGTGTTTTATATTTTTAATGCAATCTCTTGCCCTTCCTAGCATTAACTTCTCAGGCATTCATTCTGAGAAATATTTAGTTATTCAACATTTCTCCCCATAAACAGGAAGGCAGGGATTTGCAGAGCTTTTTCTTATGCTTTGTTTTCTTCATAAGTAATTAATCAGTGGATTTAGAGATTACCACATAGATTTTAGAAAGATGATACAGATGTTATTTGTTAGTATCTGTGATGTGGGTTTTGATCATCTAAAACAGAAAAATTTGGAGCTGGAGAATGGCCCAGGCCTCTACAACATGCACAAGAAGCTGACTGAAGAGAGAACAAGACACACACTGTTTCCTCCTGGCAAGTGCAAACAGGCATAGAAACTTGAAAAGCACTGGATGTCGGCCTCAAAAGAGGAAGGCAAGCCAGAGGAGAAGGTGGATAGAGCAGGGAGTTTATGCACATGTTTCCCATTAATGGACTGACCCTCAGCCAGATCCCAAATGGGGATTAAAAAATTAAACTTCCAACTAATTATGGCCTCTATTTTGGAGAAAGTTGGCCTTTCCAAGTAAAGGACTATTCAGAGTACCTGTCCCCTTGGTCTCTGGAGAGCCTTTCCAGCAGGCAAGAGCCTTCTTATAATCCAAGCTTCTGAAGAATTAGCAAAGAAAGGATAATGTTGATCCTGTTATTGATCTTTTTTTTTTTTTTTGTCTTTTTGAGAGAGGGTCTCCCTATAGCCCCAGCTGTCCTGGAACTCACTATGTAGACCAGGCTGGCCTTGAACTCACAGAGATCTACCTGCCTCTGCCTCCCAAGTTTTTAATCTATCTTTTTAGTAGCTACAAAAATGTTTATACCCTGGGGGCTGGAGAGATGGGTCAGCAGTTAAGATTGCTCTTACAAAAGACTCAGGTTCAAATCCTGACATACACATGGCAGCTAACAACCATCCTGGTTGGAACCAGGGAGTTCCAACACCCTCTTCTGATCTCCACTCATAACATAAAATGAAAATTAATATATAAAATATTTTTTTAATGTTTATACTCCATAAATATCATCTTAGGCACTCTCTTCCACAAAAAAAGAAGCACAAAAATGCTAAAAAGAAATTCATGTATCTCAAAGAACTGAGGTGTGGTTTGGGCAGCAGAACAGTTTTCAACAACAGTCGTTCTCTGTCTTCTCTGTACCATGCCCTTGACATGGGGAACAGACCACCATTTAAAAGTATCATAAGCCCAATTGCCAAATACCATCCTATGACATGAATTTGAGTCTGACCTTGGGCCCAGGAGTAGACAGTTATTGTCAGTCATTACCCAGAGGTTAGAAGAGCACCTCTTAGCCCTTCTACAAGACAGTTCATCTAAGTCCCCAGTCATCCTGTCCCAGCTTCTGCTGCTACAGAATGATCAGTACTCCGGATTGGAATAGTCACATGTAGCTAACAACGCCAGAGCCAGAAAAGTGAGCCACTAAGAATGAGTTTCCAATGGCAAGTAACAGAAGATCACAACTTAGGGTCACAAAACAACAGAAATATATTATCTCACAGTTCATTTCAGAGAGGTGCCACCTAAGCTACACTCTCTCTGGAGGCTTCAAGAGACAATCCATTCCTCTTCTCAATTCTGGTGGCTGGTGTCATTCCTTGACTTGTGATCACACCACTCCAATGGCTCCCTCCATGGTCATGTCACCTCCTTGCCTATGTGCATGGGACCTTGCTCTACCTCTTTTGGAAGGTGCTAGTGATCAGATAAGGTCCACTGGATAATCAGGTCTCATCTTCCCATATGGAGATCTGTAACTTAACTCTTTTCTTTATAGGATAGCTAGCATATAAGACTTCTAAACTTTGGGATCTGCAACTTTTAAGTGGCCATTGTTCTGCTTGCTCTAGTGAACAAAAAATCTCCCTTAATTAATTCATGGAATGTGATGGAATATGATGGTTTGAATGAAAATGTCCCCCATAGCAAGTATTTGGACATTTTGTCTCCAGATGATAGCGCTGTTTTGGGAGGTTTTAGGAAGCACATCACCGGGGGGGGGGGGGG
>NW_008339923.1:9916298-9936074 GCF_000622305.1 Nannospalax galili
CGAGCAAAAAAGCCAAAGTAGAATGGGGTAGCAAATATTCTACTTCTGGGGAAAATTAACAGTCTCCTAGCAGATTTCAATGCCTATCTAAGTTTCACTTTAAAACAAGAGCAAAATAAAGACATTGTCCTAGTTTGTTTCTCCATTGCTGTGACAAAATACTCTGACCAATACCAACATGGGGAGAAAAAGTGATTAATACATCTTACATCTCCCAGGTCACAGTTCACCAGGGAGCCCAAGGTAGGAACTCAGGGCAGGAACCTGGAGGCAGGAGCTGGAGCACATTGATGGAGGATGCTGCTTACAGGCTTGCTTCCTGGCCCCTGCTCAGCCTGCTTTCTCATGCAAAACAGGCCCACCTGCCCACGGGTGGCACCACCCCCAGTGGGCTAGGCCCTCCCACATCACTCAACAATCAAAAAATGCACCAAGACATGGTTCCAGGCCAGTCCAATGGAGGAAATTCCCCAATTGAGGCTCCCTCAACCCAGGTATGTCAAATTGATACTGAAGCTACCCAGCACACCTTGTAAAAGCCTCACCTCCAAATACTGCCGTATCAATGTTAGAGCTTCAACATTTGAATCTTGTGGTAATATAAATACATAACTGAAAGCCCAAGGGGCACTAAGCATGCATGGCTGAAAGATTTAGGAAGGAAAATTACCCAGGTCCCAGAATCACTCAAGCTTGTTGTGTTCTGTTCCATCCTCAGCAGAGCTGCCTGAGTGCAATATAGTAGCTCGGCTTGGAAGGAACATAACACCTTCTCTCCAGGGTGAAGATGGTGATCTTGGCTCCCCTGTCCTTGGGTAGAAGGAGGACAAACACTTCACATGGAGTAAAAGTTTATATCACTAAATGTTGTTGCTCCCAAATCTACCAATATTTCATCTTAGCTGTACAATTATAATGAAAGAAGACAAACATCTATCTATAAAAAGCTATCTTATTTTATAATATCTTGCCCATAACAGTTCTTTTTTTCTTTTGTTATTGAATTTTTGTGCATTTCATACAGAACATGTCAGTCTTAATCATCTTTATGCCTCTTTCCCCACTGGTGCTCTCCCAAGCCCCCTCCTCCACTGGAATTCAAATATTCTGTCATTTGTCTTAAGATCTATTGTGTCGAGTTAGTATCCCCAAGCATCCCTCAGTGCAAGTTCATCCACTGAGGTCTAGTCAGACTGTCTAGAGTCTCTCGCTTTAGGAAGATCAGCTCTTCCTCACCCTGTAGTAATCAGTTGCCAATATTTCTTCAGCTAAGATTGGGGTCTGCTGTCTATTTGCCCAGTTCTATGCTGAGTTTTTGTCTGTTTGAGTTTGCATGAGTCCTGTGCATGATGACACCATTGCTGTAGGTTCATATGAGCAAAGTCCCAGGATGTTATAGGAATGGACTATGTCCTTCCCTCACTCTCTCCTCTCCCCATTGCTTGCTATTACACTCCCTCCCTCAAGTTAAGGACAAAGTGAGAACCACCTCTAAATGGTCATGACCCAAGGCGACAACTCCTGTAGCTGGGGAGTGGCAGGAAAGGAGCAGCTAGGAAAGTCTCCACGCACTTTCTGGTGACTCATACAAGGACGAATGAACTGAACAGTGCCCAACAGTCCAGTCCACATTGCCTCTTTTTGCGCATGTATGCTCCTTACTTGTGGAAAACCCTACAGTTTTCATAACATCCAGGTCTTTCAGGAGAGCAAGAGACTCAAAAAGCATTGTCTGGCTAAGACCAGTATCTTTCTATTGTTGGAAATACAGGAATATTTTTGTTTCAATTTATTATATTCTCATTATGTTCCTTAAAAATAAAGAAAACACTTTGCCTCATGGTTGCCAATAAGATTTTCTCTTTATCTTTGATATTCTGTGTTATGGTACAGCTAAGAGAGTGGAGAGTACCTTTATTTTTTTTTTTTTCCTTGTTCAGCACAGCTTTGCTGGGCTTTATTATGAGAACTCTTGTCACTACTCACTGCCTTACGACTCCCAGCTGATTTTTCTTTAATCAATTTCTTGTCATTCCTTCCATGTCACACTTCTGGAAACCCCTGCCACGTGTGTGTTCTAATGTTACCCTCCATTGCTCTTAACGTAGATTTCATTTTTTAAAATTTACTTTAAACTTTTTGTGTTTGTGAGTACTTTGCCTCCATGTGTGTCTGTGTACCACTTGCATGCCTGGTGCCCATGGAAAGCAGAAGAGGACATCAGAATCCCCGGAGCTGGGGTTATAGAGGATTGTTAGCCTCCTGTGGGTGCTGGGAACCAAACCTGGGTCTTTTTATCTTTTTTTTTTTTTTTTTTTTTTTTTTTTTTTTTTTTTTTAAAAAAGAGATAGTGTCTTCCAACAGCCCCAGCTGACCTGGAACTTGCTGTGTGGACCAGGCTGGCCTTGAACTCACTGAGCTCTGCCTGTCTCTGCCTCCCTAGTGCTGGGATTAAACCATGCCTGGCTAAACCTGGGTCTTCAATAAGAGCAGCAAGTACTCTTAACTGCTGAGCTATCTCTTCAGCCCCTTGTAAGTTTGGTTTTTTTTTTTTTTTTAATCATATTTTCTTTTTCTTTTCTTTTTTTTACTTTTTATGTGGCATATGCACACAGTCTTATCAAAATTCCTATACAAAGAATTTTGACAGCTTTTTATCTCTCTTGGAAACCCCTCCTGCTCTTGGGAGTTTCTACTGTATGAGTTCTGGGCACTGAATTCAGGTTGTCAGATTTGGTGGCAGGTGCCTTTACCCATTAAGCCATCTCGCCAGCCCTTAGGTTCTTTTCTTTTCTTCTCCTCCCTCTCCTCCTCCCTCTTCCTCTTCCCCTCCCCCTCTCCCTCCCTCTGCTGCTCTCTCTCCCTTGTTGGTGGTTCTGGGAATAGAACCCAAGGCCTCAAGCATATGAGACAAACACTCTACCACTGAGCCACACCCCACTTTCTATCCTTAACACTTTATCGATAACTCATAATTTCATACACTAAGTGGGGTGGTTTACCAGAGTGTGAGAATGTGAGACTATGGGTTATTTTTACTTTCTTCTATACTGTTTGTATTTACCAAGTATTTTAAAACTATATCAATATAGAATGAGCCAAAACTGTTTGCTTAAGATAAACATTCAATTAAAGAATAATAGTTCATACATGGAATGACAAAAATGAAAGAAAGAAAGAAAGAAAGAAAGAAAGAAAGAAAGAAAGAAAGAAATAATAAAGATACACAGCAAAAGAAAACGTGTTCCCCAAATAGTAACCATTGAATACTTTAATAGGGCAAACCAGATGTGAAGAATAAGGGAACTTGTCTGTCATGGCAATAAGAGCTCTTTGTGCAAACAAAGGTTTCTGCAGAGACTACAGTGTTTGTGAATACCCATTTACCCAGGCTAGAAGCTTTTTAAAGGGAAACCTTTCCCAGCAAATTAGCTGCAAATTGGCCTCAGACCTCTCCTGTCAGCCTGCCTGTGCTGTGGTTTTATGATTACTATTGCCTGTATCATCAATTTGTATTTACTATATTCCACTCTTAAGTGAAAACACAGTTTACTGCATAAACCACAAAAGCCCCTGTTATCTTCCTCAGTCCAGCATTAATAATGCATCCTGATGTGCTGTTCATGAATGCAAGTACATTTACAAACTTCGTTAACCATCAAGGCCTCTGGGGCCTCCAGAGAGCCTGGTACCCTGGAAGCCATGGAGGTACCAGAAATGAAGCAGCCAGGCCCCCACCTGGCAGCTGCCAACTGCCCACCGCCCACCATGAATAAAGTCCTGAGCACTGGCTGTCTCCACCAACCCCATGGCAGACCCTCAGACTCTGAATCTAATTCATTTGTCTCCTTGAAAAGGGAGTCTCTTTAAATAATTATTTTCAGAATGTGATTAGTCATGTTGTAGTCATGATTAGCTGAGGCCAACAAGTGAAATTCCATAAGCATTTGCTAAAATGAAAATATTAAAAATAGTTTTTCTCCTTTGAACATCTATTTTGTCCTTTCAAGATAGTCTTAATAGTTTTCCACTCCCCTTTCCTGTAGTGATTGACTTGAAATAACACTCTTTTCTCTGTGTTAAAACAGGTGATTCTAAGAAATGGTACACGGTGTCCTCCAGAGGAACTAGACTTACTGTGTGATGGGGATGTCTGCCATATTCCCGTCCCCACAGTTCCTGCATCTCCTTAGGCACTAATATCATCCTTTGCCTTGTACATTGCCCTCCCTTTCTCTCACTTCCCTTCCTCTTTGTCCTTCCTCGCCCTCGCCATGTTTTCTTCTCCCTCTCTTTCTCCTGTTAAAATCAAAGGTTTGGGAAGCAGCTGTTTCTGGGGTGGCACTAGTTCTGTCTTTATAAGCTATGTGACCTGCAATGAGTTTATCCCTACTTTTAGCAAACCCTTCGGCAGACCTGGGGAGATGCCTGCCTTGCAGAAGTTTTTTCACCATCAAATGAAATTGCTGTGTGGCAGTACTCAGCAAGCCTAGAACACAGGCAAACTCCTAAGTTCCAGTTCCTGCTGGCCTTTTTCCTGTGTCATTTGCTATACTTCCCCTTGAAACTTGACTTGATCTGAGATGTTTAATGCCTATTCTAATTCATTTATTACTTCTTACCATTATATGTTATCTCCATACCCATTATAGGTCTAACACTAGTCATTTGAAACACAGTCATACTCCATTGTTTCTGAGTAATTAAAATTTCTGCCTCCGTAGGGTAGTTTATGAGGTAACATGAATGTCACACATGCCAGTTACCTCAAATCCAGCACATCCCACAGTTTCCACCTCAATAAAGCCTAATGCCAACACTAGAATCAGGTAAACACGTTCCCACTTCACACCCATTTTCTTTAGGCTGGTCACCGTAGGCTTCACCCCTATAGGAAAGTCAAAGACAATGAGTGCCCTTCTCTCACTCCTGGTTCTGTACCCTGCTCTATCTGAACTTCCTGTTGTCCCTGGAGACCCTGGTCTCCCCAGAACCTAAGTAAAACAACCCTTCTGCTATCCCCTGCATTTTGTCATGCCCCCTCCTCTGCCTCTCACCTGACACACACACCTGAGCCTGATCCACCTCCTCATCACAGCTCTTTAGGAAGTGGCTACTGTGACTGGATGCTCGACAGAGAGACCTCAAGACCAAGTGGAGAGAAATCACAGCAAACAGCATCATCTCCAATCATTCTCTGGCTCATGTGAGAACTGCCCTTTCCTACCTGAGTTCGGGTACCACTATGAGAAAAGAATGACACAAAATGCATAATAAAGATGATTCGCACTTCACATCCCTGCCATTCACCTCAAGGCTGCTCTGCCTTAACTAATTTCCACATTCACTATATTTAAAAACCCTGATGAACAAGAAACCCATGTGATCTTTCATATTCACTTGGAGGGATTCATAAAATAGATCATCCAACTAACTGTGAAACTTCACCAAATTCCATGGGACTTGAGTTAACTCCACCCTCGCAATGACATTAGATTTTTAGTAGAGTTATCTAGATGGACTCATCATTTGGAGATGCTTTTTATGACCACTGAGATAAAATAAGCAAAGTGGGGTGTGTTCTTAATAGCTCAAGAAGAAACTTCTCTCTCAGTGGTCTTGCTCAGCTGTCAATAAGCTTGTGTTTCCCCTACTAACTAATGTATAGGATCTTAACGTTGGGAAGAAACCTATTGGTCGTCTGCTTGTATGCCAGTTCTGAGTGGAAAATCATCCTGGACTCGTCCCAGTAAGTTCCCCGGGAATCTCTTAAAGGAAGATAGACTCTAGTCTCACGCTATTTTGCTTCTCTAAATAATGAATGTCAAGGTGATGTGAAATAGACTCAAGATGATTTCAATAAACTGGATGTAAGTGGATGTGAAAGTGGTAAAGAAGTCTCATCAGGAGCAATTTAAGTTTTATGAGCATCATAAAAGCTATATTTATGTGGCTGATCTTTTACACTGAGCACATTTTAGATAATATGGGAGAAGTGAAGTTAGCCCTGTGTTGTTCTGCGAGGAGATTGTAGTCTAGTGGAGACTTTTACAGAAAAGTTTACAAAAATAATTGACAAGCTGAAACACAAATCACATCAGAAAGGTAGAGGTAAAATGTCTTTGGTGTTTGAGACAGAGAAAATGTCCTTCTTACTGAAGGGATGGGTTTAAAGGGCTAATAAAAATGAAAAGGCATTTAAAGGGGTGGGGATTTGGCTCAATGCTAGAGTACTTACCTAGCGAGTGAAAGGCCCTGGGTTTGGTCCCTAGCTCTGAAAAATAAAATAAAATTTAATTCAATTAAAAAAATCTAAATGGTATTAGAATTTTATCTCTTCCCTAAATACCTCACCACATAGCTTACAAGTCTATTACAGACCTAATCAGAGAAAGTACTGAATAATTTTTTGTTTAATCAGTCAGTGACAAAAACATTAAAACTTAAAAGGACATCATGCTGAATGTGAATTTTTACCTGAAAGACAGTATAATCCTGGGACCCTGAAAAAAAAACAATGTAAATAATCACAGAGATTGTCACATTTTCATAGGATGGTGAATTAGATGTGAGTAAAACCCTGCAGAGCTGACCCAAGAATGTGCTCATTCCTCGTGCTTACCCTTAGTTCATATAGGATGCAGCGCTCACCTCAGGTCGCTGAAACTCCTTAAAGATTGAGGAAGAGCATCCAGGTTGAGTGAGCATAGATGAGTCATCAAATTGGATTAAGGAAGGTTGGTCTAATTCACTGTGTCCACACTGAAAGGACAACAAGCTGGACCATCAACAGCATCATGCACAAGCCTCTGCTAGAACCCCAGATTTCGCAGAATTCAATTTGTCAACACTCAGCACCAGGCCAGATTCCCACTGAAACTTATTTGATTTGCACAAAGACTGAGTTTGCATTCGCTCAGGAATGGGCCCTTGGATGCACACATGGCTTATTGGGGAAGTGAAGAAAGCATCACCGTGAGAGTAGAGACATGGGTCATGATGGTGAGGCAGCCAACACAGGTATTATACAACACAATCAATACACCCACCGAGGGCCCTGGGGGAACTGTGGGAGAAAGTGATAAGCAAACAGCTACAGGTTTCCTATGGTGTTAAATAGCTTGGGATGTTTATACCGCAATTCCCAGGTATGTGGGCCAGTCATGAGATTGCCCGTAGGTGGAGAATGCGGAAGCAGGTATTTTTTGACTCAGGTTTTAAAATAGCAAAAGCAAGGCGAGCCATGTAGGGATAAAAGCACATGCCATGCATGAAACTCAAGTCATGGTCAGGGCAAGCATATTAAAATCAGATGTAGTAGAGAGGACACCTTCAAAAACAGCCGTCTGCATTATAAAGTGCTGGCAGTCAGCTAACTCATCCATTCTTTTATAATCTTCCTCTCCTCATCACTCTCAATAAAAGCACATCCATACAATCCTAGGTCAAAAGTAGGCACAGTTCCACGTCACTGGAAGCCACCAGAGAAGTAAGCTCTGTCACCCAAAGATTTCCCTCTTGCCAATTCCAAGCCAAGCAAAATGTAAGAGAGAAAGAAACCAGGTCACACTTCTCCAATATATATGCAGCCATCCTCAGTGGACTCAAGCAACTACAGAAAAAGCACAAAAACATGTATGCTAACCAAGCTGAGAACGTTACTCAAAGTAACTCTAAAATAAATGAATGTATCTGAAGCCTGTGATGGCTTTCTGTTGACCGTCTAGAGATTTAAAGAGAAAGCTGCCCTGTTAATGACAAACAGCTGTGGATCTGCAGTCTGCTGCTTGGCAGCCAGGCCAGCCACTGACAAGTGCCTTTGTCACACCAACAGCCACACGACTTCAGTCAGCAGAAGCTGCTGCCACTTACACTTGGAATGAATGTGCTAATAGTCAGCATCACTCCTCTGCACTAATGGACAAACAGTGAGGCTTGACTCACTTAGTCTGCAGGAATAATGGTTTCCACCCAGGTTTGGGATTTCTGGGAAAACATTTCATGTTCAGGGCTATAATTTTTTGAAATTCTGAAAGAAAATATATTCTCTAATATTCTATGTCTTCATCAAGACTGCCTCAGAAATACTGCAAATGTCTGAGGTTCAAGGGCAATATTTGTTCTATAGAGACACACACAGGGGGAATTCCCTAATAAAGATGCAATTGGTAGATAAAATCAGTTTATTCCTATGTCAGTTTAAGCACACTTCTTAATGTATGTATTTTGATTGTCTCTTCTTTAATTCTTTTATTTATTTTTATTTATGTGTGTGTGTGTGTGTATGTGTGTGTGTGAGTGATCTCAAGAGAGAGTATATGCCACATATGTGAAGGTGCCCACAGAGGACAGAATTGGGCATCAGATCCCCTGGAAGTGGAGTTACAGACAGTTTGTGAAGTAACTGAGGTAGTACTGGGAACCAAGAACAGATCACTTGAAAGAGTAGCAAGTACCAAGAAGAGATCAACCATTTAAATAGACCCACAACACATAAGGAAATCGAAACAGTAATGCAAAGCCTCCTGACTAAAAAAAGCCCAGGCCCAGACAGATTTACAGCAGAATTCTACCAGACATTTGAAGAAGACCTCCAACTAATACTACTTAAATTATTCAAAATGATAGAAACGGAGGGAGAAGTCCCAAACTCGTTCTACAAAGCCAACATCCCTCTAATACCCAAACCAGGTAAAGACACAACCAAAAAAAACTATAGACTCATATCCTTAATGAACATAGATGCAAAAATTCTCAACAAAATACTTGCAAACCACATACAGATGTACATCATAAAGATCATTCACCATGATCAAGTAGGCTTTATTCCAGAGATGCAGGGATAGTTCAACATACACAAGTCAATAAATGTCACCAAGCATATAAATGGAATCAAAGGCAAAAACGACATCGTCATCTCAATAGATGCAGAAAAGGCTTTTGACAAAATCCAGCATGCATTCATGGTAAAAGTTCTAAAGGGAATTGGACTGGAGGGAACATACCTCAACATAATTAAAGCTACATACAACAAACCCACAGCCAACATCATTCTAAATGGAGATAAACTGGAAGCATTTCTATGAAAATCTGGAACCAGGCAACATCCACTATCTCCACTCCTTTTCAATATAGTGCTCGAAACTCTTGCTAGAGCAATAAGACAAAGAAAATTAAAGGAGCACAAATTAGAAAAGAAGAGGTCAAATTATCTCTTTTTGCAGACAATATGCTACTAGACCTAAATGATCCAAAAATTTCCACCGGAAAACTCCTAGAACTGATCAACACTTTCAGTAAAGTGGCAGGTTACAAAATTAATCTACAAAAATCAGTAGGCTTTCTATATACCACTAACAAGCAATTGGAGAAAGAGTATAGGGAAATTCTCCCATTTACAATAGCTGCAAAAAATATATATCTTGGAATAAGCTTGACCAAAGACATCAAAAGTCTCTACAACAAAATTTTTAAATCTTTAAAGAGATTGAGGAAGACACCAGAAGACGGAAGTTCCTCCCATGCACATGGATTGGAAGAATTAATATTGTGAAAATGACCATCCTACCAAAAGCATTATATAGATTCAATGCAATCCCAATCAAAATCCCCATGACATACTTCACAGAATTAGAAAAAAAAAACTTCCATAAATTCATATGGAAGTACAAAAGACTCCGAGTAGCCAAAGCAACTGTGAGCACAAAGAGCAACACTTATAATAAAAATCCCCATGATATACTTCACATAATTAGAAAAAAATCCTTAAATTAATGTGGAATCACAAAAGACCCCAAATAGCCATAGCAATCCCGAGCATAAAGAGCAATGCTGGAGGAAATACTATACCAGATCTCAAAGTATACTACAGACCTATAGTCATAAACAGTATGGTACTGGCACAAAAATAGACGCATAGATCAATGGAACATCACTGAAGACCCAAACCTGAGTACATGGAATTTCAGCCACTTGATATTTGACAAAAGTGCCAAGAACACACAATGGGGGAAATCTTCAACAAATGGTGCTGGCAAAACTGGATCCCCAACTGTAGAATGAAACTAGATTCTCATCTTTCACCTTGCACAAAAGTCAGCTCCAAATGGATCAAAGACCTCAGTGTGAAACCTGAAGCCCTAAAACTATTAGAAGAAAATATTGATGGTAAGTTATAAGACATAGGAGTAGGAAAGGATTTCTAAATCAAATGGCAGTTGCTCAGGAATTAAGGTCGGCAATCAACAAGTAGGACCTCATTAAAATAACAGGTTTCTGTACAGCAAAAGGAGCAATCAAGAAAGTGAAGAGAAAACCAACAGAGTGGGAAAAAAATCTTCACCAGTGACACATCTGACAGACGTTTAACATCCAGAATATATAAAGAACCCAAAAAATAATGAATGGAAAAAGCAAATGACCCAATTAAAAGATGGGCTAAAGATCTAAACAGAGAGTTCTCAAAAGAAGAAATAAAGATGGCTAAGAAACATCTTTAAAAGTGTTCAACATCATTGGTAATTAGGGGAATGCAAATTAAAACCACCTTAAGGTTTCACTATACTCAGTCAAACTGGCTAGGATCAAGAGAACAAATGATATCAAATGCTGGCAAGGATGTGGATAAAGGGGAACCCTCATTCACTCTCCATGTGGAATTGCAAACTCATGCAACCCCTATGGAAAACAGTGTGGAGAACTCTTAAAAAACTAAAACTGAATATATCATATGACCCAGTTATACCATTCCTTGGCATATACCCAAAGGACTCATCCTATTTTAGAGACACTTGCACAACCATGTTTGTTGCTGCTCTTTTCACAATACCTAAGAGATGGAAGCAACCTAAGTGCCCCTCAACTGATGAGTGGTTAACAAAAATGTGGTATATTTGCACAATGGAGTTCTATTCAGCAGTAAAGAAAGATGAAATAATGAAATTTGCAGGTAAATGGATGGATCTAGAAACTGTTATACTAGTGAAGTAACACAGACTCAGAAAAATTAGTGACATCTGTTCCCACTCATCTGTGGATCCTAGCACCAAATCCTTATAAGTGAGTGCATATCCTGATGTAACTGCAAGGACCAGGAATATGGAAGGAAAACGGGGAGGTAAAGGGAAAGGAGGAACCCAAGAGAGAAGAATTTTAGGATGAAGGTGTTATTAAGGGAGAAATATGTAACAGGGGGTAGTTAAAGGGAAGGGGGAAGGAGGACTAAACAAAGAACTATGGGAATAAAGAGAGAGGAAATTCTCTAGATACACATTAAAAATCAAAGTCTTAAGCACAGAAAGAACCCTACCAGGATAGAAGAAAGCCCTTCCAGAAGCAATACAGTTGTTAAATGAAAATCCCAGTGCCAGAGGTGGGGACCACAGGTTTTAGGGATTGCCAAAGCTGTGAAATGTTATAATTAAGATGTAAAAAGAGGAAGAGATAAATACGGGAGAAAGAAGACAAGATGTAGCAATGAGAGGGGATCATGTAGGCTGTGGCTGAAGAATAAAGCAAGCTTATAATAACTGGTTGGAGAAACAGAAGCAATGGTTCAACTGAGCAATGTACAAGAAGAGAAAAATTACCATGAATCACACATGCAATATTAGATATCAAATAATAGAAAATTAAAAAAAGAGGACACATAGAGTGAATGGTTGGCACAGCTGTGCTGAGCTGAAAGGTGAACTCAGAATCCCCTGACTCCAGGAGGCTCTACATGGTGCTGTGTGCAGGAGGGGCATGTGGGAGCCCTTGATCTCTGCAGCCTCAGTGTTCTGTGATTTTTGGCTTGTGAGGAAGAGGAGGTTATAGATATTTTCCTCTAGTCTCCTGGGCTTCTTGCAGTCTACCATGACCCCTCCTGGTCCTATAGGTTCAGTGTATGAGGAACAGCAGCCCTTGCAAGCCTACTGCTCTTCCCTGGGCAGCCCCACTCAGCACAGCAGGCCCGTGGTGTTTCACCAGTTAGAGAGCTTCTAACTGGGCTTTAATCCTTAGCTTTCCTGCCTACTTCACTGCAGAGGTCTTCCCTGACTACCTTCGTTTACAGATCTTGTCTCCTGCAGAATGAAAGCTTACTGTATATTATCTTCACTTGGTACTGGGATTTTTGCTTAATCTAGGTATTTGGGTTTTGTTTCTTGTTTTGTTTTGTTTCACAGAAGAGGACTCACAGATTCTAGGCAATATACAAGAGTTCAATTTAGAAATCCCAGGATGGTGGTGTCTTAGTTCACAGAAAATCATGAAAGTGAAATATAGGCACAGACTCAGCATGATGGAAAGCTTCACAATTTGGAGGCTTATGTGGTATCTTTAAAAATTAGAAGATCCTAAAAATACTAAGAAATAGTCATATCATGCAGTTTTACTACAACCTTGATATTTAATCATCTGAAATCATAGGTATGTTTTAACACCTGACATGGTGGCTCACAACTGTAATCCCAGGCTGAGGAGGGGCAGGAGGATTATAATGAGTTTGAGGTCAGAGTTCACTCTGAACTACAGAGTGAGACCCTATCTCAAATAAATTAAAGAGAGACCTGCTCAGCCAGGACTCTGGTAAGTCAGATCCAGTTCACTGCCCCCCTATCCCATTTCTCTCATCCACCCCCACCCAATCCCCTGCTGGCCTCTCACATAGGCAGGCTCCAATTCACCTCAGGAGGACTAGCGACCCCATTTCTCTCACCCACCCCACCCCATCCCTTCAGGCCTCTCTCACAGGCAGGCTTCAATTCCTTCATCTCAAGTTCCAGGACTAGCTTCCCAAACCAGATTAACTAACAACCCTTCCATAGATCCCCAAGTCTTCAACTAAGCAGTTCCCTCACTGCTAAATTCCCAGCCTTCAGATCAAGCAGACAGACCTGCTCAGTCAGGATTCTGACCAGTCTACTGTGCAGCAAGGACTTGAAGTACCCACCAACTTGTCTTCCATACCAAAACAAAAAGTAACTAAGCTGCATAAATAATATTAACAGAACCAAAATTAAATTAAGCAAAAGCAGAGTAGAAGATACTCTTGAACACGTGACCGACAAAGAAAATCCATATCCCCAGAAGGCAATACAAAAACCCAAACAATAAGAAAAAACAGGAAAATTTGTCCCCAACAAATCCCACGAGTCCTACAGAAGTGCACAACATTGAGAACTATCCTGTAGAACCCCAGGATGAAGAATTTAAAAGAACAATCAACATGATCAAAGAATTATAAGAAAACAGAGAAATACAACTCAAAGAACTCAAAGAAGAAAGGCATAAACTTTTGATGGAAGCTCAAGAATATTCAAATATGCAGCTTAATGAAATATCAAAAACAATTCATAACTTGAAAAGCAAATTTACTAAAGAGATAGAAATAGTGAAGTAAACCCATATGAAAATGAACATAAGACTGAAAGACTCAATCAACCAAGTAGAAACAACAGGAAAAAGCCTCAAAAGCAGAATGAATGAAATGGAAAACAGAATACCAAGACTGGAGGATAAAGTTGAAGATTTGGACTCTTTAAGCAAAGACTATGCAAAATTCCAAAAATCACAGGAATGGAATACTCAGGAAATGTGAGACAACATGAAATGACCAAATCTACATATTATAGGCATACAGGAAGGAGAAGAAACTCAAACCAATGGCATTGGACAGACTGTCAATAGGATTATAGAAGAAAACATCCTAAATTAAGGAAAGATATACCTATAGAGATTCAAGATGCACAAAGAACACCATTAAGGCATAATCAGAATGGAAAGTCCCCATGACATATCATAGTAAAAACATTAAATGTACAGAACAAAGAGAGGGTACTGAAAGCTGCTAGAGAAAAACAATGAGTTACATATAAAGGAAAAACCAGAAGAATTATAGCTTACTTTTCAATGCAAACTATGAAAGCCAGAAGGGCATGGAACAAAGTATTCCCAGTTCTAAACAACCATGGATGCCAACCCCAAATACAGCATCCAGCAAAACTATCTATCAAAGTCGAAAGGCAACAGAAAATTTTCCATGACATAAATAGGCTGAAAGAATTCATGTCTTTTAACCAGCACTACAGAAAATACTTGAAGCAATACAAAAAACCAAAGAAAGGAATGAGCATGTCCAAGGGGCTATAGAAAGAAATGTATAACAATGGAAACACAAAATAGGGCCACAAACACAAAGAAATGAAAATGACAGTATACAATACACCTTTCAATAATAACACTAAATATCAATGGCCTCAACTCCCCATAAAGGCTGGAACAAAGGATCCAGAAAGAAAACCCACCTTTTTGTTGCCCTCAAGAAACTCATCTCACCTTCAAGGATAGACATTATCTTAGGGTGAAAGGATGGAAAAAAATATTCTAAGCAAATGGCCCTAAAAAGCAAGCAGGTGTTGAAATTTTAATATCTGACAAAATAAACTTCAAATTAAAACTCATCAGAAGAGATGAGGTTTACTTCATTCTAATCAAAGGAACAATTGACCAAGAACATATTACAATCATGAACATTTATGCACCAAACACTGGAGCACCCAATTTCATAAAATCAGTAGTCCAGGTCTATAAAACAGAGATTAACACCAACTCAGTAATAGTAGGTGACTTTAATACCCCCTAAATGACATACTATATGAAATGGACCTAACAGATGCATGCAGAATATTCCACCTAACCACCAACAAATATATTTTCTACTCAGCAACTCATGCAAGTTATTCTAAAATTGACTATATTCTGGGGCACAAAACAAATCTCAACAAAAACAAAAAATTGAAATAATTCCACGCCTTCTATCAGACCACAGTGCAATAAAGCTTATAATTAACAGCAAAAGAAGCTCTAGTAAATACACAAACTCATGGAGATTAAACTACACACTCCTGAATCATGAATGGGTCAAAGAAGAAATTCAGAAATAAAAGTATTCTGGAACAAAATGAAAATGAGACCACAATACAACAAAACATTTGGGACACCCTAAAAGAGTCCTAAGAGGGAAATTTATAGCTCTTAGTGCCTACATTAAAAAAAATCAGAGTGAGCACATGTAAACAACTTGACGGTATAACTCAAGACTCTGGAAAGGTGAGAACAAACCAACCCCAAACCTAGTAGATGAGAAGAAATAACAAAACTCAGAGCAGAAATTAATGAAAGAGAACAAAAGAAAACAATACAAAAAAAAACCATGAATCTAAGAGCTGGTTCTTGGAAAAGTTAAACAAGATAGACAGACCCTTAGCCCAGTTAACCAAAAGAAAGAAAGAGCAAATCCAAATTAACAAAATCAGAGATGAAAGGGGAAACATCACAACAGATGCCAAAAAAATTTTTTTAAAATCCAAAACATTGTAAGGGAATATTTTAAAAATCTATACTCCATTACATTTGAAAACCTAAAAGAAATGGATGAATTTCTAAAATCATGGCCACCACCAAAGTTGAGCCAAGAGGAGATCAACAGCCTAAACAGACCCATAACAAATAAGGAAGTTGAAACAGTAATACAAAACCTCCTAACTAAAAAAAGCCCAGGCCCAGATGGGTTCACAGCAGAATTCTACCAAACATTTAAAGAAAATCTACAACCAATACTGCTTAAATTATTCAAAAACATAGAAACCGAAGAAGAACTCCCAAATTCTTTCTATGAAGCCAGTATCACTCTAATACCACAACTAAGTAAATATACAACAAAAAAGAAAACTGTAGGTCCATATCTTTAATGAACATAGATGCAAAGATACTCAATAAAATACTTGCAAACTGCATCAGACACACATCAAAAATATCATCCACCACAATCAAATTGGATTTATTCCAGAGATGCAGGGATGATTCAACATACATGTCAATAAATGTAATAAAACATGTAAATGGACTTAAAGACAAAAAACATATGGGCATCTCAATAGATGCAGAAAAGGCATTTGAAAAAAATCCAACATACATTCATGTTAAAAGTCTAGAAGGATTTGTTTTGGAGGGAACATACCTCAACATAATTAAAGCTGTATACAGAAACCCATAGCCAACATCATCCTAAATGGAGAAAGACTGGAAGCAGTCCCATTAAATTTAGGAACCAGATAGGGCTGTCCACTATCTCCACTCCTTTTCAATACAGTGCTTGAAACCTTTGCTAGAGCAGTAAGACAAGAGAAGGAAATTAAAGGAATACCAATTAGAAAAGAAGAGATCAAAATTTTCAGATAATATGATATTATGCATACAAGATCCCAAAAATTCCACTAGAAAACTGTTAGAATTGATTCTGCTTTCAGTGGAGTGGCAGGATACAAAGTCAACTTAGAAAAATCAATAGCCTTTCTATATATCAATAACAAGTAATCAGAAAAAGCACTCAAGGAAACCTACCCATTCTCAGTAACCATAAAAAATATTTAGGAATAAACCTAACAAAAGACATTAAAGATCTCTACAATGAAGACTTCAAAACTCTAAAGAAAGAGATAGAGGAAGACACTAGGAGATGGAAAGACCTACCATGCCCATGGATTGGTAGAATCAATATTGTGAAAATGACCGTTTTACTAAAAGCAATTTGTAGATTCAATGCAATCCCAGTAAAAATACTCATGACATTCTACACAGAGCTTGACAAAATCATCTTAAAATTCATATGGAATCACAAAAAACTCCAGATAGCCAAAACAATCTTGGGCAAAAAGAAAAATGCTGAGGGGATCACCATACCAGATCTCAGATTATATTATAGAGCTATAGTCATAAAAACAGCATGGTACTGGCACAAAAATAAACACGTAGATCAATGGAACACAAGCGATGACCAAAACATGAGTAAATGCAACTTCTGCCACCTGATATTTGACAAAGGGGCCAAGAACACACTGGAGGAAAGACAGCATGTTCAGCAAATGGTGCTGGCAAAACTGGATATGAAACTGGACCCTTATCTTTCATCCTGCACAAAAGTCAACTCCAATTGAATCAAAGAACTCAATATAAAACCTGAAACTCAGAAACTGCTAGAAGAAATCATACACAGCGCCCTCCAAGATATGGACTTAGAAAAGGACTTTCTAAATCAGACACCAGCTGCTCAGGTACTAAGGTCAACAATCAGTAAGTGGGACCTCATAAAATTACAAAGTTTCTGCACAGCAAAAGACTAAGGAAGGGAAGAGGAAACCCACTGAGTGGGAGAAAATCTTCACAAGCTACACATACAACAGAGAACTAAAATCCAGAAGGTACAGAGAACTCAAAAAAGAAAGAAGAAAATAAACGACCCAATAAAAAATGGGTGATCAACTTAAACAGAGAGTTCTCAAGTAAAGAAATAAAAATGGCTAAGAAGAACCTTAAAAAGTATTCAACATCCTTAGTAATTAAAGAAATGCAAATCAAAACCACCTTATGATTTAATCTTATGCCAATCAGTTTGGCTAAGATAAAGAGAACAAGAGACTCCAAATGCTGGAGAGGATATGAAGAAAGAGGAACGATCATTCACCGTTCACTGCTGGTGAATGCAAACTCTTGCAACCACTATGGAAAGCAGTGTGGAGAACCCGCAAAAAACTAAAAATGAACCTACCATAGGATCCAGTGATATCACTCCTTGGCATATACTCAAAGGACTCATCATACTGTAGGGATACTTGTACATCTCTGTTTGTTGCTGCTCTCTTCACAATAGCTAAGAAATGGAAACAACCTAAATGTCCCTCAACTGACGAATGGTTATTGAAATGTGGTACATCTACTCAATGGAGTTCTACTCGGCAGTAAGAAAAGATAAAACTACAAAATTGGCAGCTAAATGGATGGAGCGAGAGAGTGTTATACTAAGTGAAGTAACACAAACGTAGAAAAGTAAGTGATGCATGTTTTCCCTCATTTGTGGATTGTAGCACCAATCTCTTATATGTGAGTAAAGACATTCTGATGTAACACCAGGAGCCAGGTAAAAGCAAAGGATACATGGAGGTAAAGGAAAAGAAACAACGTTAAAAGGGAATAGTAGGGAACAGATGTTACCTGAGGGAGGTGGAAAAAGTGAGAGTAATCAGCAGGGAGGAGAGGAGGGAGGGACATGCAAGGGACCATGGTAAATGCACTTGGAGTGTCTGAACATTAGTGCATATGTACACTTAGGAGCTGCTTGGCAAGAAACACAATGCTAGATAGAGGAGACCTCCCTTAGAGCGACAGCACTCATCAAAGAAGTTTCTTTTTGCAACAGATGGAGGCTATTGCAGAGTTGCACATCTGGTCAAGCACAGAGAGCATATACCTGGGAAATGCTCAGTATTAGGTGACACACCTGCAGTCGAATCTCTACAACTAAGGCTCATGGAACATAGCAGAGTAAGGGGTAGAGACAGGGCTGATGTACCCCTCAACTCTCACCAGTGAGGCTTCCGTGTAAATCAGTGTGATGCACACAGAAGGCCACAACTGGCCAAGTGTTGGAGAATAAGAGACTGCAGAGTGCAGGATGGGACTACTACATGGAAACTCACCCACCCACAGCTCAGGGACCACTGCAGAAGAGGAGGCAGAAAGACTGTAAAAGCCAGGGCTGGTTCATGAGCATAAGGAAATGGAGGCTTCTGAGCCACTGGAGACTTGCTCATGTGAGCCTGTGGCAGCAGTGGCAGCAATTTTAGGACCCATGTCAGCTCAATTAAACAAGGGCCCAAAGGGGAGGTGATAAACAGGTGGCAGGCCAGTACTAGATTGAGAACTATTTGAGGCTGATTGCCGCTGGATGAGGGAGAGTATGGCTTACATAGGACCACTGGATGGGCTGACTAGACTCTAGTGGACACATTTACACTGAAGGATGTTTGGGTACAAACACCTGAATGAACAGGACTCCGCATGTATGGCAGAGTGCATAGGGTTTGGGGCAGGGGAAGGGGGAGGTATGGATAGGGGAGAGGGTCCAGGTTGAGTTGAAAATGTTGTATAAATTTAAAAATCTCAACAAAAAGAAAATAAAGCAATTAAAGAAAAAAAGGATATATTTTTGCCTTCACAGGCAAAACCATTATTGACTATTAATATTCGTTAGCTATTTCTTCTGTCAGCTACATTTCTCTAAGTCACTCAGAAAGGTTTTCTTTTTCTTTTCAAGGCATATAGGTTTATTTTATTTATAAGCCTAAACCAGTCTTCAGAAGGAAAGAAAATCCCCTCATTTCATTTTGGCAAATTAAGAACAATTTACTCATGGAAGGTGCAGGAGGAAAAGAAAATCTATCCATCCATTCAACCAGGTGTTTGATAAGCATTAACTGCAATCCCAGCTTTGTGCCAAGCTTCTCAGTTAACACTGGTCAGGAGAGTCAGTGTATTCATGAAGCTCTTGTGGGGCATCAGAAGCATGTCTTTCCTGCCCAAAATCTCCCTATAAACTTCTGGACTGAGACTTTGTAGGACACTTTGTAGGGACCACAGGATATTCATGACTCCTAAAGAAATCTGTTCAGCCCTGAACTACAGTGATTATATACATTAGCTAGTACAAATAAAATACCCATTATAGCTGAAGATGATATTAGTAGTAAGACATTTTCCCACTGAAAGGGACAAATTAAAACCAGAGGTTATAAAAACAAATAAATGTACTGTGTATAAATGCTAAACTGGCTTTAAATTAATTATTATGAAGTTCTGTGTAACTCATTCATAGATATAGTCTGTCAAAGAATTGTTTCCATAAACAACAAAAATGTAAATGAGATACAGTGTTTACTACATAATGTAATCAGCTTC
>NW_008339923.1:9936290-9943182 GCF_000622305.1 Nannospalax galili
CCTGGCTTGAAAACATTTAAATAGTTAAATTATATCATTACTAAACCAAAATTCAATGTGTACACTAGACTGTAAGTCCCATGAGAATAGAGATTTATAGTGTTTTGTTCACTACAATAACTCTAACTCTTCTTGTGAGGACAACAGTAAGAGAATTTGACTGTCATGACTCTAAGATAGAACCAACATGGCCATTATAAGAAACCAAAGCAACAACAAATATTTATTGTAAAAATTATTATGAAGTCAAAACACTGCTGGGCCAGATGGAGGTAAGCATTTATTTTCTTGCAATTTATAATCTGTTCTAAGTGTTATATGTTCTTCACTTTGACTCTTTGGCAAATGTTAGTCTCTTTTTCTCATCTTTCTATCCTTCATATCTTCCCGTTATCAACTAGGTGGCCAAGTACTCTATCTGGTACAGCTACAGAGGTGGAAGCAGGTGACAACACCTTTGGATGTTAATAAATCACGATTGTGCCTATTATGCTATTTGTATTGCAAAGAATAACTAGAAGCTCACTAATAATTAGCTGCCCTTTCTCCCCAGGCAGCCCCTGGATAGATACCTGTCGACCACAGTGTCAGTGTATGTGAAACGAGGAATATGAAACAGAATGGTGTTCATCTCTTCCAAGCCCACCAAATTCTCCTGAGCAATTACCCACTTCGTTTCTTGCTCTGAGGGCTGGAAGCAGAGCATCCAACAGAGGACCGAGGCTTGGGAGTCAGTGGAGCGGTAGGTGGAAGGAGACAGGGCCCCTGCACAGCAATGATTGCAGCTGCCTGCTGACCACTTATATAGAGTCATCTAGAATATTGGGCTATAGTGCACATAGGGGCTGACTCTGAATTCCTTTGTCCATCCGTCATTCAATCAGTGCCTTTCAAGATATCTAGGCAAAGGGATGGATTTTGTTTTCACTTTTTAAATTTCAAGCCTAGTATTGGTTGATAATTTTGCAAAGCATGTCAAAATGAATACTGAAAAATATATGAACACAAGCTCATTATTAGATATAACAGACATTATCAAACTGCTTTCTTTACACAGAGGTAACCTTTCATATTCTTTTTTTATATGTTAAAGGTGTGGGGGGAGGATGTGTATGTAGGTCCAAATATGTGTAGGTGACATACATGTGGGAGTGCATGTGTACCTTTGCACACACGCATATGGAGGCCAGAGGTTGATGTCCGTCAACTTTCTTTTTTGACCACTGTCTAACATATATTGTGACAAGGTCTCTCACATGAACCCATAGCTATACAGTTAGCTAGTCAAACTAACCATCTTGCTCCAGGGATCCCCTGTTTCTGCCTCCCATGAAATGGGACTATATGTGGGTGTCATGCCCACCCAGCATTTACATGGATGCTGGAATCAAAGCTCTGATCCTCATGCTTGCATTACAAGCATTTTACCCACTGAATCATCTCCCCAGCCCAAAATTAGGGTTCTTAAAAGCCAACAATAGGAAAAAATAGTAGTTCTTATTTGGAACACCAGCAAAGATTATCATGGTCCCTTCACAAGGATGACATGAAGATTCATGATGCATTCCATATTTTACAAAAGGCCAGGGCTAGGGAGGGCATAGGCCTGAGGAAGGAACCAACTATTGTTACTTTGCTAAGTGGTCATGTTATCAAACTGCCTTCTAAATACTTATGTTTATATTCATAAATCTGTGCTGCTTTTAACCATGGTCAGAGAGGCTTCTTTTGCGGTGGTCAGTGGTCAATGCTGAGACATAACTGGTACTGAGAATAAGTGTCTGTAAGTGCTCATCCCTAAATTGGATATCTATATCAACTCTTCCCTGAAAAGGCTCAGGGAACATTATAGAATATAGGATGGAATGAATGGAAGAGGTGGATTTGGAAGGAGTTGGAGGAGGGGAATATGATCATAATACATTGTATGTAACTCTCAAAGAATTAATGATTTAAAAAATTAAAGACTGGCAATGCCAAACACTAGTGAGGACGTGGGGCAGCAGGACAGTCATTCACTGCTCATGAGAATGCATGATGACGCAAGCACTTTGGAGGACAGTTTGGCAATTCTAACAAAACTATACAGTCTGACCAGACAATCCAGCAATTGTAGTAGGCACTGACCCACAATGAGTCAAAAATACATCTTCACAAATACCAGCACAGGAATATTAATAGCACGTTTTTTTTGGGGGGGGGTGTTTGTTTGGGTTTTTATACTCTTTTGAAGATAAGGTCTCACTAAATATGTATCCCAGACTAGCCTGTAACTCATTCTGTAGCCCAAGTTGTCCTCACAATTGTGATCCTCCTGCATCAGCCTCTGAAGTGCTGAGGTTGCTCTGTAGCATCCACTGTAGTGTATGTATTTATGATCCCAAAACTTAGAAGTGGCCAGGATGGAATTGAATTCGGTCACTCAATTAGGTGACCGAATAAACAAACTGTAACACGTCTATTCAATGAAATGCTACCCAACAATCTTTAAAAATAGAAATATCAGCATCATCTACATACATGACAAGACTCAGTTATAAATGTATATAGAAAAGTGAATAAAGCAGGTCTAGAAAAACTACATAATACTATCTCCAGTTACACAACATTCCAGAGAGGGAAACATGACAGTGAGGATTTGTATTGGATATTGAGATGCGGCAAAGAAGTTATAGGATATTGGGATGAGGCAAAGAAGGCTAGAATAGACTTTGTTCTATTTTCTTTATACTCAACTCTTAGGCTCTGTACAAAAACCTATGTTTCTAATCATTTGTCTAAAGAATTCAAAAGCCTCTTCAAGTTTCCACTATTATTTAGTCCATCAGGAGCTTTGTCCCCACTTCCTTTTACTCATTTAGAAGTTTGTGAAAAGGGAGGTTGCAAGCTGTCAAGACCAACTGGACTTGCCTAAATAATAGACCACAACAGGAATAAAGGTTAAGAACCTTTCAGTTCCAGGCAGTTCTTAAAGACCATTCAGCATGCATTTAGCCCTAGGGAAAAAAAATCATGATTATTTGACAGGAAAATGTGGTCATATTGAAAGAAAAGAATTAGCAAGTGATCTCAGCATGTTGAGAGGTGAGGCAATGTGGACAGCTAGACAATCTAGAAAAGAAGGCATCTATAAATCTCTCAGCAGTTTCTACTAGGTATTTACTGAGAGCAATTGTAGATTTGTGACAGAGGCTGATTTCAGCAGCCTGCCTAGTAAGTGTGGGCTGAACCCATTAACCAGTCAGCTTAAAGCTGCATGCAGCTTTAGCTTATATTTTAAATAAAGCTTTCCAAATGGCAGTGAGTTTTGGAGCCTGGGAGCCCTCCTGGTTTCCTATGCATGATCATTTTTCTCTCTTGAGGCCCTGGAAATTTCCCAGGGCCAGGCTCATAGGATTCTGGTACATTTCTTGCTATAAACCCACGGGGCTTGCACAGGGAGCAGGTTACATCCTGCTTCTTCAAAACTCCTTGTAGTTTGCTGTGTTGACAGAGTGCTGCAAATGCTACATTTAATTAACTGACCAATTTGTTTCCCCATCTTTTTATGACACTCCCTTGAGACAAATCACAGTGATGGAAGTGGCATTGTATGTAGACATGCATTCTGCCTGTTCCTCATGAAGATACCATGAAGTGCATTTAAGCTATTTTCTTGCCAATAAAGAGCTATATTTAGATGATAGAATTTTAAAACAGGAAGGAATCTAGGTGATGATCTAACCCAAAACCATCATGGTGAGAAAATTTAAATCTAGAGAGGTGAAGAAACTTGTTCCAAGTTCTTAAGACCTGAAGCAGGTGTCTGGATGGCCAACCCACTTCAGCTACTTGGTTCCTCTCAAGAATCCTGCCTTGCCTCCTTAGTCTCCGGGGCGAAGCGCTGCCATTTCCAGCTGCCCTTCCCTAAGTGTTAGTGCTGCTCTGATTCTACAGTCTCACCTTCGATCAGTCTAGCAGATTCCTCAAGTAATCTCCATGCCAATTAATCTATCACACAGGTCAATTTCAACTAGTCCAGTTCAAGCTGGTCTCCATATTGAGACAGTGCTCCCCTGGAGATCTTCACTGTGAACAAAGAGCCCACCTAAGTGGGTTCTTCTTCCCGTATCCACACTCATTAGCATCTCACCAAATGACCACATGTATGATTCCAACCATTTTCATGAGGCAAAATGGAATCTAATACACACACACACACACACACACACACACACACACACACCCCATTCCATCACTTGCTAATGTTCCACTTAAGTCCCTCTGAAGTACATTTCTTCTGTTCATCACCATCACTTTGTCCACTCTGGCTCTTCTCTCTTACACCGTGGTAATACTGTCCCTCTGTCTCCAGAGGATTGTAGTGATAACCTCTTCTCTCTTTCTCTGTAGCCATTTTAAGAAGTTCCTCAGAGGAATTCATCAAAAGAAATGGCACTGCTATGAGAATTTGTCTACTGTCACCACCTCTGACAACTACAGGCGTAACTAGGAGAGGCTATCACAACACCACCATCCCACTGAGCTAAATGTTCAGAGTTACAGTGCCAGCTGCTTGCCACCCTCCTCTGTGAGGGATAATCTCACTGTGGTTCTCGATGCTAATGACTAATGATGTGCTAATATGTCCATAATACACAGTCATTCTTGTTCAAGTGGTGTAAGCATTTAAATATATACAGAATTCTCGAAATGTCACCATAGTTGCAACCCACAAGTTTTAATATTTAGTATATTCATTGTCATAAACTTTTTCTAGTTTTCTACTTTCCTTATTTAAACAATTCTATTAGGGCCCTGTAAATTTTCTGGTCGATTATAGCCACACTCAAGAGTCAGACCCCTGTGTCTACCCAGACTTAGTCTCTGTTACCATCCCTCCTCATCATGCTCCATCCCCGTGTAAATTTTTATTTTATTTTGTTTTTTGAGGTAGTCTCCCTCTAGTTGTGTAGACCATGCTGGCCTTGCTCTGTCTCACAGAGATCTCACAGAGATCTGCTTGCCTCTGCTTCCTGAGTGCTGGGATTAAAGGTGTGTGCCATCAAGCCCAGCTCCAAGTCAGTTTTAGTCAAGGTCTTGTCTAATGTTGGTCACCAGACCTGTGCTTTTCAGCCAAAAATTGAAGAAAACAACCCAAAATCTCTATCACCCCCTCCAAGTCTCAGGGAACATTTCAGAAGACAGGGCAGAAAGATGTAAGAGTCAGAAGGATTGAATGTTATAGAATGCTGTCCTCTAAGCATGGCATGGCTGTTGCCATCTTAATCAGAAAAGCTGTGACAACCCACTCAATACTTTCACAAGATCAGGCCTGTTGACTTCTCTCATAGAAGCGGGAGGGGAGAGTGTCATTAGATCTTTACCTGAGATTCCAGTCACAGTTCCCTCCAACCCCAGCTGCACATAGTCTTGGGAAGTACTAAAAGAGATAGAAGTTTAACTGAAAGTGTGCTCTATCTATTCAGCTTTGAGAAGGTCATCACCCATGCTAGGAGCTCTTTGGAGGTCACTCACATTTGTGTAACTCTTTACCCATGCTTCCATAAGACAGTCCAATAAACTCTTCACTTCACCAAACTAGACTTG
Source organism: Nannospalax galili (assembly GCF_000622305.1). Taxonomy (NCBI): domain Eukaryota; kingdom Metazoa; phylum Chordata; class Mammalia; order Rodentia; family Spalacidae; genus Nannospalax; species Nannospalax galili. Next base: position 9,941,880 of record NW_008339923.1, read on the forward strand.
AGTGGAATCATTACTTTAATCTCTTGTGGGTGTCCTAAAAAAGGTAAATAGATGATTGTTTATGTCCCTTGAAGTAAAGTCAAACAGCATATACCCAAACTATCACAGTGGCTCTGTTATTTCCCCAGTGTAAGGAGTTCAAATTGTTTCACATCCTTGCTAAAGCTTGATTGCTTAGAAGTAATAGGCTCAGGACTAGCAAGATGATGCAGTGAATAAAGGCACTTGCCACCAAGTCTAACTACCTGACTTTGATCCTGAGCCCCACACTGTGGAAGGAGAGAACCTACTCTTGAAAGTTGTCCCCTGATCTCCACACGTTGTGATGTGCTTCTGTATACACACACACACACACACACACACACACACACACACACACACACACACCACAAATTGTAAAGAACAGATTCCTCTGTTTTCAATCTAATTAGCCTGATTTCTATTTCACACCAGGCTGATCTCTAAATAAGACTGCTTACCACAATGTAACTAGATTTCCAAAGACTAAGCAACTCAAGAAAGAGTGACCATGTCATGCCTATTGGGAACACCCCTAACGTGAAACAGAAGATTGTACAAGTCAGCTGGATGTTGAACATCATCCTGAATTCTGTCCATTGAGTGAACTGGTCTGACTCCTTCTCTGTCATCATCGAGTCATCAGCAACCACAGTGCAGCCATCTTTCAGATGGTTCCGCTAAAGATAGACTTGTTGCCTCTTGGTGATGCTCCAAGAGTAACAAACAATAAGAGGGTCCAGTCCCACTGTAGAGTTCGCCAACTCTTTAAGGGGACATGTTTAGGGATCAAGGCCACAGTAGCCACCTTCTCATCTCTGCAATGTGTTCCCGCAATGGATTCCCCTGCAACATGCTCTCATCAGTTACCTCACAAATGGAGGATTTTTCTGACACAACCCAATTGTATGTAAAGCACTCTAAGAGGGTCCAGTCCCACTGTAGAGTTTGCCAACTCTTTAAGGGGACATGTTTAGGGATCAAGGCCACAGTAGCCACCTTCTCATCTCTGCAATGTGTTCCCGCAATGGATTCCCCTGCAACATGCTCTCATCAGTTACCTCACAAATGGAGGATTTTTCTGACACAACCCAATTGTATGTAAAGCACTCCAGGTCGCAAATAGTTTGCATCATTTAGTAGTAGATACAGTTTTAGTGATCAATAACAAGATAAGAGTTGTTCCTCAAAAGGACTTTATCTGGCAGCCATCTCGGACAATTTCTTAATATAAAATATTGAGATGCCATCACTCACAGGCAATCAGGGCTTCTGTCAAATATCC
>NW_008339923.1:9943237-9958117 GCF_000622305.1 Nannospalax galili
AATTGAAAATTCCCAGTACCAACAGTCATCTCAATGGGATATTTTTACAGGATTAACTCCCTGGCTTCTGCCCTTACTGGGCCCCCTGCTTTCTATCACTTTGGTGCTAACCATTGCTCCTTGCCGCTTCAGATATTTTCAGGACCAAATCCAAAAACTAACACATACTAATTTTAATCAGTTGTTACTTTCCTTCCCTCCACATGTATACGAACGCCTGTCAACCATTGAGGACCCTGTTCAGATGCACGGAGAGAGAACCCCTGCTGTTTAGTGGACCCCTAATCCAGCCTCTCCCCACATCGACCTTTTCCAGCAGGAGGTAGCAAGACGACAAACAGCGCCCCGTCCTATAACACAAAAGGCTTGAATATTAGGATTTCAAACCGCAGCAGCCCTCCCCATCAACAACAGGGTCTCATGGACTTCAGATTTCCCAAGCCCCTGAGAAAGGGGAACCGGGTTAATAAGCACCCTGGTCTTTGAAGTCAAGGGAAGCAGACTCTTCTAAAAGGCAGCCTGCCTTTCCTTTGATCTCTGACAACAAGATAAACAGATTCCACCTTTTAACCAGAGACTTCAGGAGCCACTTTAGTACAGCAGCTTTTCCCTTAAGAGGACAAAAAATAAACACTTCCTGACCCAGATCCTGGCTGGCAGACGGAACAGAGCCGATTTTACAAGCCCTGCTTTTCCTGCCCTCCCCAATTTTTTCCAAAAACCTTCCTGCCTTCTGGACCCCGAAGCCCCCTTATAAAAGCCCCAGCTCACAATCCATGGGCTGACATTTTCCCTTCCCCAAAGGGAATGTGTCCGGTGCAAAATAAAACTCTATCCCTATCCCACTGAGCGTTTTATCTGTGTCTTGGTGCTTTTTCCCCCATCAACTCTATCTGTTCTCGGCTACTTTTTACCTATCAGGTGGTTAGTACTGCACATTGTAAATGACTTTCTTTAACACATCTTGAAATAAAAGTTGGCAAGCAATGAAATCTGATGCTCATAAGAAAATGTCTTAATTTAACACTGCAACTTTGAAAAAGAGTTTACATAAATATGGAATTATTAACTATAGGAGTTTTGTGTGTTATTTGTTATTTATTTTTATGTGTATTTGTGTGTGTATGTGTGTGTGTGTGTGTGTGTGTCCACCCATGCATGTGTGTGGGTGCCCTTGGAGGCCAGAAAAGGTTATCCTAGAGCTGGAATTACAGATTGTGAACTGTCTGGTGGTGCTGAGACCTGAACTCTGGTCCTCTGCAAGAGCAGCAAGGACTCAACCTCTGAGCCATCGCTCTCATCCTGTTTCAGTCCTTTGACTACGACATTCCAGTATCTCCTGACTTCCACAATTTCTGTTGGAATGGTGTCCACTGGTGATACGTTGCTTGCCTATTTGTAATATATTTTCAAACTTCTTTCCACGTTTTTGGTGTTTTTTCTTCTTCTTCTTCTTCTTCTTCTTCTTCTTCTTCTTCTTCTTCTTCTTCTTCTTCTTCTTCTTCTTCTTTTTTTTTGGTCTTTTTTGAGACAGGGTCTCCCTGTAGCCCCAGCAGTCCTAGAACTCACTATGTAGACCAGGCTCGCCTTGAACTCACAGAGATCCACCTGCCTCTGCCTCCCAAGTGCTGGGATTAAAGGTATGCACATTTTTCTTCATTTTTAAAGGCTTTGTGGAATTTAATTATGATATACTTAGCCTGGTTCCTTTGTATTCAGCTTCCTTGGGATTTGTTGAACTCTTGGCTCTGTAACTTAACTGATTTCACTAAGTTTAGGAATTACAGTGGCCATTATTTTCCACATATTTTTCTCCTTTTTTTCACTCCTAATACTCCACTTTCATGTATACTTATTATGGTTTGGATATGGAATGTCAACTTGAGTATTGAAGGCTTGTCCTCTAATGTACTGCTGTGAGGTGGAGCTTTGGGGAAGTGATTGGATCATGAGGATGCTGCTCTTACCAATGGATTGACTTAGTGACATGACTGAAAGCACCGGAAACTAGTGGTCCAGCCAAGTTGGTCACAGGACTGCACCCATGTAGGGTATAACTTGTTCCTACACCTGCCCCCCTAGTCACTGACAGGAGAAGGGCAACTCTGTTCCACCATGCCCTCGGCCACAACACCACCCCACCACCAGCCCAGAACAATAATGTCAAGCAACCAAGGATCATGAAGCCATGAGCCACAATAAACTTTTCTTCCCTTTTTTTAAAAATTTTTTATTTTATGTGTATGAGTGTTATGCCTGCATGTGTGTAAGTGCACCCATGTCGTGCAATGCCTACAGAAGATAGAAGAAGGAGTCAGATCCTCCTAGAGCTGGAGTTACAGTCCATTGTTAGCTGTAATGTGGGTGCTGGGATTCGAACCTGAACCTTCTGCAAGAGTAGCCAGTGCTCTTAACCGCCGAGCCACCTCTCCAGCCCCCAACTTTTCTTCCCTTAAATGATTTTTCTCAGATACTTTGTCACAGCAACACAAAGCTATCTAACACAATGCTGAAACTCTTTATATTGCTCAGAAAATACCAGAGGCTTTGTCTATTTTTCTTCAGTATTTGTTACTAGTTTTTAAAGTTCTATAACTTCTATCAGTTTCACTGATTTGTCATTCTGTTAATTACATAATTTGTTTATCTATCATGAAAACTCTACAAAGGAAAAATTTATTCCAAGTAAGTTCTCCAACGTCAAAATTTGCTTACTACCATTTTGCTACTTTTTACATAGTAATAAAAATCAAACATCTTTCTCTTATTTTCACTAAAATCACTACTCAGGAGCAACTTCTGTTGGCTATTATCCCTTACAGAAATTTCTGGTAGCCAATCAAAATATGTGCACATGTGCATTTCAGTTTCTCCACACCAGTGTCAATGCCTTCCATTCTTTCTCTTTACTGTATCTGAGTCTCTACCTCGTGACTAAATGTTTTTTTGGATTAAGTCCTTCAATAGTTCTTTAAGTAAAGACCTATGACTAGTCAGATCTTCTCATTTCTTGTCTGAAAATGTCCTCATTTCATCCTTATTCTTGAAATATTCTTTAAATACTTATCATCAGAGTTTGTTATTATTTTCTCTAAAACTTAGAAATTTTGTGTGTGTGTATATAAACCTGTATTTTTCATTTTTATTTAAAATAATTTATTGAGAATTTAATACAGGTATATAAGCATATAAGGTATTTTGATCAAATCCATGCCTACTCCCTCCCCTCTAACTCCTGCCATATCTCCCCATCACTTTTTTCTGATTTCATGTACTCTTTCTTCTTTTTTTAATGGGGCTTTTTGCTACTCTAACATTCTCCCCTCTGAAGAGGTAGGCCTAAAATCTTTTAAGGATTTGATAAGAGCTCCCAAATACTTTCGACATTTTTGGCCTTTAGAATGGAGTATATTTCTAAGAAGCCCAAGGACATTGTGAGTTTTAGCCAAGAAACTGGATACTTTTGGGGGGAGTCTTTGTACCCTAACTGCCTAGTTCTTACCTCCTATTCTTATCACACCATCCTCTGAAGTGATTACCCCGTTTGTGGATAGGGAATTGGGATGCAGATGCTCTGGCTTCTTCCATGCTTAACAGGGATGCAGGGTGAGGCAATTGGGGTACCTCTTCAGTGGGTCTATCTAAAAGACTCCCAAATTGCATAAATCTTATCTGTAGAGGGAAAAGAAAGTCATTGACTGGTGAATAGGAGATGTGAAGAAGTAAAGACAAGAGTAATTAGCAATCCAAGTTCTAGACAGGGAACTAGAAAAGAGAACAGGGTAAATTTTGAAATTTCTTGATGAGAGCTTCCAAAAGCATCCCTCTACTGGGTTCCTCCTCATTTTTCTTTTGTTTGCCAAGGCTGGACTCAAGAGTGATGGATTTAGGATTTGCTTTCAGGCATTTTGATAGCTGTTGGAGTGGTTAGAATCAGTGTCAGTTCCCTCTCAAAGGCTTTGAGATAACTGAGGGGTTGGTGAGGTGCGTGAGTAACCTGAGGGTATGCACACTGTCTTTTTAAGTTTTACTTTATCTGTACCCTGCAAACTTATTTACTATGAAATATGTCATAATTTTGCTCTTGTTTTCACATATATCCCTTGAGTTACTTAGAAGCATATTATTTAGTTAACAAATATTGAAGTTCAGGTCTAGATCATTTGCTGTATCAATATCTAATCTAATTTATTTTCATCAGAGAATATGTTTTATAAATTTTTCATCTGATAGAATTTATTGGCCATTATTTTATTGCATAACACATGCTTTATCTTATTGTGTATTCTTTTGCATTTAAAGTGCATACTATTACGTTATGTATTATAGTGTAAAATGAATATCAGATCAATTTGGTTTAGGCTGTTATTGTTATTTTATTTCATTTCAATTACTGAGATGGGGTTGTGAAAATCTCTTACCATAATATGGATTTTATACATCTCTTGTTTTAATCTTGTCCAGTTTTACTTCATTTTTAAAGCTTAATTATTAGACACACACACATTTGAGACTAGCATGTTTCCTTTATGTATTTTCTCCTTATCTTCATAAAGTGTTACTCTATGTCATAGTGATAATCTTTAACTTGAAATATATTTTTCTATTTGTACATATTTAAAATATCAATGTGTTTTGTAGAATATTAGTATACCTGTGATAATATCTTAATATTTTTAGTTGCAAAGTATATGTTGCTCTATTATTTTATTTCTGTGTCTTTAGAATTAGAGTGGCGTATATGGGGGGGTCAGAGGACAACTTGCAGGAGTCATTTCTCTCCTTCTACCACGTAAGTCCTGGGAATCACACTCAGGTCATCAGTTTTGGCAGTAAGCACCTTTACCTACTGAGCCATCTCACTCTCGCTGGCCCATCTATATATTTGTAGGTTGATAAGTTGTTTTGTTTTTTTTTCTTTCCTCTCAAAACCCCACTAGTTTCATGTTCGTTATATGAAATGCTTAAGCCTTTTCTTCCCTTATCTTTAGCTTTCAGCAGGTCAACCATGCTCTCTGGAAATTCGGAAGGCTTTGGTGGCTTGGTTTGGACTTCCATTTACTGAGCTTGGCTTTCTCTGTGCTTGCTGCATCTATAAGATAATGCAGGTCTTTTAAAACCAAATCTGAGGAGCCGGGATTACTAATTTCTCAAGTGTTTCCTCCTCCATTCTCTGTAGCCTCACCTCCTGGGAATTCAGTTACACCATTGTTAAGATATTTGGAATTGCTTGATATTTTCCACAGTCTTTAGGTCCTAAAAGCTTTTTGCTCTTCGAATCATATATTTTCTGCTGATTATTCTTCAAAACAGCTTTTCTTCTACCCTCTTTTGCTTGCTGGTCACTTAGATACATCTACTCCTTTCAACCTTCTATTTGGCTTCTTTTAGAAATCTAGGTTTATTAATGCAATACCACCAGCCATATCCATTCACTTTCTGTGGGTTTTGTCTTTAAGTTCATGCTAAATTAATTTTTAAAGTCTTTGCATTGAAATCATTGTTCATTAACTGTAACACCAACAGTGTCTGTAGTCTGTTTCTAGCATCTACTTTTGCTTTTTCTCATGAGTGCTCCCATGTATAATAATTGTATGTGGCATACCAGATGTTGTGAATGACGCCATTGAGAAATTATTGATTCTATAGTTCAGTTCTAAATGCTGTTTGTTTTTGTCCTTGAGTGCAGTCGAACCACTTGTTCATCACTCTGCGCATACATGCAGAGGCAACATTTTTACTTTGTTGAGCTTCAAAGTCTTTGGGTTTCCTTTTAATAAAAATTCAACCTTACTGTTGAGACATATTATTTTTCTCCAGTAATAGGCTCTCTGAGATTTCAATAGAAAGGCCAAACCCTTCTAATTTGATAATTCAAATTTCAAGCTCTGTTTCCACTATAAAGCAGTTAAAATTCTGCTTAGCCTTTTTTTGTTCGATGTTTATACTAGCTATTTTTCCTGTTTCTGTGATAAAATACCTGACAAAACCAACATAAGGAAGGAAAGGCTTATTTTGGCCCATAGTTTGAGGTTATAGTCTGTTATGATGGATGTCACAGGAGCAGGTAGCTGGTCACAACATAGCTGCAGTAAAGGAGAGAGCAATGAGTAGTTACACTTAGCTCACTTTCTCCTTCACACACAGACCAGGGGCCCATCTCATGGAATGGTGCCACTTACAATGGGTAGATCTTCCCAGCTGTATTAACCTAATCAAGATAACTTAACCTCTCACAGGCAGACCCAGGGGCCCATCTCTCAGCTCATTATAGATCTCATCAAGCTGACAATTGAAATTGACCATCACAAGCCCACTCCTTGTCAATTTGACACTAAAATACATCCCTTTAAATCATAACTTTCTGTCCTAGATCCCCCAAAATCTCATGTTCATCTCACAATACAAAACATAATCCAACTTCAAAAGTCCTTACAGTCTTTAACAATGCTGTTGCTTTCTCATAGGCTCCTGGCAGTCTCTATAGAAGCCTAGGGCAAGCCAAGTGCATATGGGTAGTATCCACAAGATTTGTGAGCTTGTTCCTCTCCCTCCTCCTTAGGATATTTCTATTCCCAGCTTCTCTGATAGTCGCAATCTCCATATTTTAACACATCTTTCCAATAAAACAGTAATACCTTCCCACGGGAGTTCTACTTAACCCCTACCATGTGTGGACGGTTTCGGAATTAAAGGACGTACCTGCAGCTCTCATTTGGCCCACTGTTTTTCTTTCAGAGGTCAATCATCCTCCCTCCAGTTTCAGCCTGCTGCTTTTCCTTCTTCTAGCTTCTGACACTGTGGTTAGAAAAGTCTTTTATCCCAAGTTTGACAAAGGGGATTTCACTATTTCTGGATCTAGGACTCAAAGAACTATGTTTAAATATTAATTGGTTTATTGCTTTATGGTTTACCAAATCAAATGGGCAACATATTTGTAAACCACAAACCACACAAGAACAGGCCTGTGGTTACAAATTCTCAGGTGCAATTCTTCATTTGTACCCAGAACTCTGGCTAAAATAGGCATATTCATTTGTCATTTTATAAAGGCCCAAAGTACATTTTACGTTCACTATTTCACTGGTGGTTTGTATGGTATTCCAAAATCTAAATTTCATAGAAGGATTTCAAATCCAGCAACTAACATTACTTTATATCATTATCTAAGCCCTTGTCTCTATTTTGCTATTTAACATGCCCTTTGGGTTTTGTTTTGAACACTATTAGCTGCTGTTAAGGCAATCAGAGGACATATATTATATTTATGTTATACCATCTTCAGGCCTAATAAGAGTTCCAAGCACTGTGCTCCTAACAGAACTTCTGAACTTTTCCCCCAACCACCTTCTTTCCCCAGGCTTCAGTATTTCAGTAAATAACATGGTTATTCATCTGCTTTCTCAAGTCCTTGCAATTTCCTCTAAAACACACCTTAAATGTGTCCACTTACCTGTCTTCACTGCTACCGTCTTAGCCCCATTCTCTGGTATGTTCCATGACACTGTTGGTGTTGGCAATCTGTGGTCCATGTGCTTCCCAGAGCATGTCAAAGAGAGGCCTCAATCTATAATTCAAGATGTGGTTTCCCCCAGGGTCTACTACCTCTGGCTCCTCTCCTCCACTTCGAAGGTGGTTAGCTGAGGAATAAAAGTACTCCCTTCCACTCACCACCATCTTTTCAGTGGAGAATGAGTGACAACGATGCCCCTGCATAGCACATCCAGGGAGGCCTGGGGAGTTTCCTGATGCCTGCAGGATTGTTGGGAGTTTAGGGGATGCTGGTGGATATATTTCATAGTGGAAGGAGTATAGACCTTGGTTTAAGATCATTAATACCCTAAGGACTCTCACTGTGAACCCAGGGTAAATTTTGTTGAATTTGAACTTCATTTCTTCCTTTATGGGGGTGAGAGTAGAGATGCAACTGTAGTTGGGATCTTCAACATCCCCCAAAGGCCTATGTATCTGTCTTGGTCCCCAGCCTCTAGCACTACTTGAAAATGGGAGCACCTTCAGGAGGTAGTGGGAGGAACGGAGGTCAATAAGGCCCTGCCCATGATTGGGATATTATGGTCCTCGAGTCTTCCCGTGTCTCTCTTTCTCCTGGCTCCAGTGAGGTGAACTGTTTCCTCTGCCACACACACACACACCCAATAATGTGCTGCCTCACCATGGGCCCAAAAGTGATGGGGCAAAACTACCATGAACTGAAACCATGAATCAGACTCAACCTTGTCTCTCAAGTTAAATTATCTCAGATATTTGTCAAGTAATGAAAAATCGACTTGCCCAGGTGCCCACACAGGCTCCAAGGGCATCAGACATACTGGGAACCTAACTAACAGCACTCAGTCCTGCAGGACACGTCTATTAGGTGTCTTGCCCAGAACCAAACGATGAACTTGAGTACAAGAAATTTGCAGTGCCCATGTATATGGAATTCACAAGCAAGGTAGACAGGAAATTAAGTAGATATTAGCAATAAAATGGGAAGAATGCTGGGACAGAAAAACAACAGAATCTCTGAGAAATCTGACTAGGAAGGCCCTTCTCTCTGAAGCAGAGGAACTACTCCCACCCCCAAGGAGATGGCACCTAAGCCCAAGCCTTGAGAGGAGTAATAAGATGATGTACCGATGGCCCAGAGAGCTGAAGGACATGTGCAGAGGCCTCAGTATTCACATGCACACCTGGGCTATTGGGAGATCACCTCTTCTTTTCTCTAAAGCAAAACAGAGTTAAGATGTAAGAGGAAAGGAGCTTTCCTCTCCTGTAATGGGAAGAGGACTCACATTAGCTTGACAAGGCTCCATTTCCTTTAGGCTTCTAAAAAGTTTGCAATTCAAGAATATCGATCTCTCTAAAGTAAAATGTTGGCCTTTGGTAAGCAATAAAAGGAAAGCATAAACAAACTCTCTCTGCCAAGGCATCTTGTTTTATCATCTAAGTACCCCATGCCTTGTGAAGGCTGCAGCTGGGTCTTTCATCGCTCTTCCAGCAAGAAGAAATAGATACCACGGAACAAAGCAGCTGGTAGAAGCCTCCCTAATAAGGCACACAGCAGATTTTAATTCTGCTTTATAAATTTGCATATTAAAAACAATTTTAATTTTCCTAGCTACCTAAGTTAAAAAGATTCAGAATATATAATTTTTAAGCATAACGAACGCCAACATAGTCACCAATCACTTTAGGTCTCAGTTTCTTCCCATTTCATGGTCATACAAAGTGCAACTCAGTTCTGTATGTGAAATGAATTACTCATCTCAGAGCAGTCACCTGCTACTATTTGCTTCCTGAAAATAAATTTTTGTGAATACTTTCTTATGAAGTGGATTACATTTAAACTACATGAGCAAAACTGCAATGAAATAGCATCAGGCTCAGTTAGAAAGCCTGTTTATAAAGATAAATCAGGGGCTGGGGAGATGGCTCAGTTAGTATCATGCTTGCTGCTAAAGCATGAGGACCTGCATTCAGATCCCCAGAACCTATGTAAAAGTCAGTAGAGCCAGCATGTGCTGTAATCCCTGCACTGGGGAGACAGAGACAGGAACCCCTGGGGCTCACTGGCCAGCCAGTCTAGCCAGTACAGCAAGCTCCAGGCTCAGTGAAAGACCTTGTTTTCAAAATAATAATAATAATAATAATAATAATAATAATAATAATAATAAGGTGGAGAAAGATTGAGGAAGACATTTGGCGCTGATCCCTGGCTTCTACATGATGTGTACACACGTGCATGTACACACACATACATACAAAGATAAAATCAAAACAAAACATGCTCGTGAAGATTTGGAGAAAGGGGAATTCTGAGAAATTGGTGCAATTGTAAGTTGCATATAGAAGAAGAGTCTAGGGGCACTTCAGACAACAGAATATATGTGTGATTCATCTGACTGTCATTTTGACAGTTAGTGCTAATTGTCAACTTGATAAAATCTAGAATCATCTGGGAGACAGGCCTCGAGGTGAGGTGAGGAGTTATCTACATCAAGCCTCCTATCTGAGAATGTTGTGAGAGATGGTCTTGATTGTGCTAACTGATATGGAAAGACCCATTTTCTACTGTGGATGGTACTATTCCCTGAGTGGGATTCTGGACTGTATAAGTGGAGAAAGCAAGCTAGGCATGCATGCACTGCTCTCTCATTTGGCTGCATATGATCAGTTACTTCAAGCTCTTGCTTCTCTCCCATAATGAAATATGCCTAAAACTGTGGGCTAAAATAAACTGTCTCCCTTAAATTGCTTTTGTCACAGCAACAGGAAAAGAGATTAAGATAGTGCTCAAAGAAAGTGATATAACCATATTAGAGATACCTACACACTGGTATTCATTGCTACACTAGTCACAGTACTCAAAATATGGACTCAACCTAGACAGCCATTGGTGGATGAATGGCTACACAAAACGAATTGTTATTCAGACATAAAAAGTGATATCCTATCATTCACTGCAAGAAAAATGGAACTGGAGGACACTGTGTTAAGCAAAGTAAGACAGGTACAGACAGATAAATAGTACACGTTCCCTCTCACAGATGGATTCTTTCAAAAAGCAGCCTGAGGGCTGCTGGCACACGCCTTTAATCCCAGCCCTCAGGTGGAGGAGGAAGACAGCAATCTATGGGATTGAGGTCAGCCTGGTCTACATAGCAAGTTCCAGGCCAGCTTGGGCTACATGGAGACCCTGTCTCAAAAAAACCTAACAACAACAACATCAGCAAATAATAATGATAATAATAATAATAATGATGATGATGATAATGATGATGAAACCCCAGAGAACCCACACCACATCATGCTGTTCTTGGACCCTCTCACCCTGGCCAGTGCAGTTTCTCCTCCTCCCTTCTTTCAGATTTTCTTATATTTGTTTTATATATACTGGGGGGGGGGGAGCTTTTAGCTGTACTCGGTGGGAAGAATAAGGAAAACTGCTTCATTTTCCCAGAAGTAGAAGTCCTAACAATTAACCGTTTACATGCCAATACAAATTCTTAAAACTAGCACCAATGAAAAGAAATAAGGCAGAGAAAAAGGCAGAGGTGGGACAGACTCTGGCGGCACATCTCCTGCCCAGGGCAAAAGAGGCAAAGTCCTATGTTCAGACAATGTGGGCAGAATATGCACTTATTGGGGATTAGACATGAACTATCTCATCCCACTCCCCTCTCTGAGCAGAGCAGCTTTCCTTGAGTAGCTCCTGATTATAATTTGACTCCAAGGTAAATTTGTCCACAAACAGGAAATGAGTTGGCAGAAGATCTACTCAGCTTCAAGTCTTTATTGTAAGGTCATAAATTGGTATTCAGGTTCTCAGCGATCCATCCTTGGTGAATTGGGTGTAAACCAGTCTTCCAGACCAGCTCCTTCTAACAGTCATATTCTGAGCTTAGGAAATCAAGGGTTCGAGGACAGCCTGCCTTGGGCAGCCTTGGAGAATTGCCAGGTGAGTGCCCCATCTTCCCCAGGGATACTCTTGGTCGCATTACTTTTTCTCTTCAGCTGTAACTCATAACCTCCACTTCCCTTCAGGTCAGACTATACGATGCACCTGCCAGCTCAAATCCAGCATCCTGATTGTCCAATGGGACTTTTGTCTTATGTCTGCCTCTTGTCTATGTACCTCATCTAAGTCAGTAAATTCACTAGCAGATATTGGCCCCTGGCCATCTAGCTCAGCACAATAGTCACCTGAGCCTTTCTTGCCTGAGTCTGAAGACAGCACTGACTGAGGGAAGCCAATAAAATCATACTAAAAAATCGTTATTTTTGCAGACTTTGGGTCTGAGACATACTCAGAAAAACTAGAAGGTATTCAATACTGTCTCAATATTTCAGTGCATAACGGAACTTCAGAGGCAAAGAAAACATTTATTGTATCAACATAATTGCAAACATGACATGTGAATCATGTAAAATAAATCGTAAGTCATAACCTACCAGTACTTACTGTCAAAGCATCAAATCATAGCTCAAGGTAAAAATCAGCTAATTCTGATCCATGAAGTCAACATCTAAGTAGAGAATCATTTGAGCTCATAGAGACACAGAGACTTTGTTTGGCAAATTGATAGCTTTTTGTGGCTAACAAATGGATCTACTTTGAAAAGTAACTATGTGGGGCTGGAGAGATGATTCAGCAGTTAAGAGCACTGACTGCTCTTCCAGAGGACCTGGGTTCAGTTCCCAGTAGCCATATGGCCGCTCTCAACCATCCATAACTCCAGTTGTAGGGGATCTGAAATGCCCTCTTCTGGCCCCTTTGGTTATCACATGACATGTGTGCATTTACATACATGCAGGCAAAACACTCATACATATAAAATGAAAATAAATGGACAAAATAATAAATAAAACTTTAAAAAAATAACTGTGACTAGACAGTGTCCCAGGGCTGGAAGTTCTATCTCTTGAGATCAAGTTCACCCCATTGTTTCTCCCCCACTTATTAGGTAAAGTCCAGTTCCTGAGACCCTCAGTTCCTGGGCCTAGAACCTGAGATCCAGAGGTCTAGAACTGAGTAATGACTCAAAATAAACAATAGTCCCGACTTCTCCAGCAACCACTGCCATGCAGTACCAAACTGCAAGGGGGGCTGGCTTGATTTGGCCATCCATTGATGACCTCCACCTAACTGTTCCCACATAGGTTCTGAGATGTCCTGTGACAATAAAAGGTATGCACAAATAACTACTAGATTATGCAAGACACAACAATAGCAGCATGCCAAACCTGAAAGATATTTCTGCTTTAATAATAACAACAATAAAATTAAATAATGCTTTTTTTCCCTACACAAATATGATTTACTTAAACCAGCATGTCCCCATTTACCCTAGATTCTGAAGCATTATGAATAAAAGATCTCATAGTCTAGAGAGTTTGGAAATGATGCATGTGATATCCTATGCTTAGAAGTTCATATGATATAGTACGTTGTGCATCTTAAAGATTCTGAGCAGTAAAGAATCACTTGAATAATATTCAATATTTAATAATATGTGATTGATATGCTTAAGTGTGTGTGGATATATAGATATGGATATAAAATATCTATTTCCAATTAAAAAATACACTGATGTGAGTTTTCCTATAACTAAGTGTGCTCATTTTATGCTATAAATATAATTAGCAATTATTATTATGCATAATAAAATATAGAACATCTACATCGCTCCAAAAAGTCCCTTCAGCATTCTCTCCATAATCTTTGTTCCCAGGCTAATGATGAGCAAAGCAGCCCCAAACTGAGCAACATGGCACAAAATACCTTTTAGCCTTTGTCCAAACTACCAAGTCACAGAAAACAAGAAATGAATGAGAAAACACTGGACCTCAAGAGATGAGGGGGTCATCCCAACTAATGTGAAATACTGAAATAGTGAAATGGCATTGATGGAAAATAAATGGGGTGTGAGTTAGGATAGACTTTATCTATAAGAGCTTAGCAGGATTGGTTTAGCATTACATCTCAGTAAACATAGTCGGCAAGGCAAGGTGATAACACAAGGGGAAATGAAGCTGGGTAAAGATTGCGGAGGAGCTTTCTGGGACCATTTATCATTGCGGTAAGTACTGCCTCCTGACCTGGAAAATCCTGTAGACTTTCTGTATTAATGGCCATGTTGATTTCCACCAGACTTTCCTCAATCCTGCTTATCCCCATTCTCAAACAATGCTGAGCGACAATGCAGTAACCTTCTGCTCTAAAGATAGAACACCTTCCCTTCACATAACATTGATTTCCATCCAAACAAATCTTGGTTTTCCCATTTGCAAGTGTAGCCCTTAAATGACTTATTCTTCCCATTGTCCTCTGAAGAGCCACAGGAAGAAGGGTGGAGCCTAACATGAAGGGAGGGAGATTGGAATGAAAGAAGAGGGAGCATGGGTGCCAGTCTGGGAAGCGGGGAACAAGGAGCTGGAGAGCCAGCCTGCCCTGGACCCCATGGGGCGCTGGGAGACCTCGGGACTGCACCCGGCATGGAACTCTGTGGGGTGAGTGGGCATGCCAGGACTCAAGATGAGGCAGACCATAGGCAAAAGCGTTCCTGAATGTCAGGCCGCTGAGCCGTGATGCAGACCTGGGAACCAGGTATTCCTTTCTTTATAAGTCACTCCTCTCCCCCTCCCAAAGGTATAAACTATGCAAAATTCAGATCAAGATGTGTTATGTGGTTTGTCTACCCTGGTCAGGAGCATGAGATGAGACCCTGAAGAGGGTGAGGGTACGTCAGAGAGCGAGAAGGAGAAAATTTAGCGGGACAGCAAGACTATTCTGCACATAAATAAAACTCCCTGTACAGGTATCTTAACTATGTTCATGATTTCATGGTTTCCAGTCCTCATGGGCTCTCTCACACAGAATGTTCCTCCAGCTAGCTAAAACAGAGTTGAATGTAGCAGGAAGTAATTAGGTGTGATGGCTAATCCTGGGTGCCAGCTTGACAGGATCTGGGATTCACTGAAATGAGAGAGACCTTCTTGATTGATTGAATCATTTGAAGCTGGAAGACCCACCCTAAATATGGGTGTTACCTTCTTTTTGCGGGGGTGGGAGGTGTTATCTTCTGATGGCAGCCTGTATAAAAGGCCATGGCAGAAGGGAGCTCTTGTTTTGTTTTGTTTTGTTTTGTTTTTTGTTTTGTTTTGTTTTGTTTTGGCCTCTTGCCTTCTCTCTCGCTGGTGAGTTCATCTTTCTGCTGTAGACTGAAGACCAGCAGACCTCTTGGAATTTGTCAGGCCTTCAGCACCAGATTGGGACTGATGAGACATCCAGCCTCATGGACTGAACAAATACCAGATTCTCAGCCTCTCCAGTGCAGTGTAGCCATTATCGGACTACTTGGACTCTATCCTGCAAAC